>NC_090892.1:14951125-14973625 GCF_036669925.1 Montipora capricornis | reverse complement strand
AATCCAGAAGACACGCTAGCCTGAGCAACATAAGCTGGTTTCGATCCAGGACGTGTCTTTACAAATATATTATATAAAAATATAAGTATATACATGTAAATATGCGTATATTAAAAACGCAACTACAGGATAACACATATGGATGAAACTACTTGAATCTGCTTAAGAAGCTAAGACGAACAATGCTACTTTATTTACATGCAAGAGTAATTTAAAAGCCAATAGTACGGATTCTCATTTTTGTACGTCAAAATTGATTTACCACGGAGCCGTCTCTTATCCAGGGTATCCCAGGATAGGTCCTCACTCAAGTCGGCACAACGAATATCATAACTGGCACTAGTAAGAACTCTAGCAGTACGAGATTGAAATCTCTGCCGGAGGCTTATCCTTTGATAACTTGCTGCATGCAGTTGTCCCATAAAAGGGAACAATAATCAAAATCAACATATGTTTGTACAAGGCTCTTATATACATTCCCGAGTGAATTCAAAGGAAGAGATGGCCTAATACGTCTCATCGCTCCACTGCCCGGACTATCCTTCTTACAGATCATGTCAATATGGCTGTCCCAAGTACGTTTTTCATCAATCTGAACCCCTAGACATGTATGTGTGTCAATTTGAGAAACAGGTGTGTTGTTTACCCCAACGGGATGTTCGAAATTCTTATTACTAATATTATATGAAGACCCAAAAAGTATAAATTTAGACTTAGCTGGGTGCATTAGGAGTTTGTTTTCTATGAGCCAATTCCTGACATGTGCGAGGTAAGTATTCAATTTTAAGATATTAAAGTTCGTTGGTATCGTACGAAGATGCAAATATTTGTTGAAATTGAAACTAAATAGCTTTCCCAAGCGTCAACTTACCAAGACATGTTTTCCCATCGTAAGCCAGAGTGTAGCCTGACCAGCACCCGCACTTCACTTTTAAGTTACACAGGTTGTAACAAACCTGTTCGCAGTCACCATTCTCAAGCTGACACAGATCCGCTAAGGCACCTAGATAAGCAAAATGGAAGTGATGACATGTAAAATTTTAAAAGGCTAATAAATCCTCAAATAAAAGATAGACAAACAAACCCACAAAAAGAAAAATGTAGCGTTTAAAGGTATCTTATTTTTCAAGACTCTCTAACTTGAGATCATTTTTCTTTCACCTTAAAGGCACAAGTAGAACTAGCAATGATCATGATTACAACCAAAGAAAGCCTCACTTTAAAGAAGATCGGAATGAGCTAATTATATATGTGAAGAACAATCGCATTCCCTTAAAATATGGCAATGGGCATCATATTAAAACAAAACTCCCATACGTAGCTCAAACATAAAAATGGTGAACTTGTAAACGACTTCTACAAAGTCGTCAGGTCAATTATACCTTTATAATTAATTATAGTTACGGTACTCCCGTAAAATAATTCATTTAAAAAAAAAAATTATGCTTGATTTGATACTATGACTTCAAAAAGCATTTCACAGTTTTATCTTGCGAATAGGGCAAAATTTACCATGTGCTTGATGTTACATTTTCTTTCCTGATATTTCTTTTCGCATGTTTAACTATACGCTGTTCACAAAAGAGATCGATCAATCTAGAGATAGAGATATTGAGTTTTAATTGATTTCCGCCTTCTATTCGTTTCTCGACATTGATTGATATGTTTGGGAAGACTTTGTAAAGCGGCTACAAGTCTTTCATGCTTCCAAGCAAGCAACTGTCAAGATGTTTCCTAACTTCTGTTGGCTGAACGCAAAAACTGGCTGACTAAGGCTACTTACATCTCGAAAGAAATGATTAGAGCGCGAAAAGATGAGGTCAAGTAAGCGAGGAGGTATATACATCATTGAAATCCAGTTGCCTGCATTTCTGTGAATTTACGAGGTAACCCTCCCCATCCGGACCTCGATAGGAAGATGGAAATGAGCTATTCATATATGTGATGAACATTCGCACTCCTATAACTTATGGCATTGCTGATTATTTTAAAACAAGACGCGCATGCGTAGCTCAAACATAAAAATGTAGGATTGTAAACAACTTCTACAAATGCTACCCCTGCGGACAATTTTACCTTTATAACTAGTTATCAATATGGTACTCCCACAAAATAAGTCAGTAAAAGATACATTATTGTGTGCTTGATTTCCTCCTATCCCTTCAATGAGCATTTCACAGTAATGTCTTGCAAACCGGCCACACTTAGAAATGGGTACATTTAAGATGTGCTTGATGCCACAATTTCTTTCTTGATATGTCTTTTTGCATCTTGAACTATACGCTGTTGACCACAGAGATCGATCAATCTAGAGGTGGATATATTGAGTTTTAAGATATTTCCGCCTTCTTCTCATTTCTTCAGGGACATTGCTTTATATGTTTTGGAAGACTTTGTAAGGCGGCTACAAGTCTTTCATGCTTCCAAGCAAGCAAGTGTCAAGATGTTTCCTACCTCCTGTTGGCTGAACGCAAAAAAGGGCTGACTAAGGCTACTTACATCTGGAAAGAAATGATTAGAGCGCGAAAAGATGAGGTCAAGTAAGCGAGGAGGGATATACATCAATGAAATAGAGTTGCCTGCATTTCTGTGAATTTACGAGGTAACCCTCCCCATCCGGACCTCGATAGGAAGATGGGAATGAGCTACTTATATATGTGATCAACATTTGCACTCCTTTAACTTATGGCATTGCTGATTATTTTAAAGAAAACGCGCATGCGTAGCTAAAATATATAAATGGTGGACTTGTGAACGACTTCTTCGGATTCTCTCCCTACAGTCAATTTTACCTTTATAACTAATTGTAAATACGGTACTAAAGTATAATAACTCAGTAAAAGATATATTATTGTGTTCTTGATTTGCTAGTATGATTTCAGTGAGTATTTCAAACAAATTTCTTTCCGACAGGGTAGGCTGAGAAATAGGTACATTTAAGATGTGTTTGAAGCCACATTTTTTTCTGACATTACTTTTTGCATCTCATACTATATACTGTTGACCACAGAGATCAATCAATCTAGAGCTGGACATTTTGAGTTTTAATTGATTTCCGCCTTCTTGTCATTTCTAGACATTCCTTGACATGTTTTGGAAGACTTTGTAAAGCGGCTACAAGTCCTTCATGCATCTAAGCAAGCAAGTGTCAAGATGTTTCCTATCTCCTGTTGGCTGAACTAAAAAAATGGCTGACTAAGACCACTTACATCTCGAAAGAAATGATTAGAGCGCGAAAAGATGAGGTCAAGTAAGCGAGGAGGGATATACATCATTGAAATCCAGTTGCCTGCATTTCTGTGAATTTACGAGGTAACCCTCCCCATCCGGACCTCGATAGGAAGATGGGAATGAGCTACTTATATATGTGATCAACATTTGCACTCCTTTAACTTATGGCATTGCTGATTATTTTAAAGAAAACGCGCATGCGTAGCTAAAATATATAAATGGTGGACTTGTGAACGACTTCTTCGGATTCTCTCCCTATAGTCAATTTTACTTTAATACCGTACTAAAGTGTAATAACTCAGTAAAAGATATATTATTGTGTTCTTGATTTGCTAGTATGATTTCAGTGAGTATTTCAAACAAATTTCCTGCGGACAGGGTAAGCTGAGAAATGGGTACATTTAAGATGTGTTTAAAGCCACATTTTTTTCTGACATTACTTTTTGCATCTCATACTATGTACTGTTGACCACAGAGATCAATCAATCTAGAGCTGGACATTTTGAGTTTTAATTGATATCCGCCTTCTTGTCATTTCTAGACATTCCTTGACATGTTTTGGAGGACTTTGTAAAGCGACTACAAGTCCTTCAAGCATCTAAGCAAGCAAAACTAAAAAAATGGCTGACTAAGACTACTTACATCTGGAAAGAAATGATTAGAGCGCGAAAAGATGAGGTCAAGTAAGCGAGGAGGGATATACATCATTGAAATCCAGTTGCCTGCATTTCTGTGAATTTTCGAGGTAACCCTCCTTATCCGGACCTCGATAGGAAGATGGGAATGAGCTACTTATATATGTGATCAACATTTGTACTCCTTTAACTTATGGCATTGCTGATTATTTTAAAGAAAACGCGCATGCGTAGCTAAAATATATAAATGGTGGACTTGTGAACGACTTCTTCGGATTCTCTCCCTACAGTCAATTTTACCTTAATACGATACTAAAGTGTAATAACTCAGTAAAAGATATATTATTGTGTTCTTGATTTGCTAGTATGATTTCAGTGAGTATTTCAAACAAATTTCTTGCGGACAGGGTAGGCTGAGAAATGGGTACATTTAAGATGTGTTTGAAGCCACATTTTTTTCTGACATTACTTTTTGCATCTCATACTATATACTGTTGACCACAGAGATCAATCAATCTAGAGCTGGACAGTTTGAGTTTTAATAGATTTCCGCCTTCTTTTCATTTCTAGACATTCCTTGACATGTTTTGGAAGACTTTGTAAAGCGGCTACAAGTCCTTCATGCATCTAAGCAAGCAAGTGTCAAGATGTTTCCTTTCTCCTGTTGGCTGAATTAAAAAAATGGCTGACTAAGACTACTTACATCTGGAAAGAAATGATTAGAGCGCGAAAAGATGAGGTCAAGTAAGCGAGGAGGGATATACATCATTGACATCCAGTTGCCTGCATTTCTGTGAATTTACGAGGTAACCCTCCCCATCCGGACCTCGATAGGAAGATGGGAATGAGCTAATTATATATGTGATCAACATTTGCACGCCTTTAACTTATGGCATTGCTGATTATTTTAAAGAAAACGCGCATGCGTAGCTAAAATATATAAATGGTGGACTTGTGAACGACTTCTTCGGATTCTCTCCCTACAGTCAATTTTACCTTTATAACTAATTGTAAATACGGTACTAAAGTATAATAACTCAGTAAAAGATATATTATTGTGTTCTTGATTTGCTAGTATGATTTCAGTGAGTATTTCAAACAAATTTCTTGCGGACAGGGTAGGCTGAGAAATGGGTACATTTAAGATGTGTTTGAAGCCACACTTTTTTCTGACATTACTTTTTGCATCTCATACTATATACTGTTGACCACAGAGATCAATCAATCTAGAGCTGGACATTTTGAGTTTTAATTGATTTCCGCCTTCTTGTCATTTCTAGACATTCCTTGACATGTTTTGGAAGACTTTGTAAAGCGGCTACAAGTCCTTCATGCATCTAAGCAAGCAAGTGTCAAGATGTTTCCTACCTCCTGTTGGCTGAATTAAAAAAATGGCTGACTAAGACTACTTACATCTGGAAAGAAATGATTAGAGCGCGAAAAGATGAGGTCAAGTAAGCGAGGAGGGATATACATCATTGACATCCAGTTGCCTGCATTTCTGTGAATTTACGAGGTAACCCTCCCCATCCGGACCTCGATAGGAAGATGGGAATGAGCTACTTATATATGTGATCAACATTTGCACGCCTTTAACTTATGGCATTGCTGATTATTTTAAAGAAAACGCGCATGCGTAGCTAAAATATATAAATGGTGGTCTTGTGAACGACTTCTTCGGATTCTCTCCCTACAGTTAATTTTACCTCTATAACTAATTGTAAATACGGTACTAAAATATAATAACTCAGTAAAAGATATATTATTGTGTTCTTGATTTGCTAGTATGATTTCAGTGAGTATTTCAAACAAATTTCTTGCAGACAGGGTAGGCTGAGAAATGGGTACATTTAAGATGTGTTTGAAGCCACATTTTTTTCTGACATTACTTTTTGCATCTCATACTATATACTGTTGACCACAGAGATCAATCAATCTAGAGCTGGACAGTTTGAGTTTTAATAGATTTCCGCCTTCTTTTCATTTCTAGACATTCCTTGACATGTTTTGGAAGACTTTGTAAAGCGGCTACAAGTCCTTCGTGCATCTAAGCAAGCAAGTGTCAAGATGTTTCCTTTCTCCTGTTGGCTGAACTAAAAAAATGGCTGACTAAGACCACTTACATCTCGAAAGAAATGATTAGAGCGCGAAAAGATGAGGTCAAGTAAGCGAGAAGGGATATACATCATTGAAATCCAGTTGCCTGCATTTCTGTGAATTTACGAGGTAACCCTCCCCATCCGGACCTCGATAGGAAGATGGGAATGAGCTACTTATATATGTGATCAACATTTGCACTCCTTTAACGTATGGCATTGCTGATTATTTTAAAGAAAACGCGCATGCGTAGCTAAAATATATAAATGGTGGACTTGTGAACGACTTCTTCGGATTCTCTCCCTATAGTCAATTTTACCTTAATACCGTACTAAAGTGTAATAACTCAGTAAAAGATATATTATTGTGTTCTTGATTTGCTAGTATGATTTCAGTGAGTATTTCAAACAAATTTCCTGCGGACAGGGTAAGCTGAGAAATGGGTACATTTAATATGTGTTTAAAGCCACATTTTTTTCTGACATTACTTTTTCCATCTCATACTATGTACTGTTGACCACAGAGATCAATCAATCTAGAGCTGGACATTTTGAGTTTTAATTGATATCCGCCTTCTTGTCATTTCTAGACATTCCTTGACATGTTTTGGAGGACTTTGTAAAGCGACTACAAGTCCTTCAAGCATCTAAGCAAGCAAAACTAAAAAAATGGCTGACTAAGACTACTTACATCTGGAAAGAAATGATTAGAGCGCGAAAAGATGAGGTCAAGTAAGCGAGGAGGGATATACATCATTGAAATCCAGTTGCCTGCATTTCTGTGAATTTTCGAGGTAACCCTCCTTATCCGGACCTCGATAGGAAGATGGGAATGAGCTACTTATATATGTGATCAACATTTGTACTCCTTTAACTTATGGCATTGCTGATTATTTTAAAGAAAACGCGCATGCGTAGCTAAAATATATAAATGGTGGACTTGTGAACGACTTCTTCGGATTCTCTCCCTACAGTCAATTTTACCTTAATACGATACTAAAGTGTAATAACTCAGTAAAAGATATATTATTGTGTTCTTGATTTGCTAGTATGATTTCAGTGAGTATTTCAAACAAATTTCTTGCGGACAGGGTAGGCTGAGAAATGGGTACATTTAAGATGTGTTTGAAGCCACATTTTTTTCTGACATTACTTTTTGCATCTCATACTATATACTGTTGACCACAGAGATCAATCAATCTAGAGCTGGACATTTTGAGTTTTAATTGATTTCCCCCTTCTTGTCATTTCTAGACATTCCTTGACATGTTTTGGAAGAATTTGTAAAGCGGCTACAAGTCCTTCATGCATCTAAGCAAGCAAGTGTCAAGATGTTTCCTATCTCTTGTTGGCTGAATTAAAAAAATGGCTGACTAAGACTACTTACATCTGGAAAGAAATGATTAGAGCGCGAAAAGATGAGGTCAAGTAAGCGAGGAGGGATATACATCATTGAAATCCAGTTGCCTGCATTTCTGTGAATTTACGAGGTAACCCTCCCCATCCGGACTTCGATAGGAAGATGGGAATGAGCTACTTATATATGTGATCAACATTTGCACGCCTTTAACTTATGGCATTGCTGATTATTTTAAAGAAAACGCGCATGCGTAGCTAAAATATATAAATGGTGGTCTTGTGAACGACTTCTTCGGATTCTCTCCCTACAGTTAATTTTACCTCTATAACTAATTGTAAATACGGTACTAAAATATAATAACTCAGTAAAAGATATATTATTGTGTTCTTGATTTGCTAGTATGATTTCAGTGAGTATTTCAAACAAATTTCTTGCAGACAGGGTAGGCTGAGAAATGGGTACATTTAAGATGTGTTTGAAGCCACATTTTTTTCTGACATTACTTTTTGCATCTCATACTATATACTGTTGACCACAGAGATCAATCAATCTAGAGCTGGACAGTTTGAGTTTTAATAGATTTCCGCCTTCTTTTCATTTCTAGACATTCCTTGACATGTTTTGGAAGACTTTGTAAAGCGGCTACAAGTCCTTCATGCATCTAAGCAAGCAAGTGTCAAGATGTTTCCTTTCTCCTGTTGGCTGAATTAAAAAAATGGCTGACTAAGACTACTTACATCTGGAAAGAAATGATTAGAGCGCGAAAAGATGAGGTCAAGTAAGCGAGGAGGGATATACATCATTGACATCCAGTTGCCTGCATTTCTGTGAATTTACGAGGTAACCCTCCCCATCCGGACCTCGATAGGAAGATGGGAATGAGCTAATTATATATGTGATCAACATTTGCACGCCTTTAACTTATGGCATTGCTGATTATTTTAAAGAAAACGCGCATGCGTAGCTAAAATATATAAATGGTGGACTTGTGAACGACTTCTTCGGATTCTCTCCCTACAGTCAATTTTACCTTTATAACTAATTGTAAATACGGTACTAAAGTATAATAACTCAGTAAAAGATATATTATTGTGTTCCTGATTTGCTAGTATGATTTCAGTGAGTATTTCAAACAAATTTCTTGCGGACAGGGTAGGCTGAGAAATGGGTACATTTAAGATGTGTTTGAAGCCACACTTTTTTCTGACATTACTTTTTGCATCTCATACTATATACTGTTGACCACAGAGATCAATCAATCTAGAGCTGGACATTTTGAGTTTTAATTGATTTCCCCCTTCTTGTCATTTCTAGACATTCCTTGACATGTTTTGGAAGAATTTGTAAAGCGGCTACAAGTCCTTCATGCATCTAAGCAAGCAAGTGTCAAGATGTTTCCTATCTCTTGTTGGCTGAATTAAAAAAATGGCTGACTAAGACTACTTACATCTGGAAAGAAATGATTAGAGCGCGAAAAGATGAGGTCAAGTAAGCGAGGAGGGATATACATCATTGAAATCCAGTTGCCTGCATTTCTGTGAATTTACGAGGTAACCCTCCCCATCCGGACTTCGATAGGAAGATGGGAATGAGCTACTTATATATGTGATCAACATTTGCACGCCTTTAACTTATGGCATTGCTGATTATTTTAAAGAAAACGCGCATGCGTAGCTAAAATATATAAATGGTGGTCTTGTGAACGACTTCTTCGGATTCTCTCCCTACAGTTAATTTTACCTCTATAACTAATTGTAAATACGGTACTAAAATATAATAACTCAGTAAAAGATATATTATTGTGTTCTTGATTTGCTAGTATGATTTCAGTGAGTATTTCAAACAAATTTCTTGCAGACAGGGTAGGCTGAGAAATGGGTACATTTAAGATGTGTTTGAAGCCACATTTTTTTCTGACATTACTTTTTGCATCTCATACTATATACTGTTGACCACAGAGATCAATCAATCTAGAGCTGGACAGTTTGAGTTTTAATAGATTTCCGCCTTCTTTTCATTTCTAGACATTCCTTGACATGTTTTGGAAGACTTTGTAAAGCGGCTACAAGTCCTTCATGCATCTAAGCAAGCAAGTGTCAAGATGTTTCCTTTCTCCTGTTGGCTGAATTAAAAAAATGGCTGACTAAGACTACTTACATCTGGAAAGAAATGATTAGAGCGCGAAAAGATGAGGTCAAGTAAGCGAGGAGGGATATACATCATTGACATCCAGTTGCCTGCATTTCTGTGAATTTACGAGGTAACCCTCCCCATCCGGACCTCGATAGGAAGATGGGAATGAGCTAATTATATATGTGATCAACATTTGCACGCCTTTAACTTATGGCATTGCTGATTATTTTAAAGAAAACGCGCATGCGTAGCTAAAATATATAAATGGTGGACTTGTGAACGACTTCTTCGGATTCTCTCCCTACAGTCAATTTTACCTTTATAACTAATTGTAAATACGGTACTAAAGTATAATAACTCAGTAAAAGATATATTATTGTGTTCTTGATTTGCTAGTATGATTTCAGTGAGTATTTCAAACAAATTTCTTGCGGACAGGGTAGGCTGAGAAATGGGTACATTTAAGATGTGTTTGAAGCCACATTTTTTTCTGACATTACTTTTTGCATCTCATACTATATACTGTTGACCACAGAGATCAATCAATCTAGAGCTGGACATTTTGAGTTTTAATTGATTTCCGCCTTCTTGTCATTTCTAGACATTCCTTGACATGTTTTGGAAGACTTTGTAAAGCGGCTACAAGTCCTTCATGCATCTAAGCAAGCAAGTGTCAAGATGTTTCCTACCTCCTGTTGGCTGAATTAAAAAAATGGCTGACTAAGACTACTTACATCTGGAAAGAAATGATTAGAGCGCGAAAAGATGAGGTCAAGTAAGCGAGGAGGGATATACATCATTGACATCCAGTTGCCTGCATTTCTGTGAATTTACGAGGTAACCCTCCCCATCCGGACCTCGATAGGAAGATGGGAATGAGCTACTTATATATGTGATCAACATTTGCACGCCTTTAACTTATGGCATTGCTGATTATTTTAAAGAAAACGCGCATGCGTAGCTAAAATATATAAATGGTGGTCTTGTGAACGACTTCTTCGGATTCTCTCCCTACAGTTAATTTTACCTCTATAACTAATTGTAAATACGGTACTAAAATATAATAACTCAGTAAAAGATATATTATTGTGTTCTTGATTTGCTAGTATGATTTCAGTGAGTATTTCAAACAAATTTCTTGCAGACAGGGTAGGCTGAGAAATGGGTACATTTAAGATGTGTTTGAAGCCACATTTTTTTCTGACATTACTTTTTGCATCTCATACTATATACTGTTGACCACAGAGATCAATCAATCTAGAGCTGGACAGTTTGAGTTTTAATAGATTTCCGCCTTCTTTTCATTTCTAGACATTCCTTGACATGTTTTGGAAGACTTTGTAAAGCGGCTACAAGTCCTTCGTGCATCTAAGCAAGCAAGTGTCAAGATGTTTCCTTTCTCCTGTTGGCTGAACTAAAAAAATGGCTGACTAAGACCACTTACATCTCGAAAGAAATGATTAGAGCGCGAAAAGATGAGGTCAAGTAAGCGAGAAGGGATATACATCATTGAAATCCAGTTGCCTGCATTTCTGTGAATTTACGAGGTAACCCTCCCCATCCGGACCTCGATAGGAAGATGGGAATGAGCTACTTATATATGTGATCAACATTTGCACTCCTTTAACGTATGGCATTGCTGATTATTTTAAAGAAAACGCGCATGCGTAGCTAAAATATATAAATGGTGGACTTGTGAACGACTTCTTCGGATTCTCTCCCTATAGTCAATTTTACCTTAATACCGTACTAAAGTGTAATAACTCAGTAAAAGATATATTATTGTGTTCTTGATTTGCTAGTATGATTTCAGTGAGTATTTCAAACAAATTTCCTGCGGACAGGGTAAGCTGAGAAATGGGTACATTTAATATGTGTTTAAAGCCACATTTTTTTCTGACATTACTTTTTCCATCTCATACTATGTACTGTTGACCACAGAGATCAATCAATCTAGAGCTGGACATTTTGAGTTTTAATTGATATCCGCCTTCTTGTCATTTCTAGACATTCCTTGACATGTTTTGGAGGACTTTGTAAAGCGACTACAAGTCCTTCAAGCATCTAAGCAAGCAAAACTAAAAAAATGGCTGACTAAGACTACTTACATCTGGAAAGAAATGATTAGAGCGCGAAAAGATGAGGTCAAGTAAGCGAGGAGGGATATACATCATTGAAATCCAGTTGCCTGCATTTCTGTGAATTTTCGAGGTAACCCTCCTTATCCGGACCTCGATAGGAAGATGGGAATGAGCTACTTATATATGTGATCAACATTTGTACTCCTTTAACTTATGGCATTGCTGATTATTTTAAAGAAAACGCGCATGCGTAGCTAAAATATATAAATGGTGGACTTGTGAACGACTTCTTCGGATTCTCTCCCTACAGTCAATTTTACCTTAATACGATACTAAAGTGTAATAACTCAGTAAAAGATATATTATTGTGTTCTTGATTTGCTAGTATGATTTCAGTGAGTATTTCAAACAAATTTCTTGCGGACAGGGTAGGCTGAGAAATGGGTACATTTAAGATGTGTTTGAAGCCACATTTTTTTCTGACATTACTTTTTGCATCTCATACTATATACTGTTGACCACAGAGATCAATCAATCTAGAGCTGGACATTTTGAGTTTTAATTGATTTCCCCCTTCTTGTCATTTCTAGACATTCCTTGACATGTTTTGGAAGAATTTGTAAAGCGGCTACAAGTCCTTCATGCATCTAAGCAAGCAAGTGTCAAGATGTTTCCTATCTCTTGTTGGCTGAATTAAAAAAATGGCTGACTAAGACTACTTACATCTGGAAAGAAATGATTAGAGCGCGAAAAGATGAGGTCAAGTAAGCGAGGAGGGATATACATCATTGAAATCCAGTTGCCTGCATTTCTGTGAATTTACGAGGTAACCCTCCCCATCCGGACTTCGATAGGAAGATGGGAATGAGCTACTTATATATGTGATCAACATTTGCACGCCTTTAACTTATGGCATTGCTGATTATTTTAAAGAAAACGCGCATGCGTAGCTAAAATATATAAATGGTGGTCTTGTGAACGACTTCTTCGGATTCTCTCCCTACAGTTAATTTTACCTCTATAACTAATTGTAAATACGGTACTAAAATATAATAACTCAGTAAAAGATATATTATTGTGTTCTTGATTTGCTAGTATGATTTCAGTGAGTATTTCAAACAAATTTCTTGCAGACAGGGTAGGCTGAGAAATGGGTACATTTAAGATGTGTTTGAAGCCACATTTTTTTCTGACATTACTTTTTGCATCTCATACTATATACTGTTGACCACAGAGATCAATCAATCTAGAGCTGGACAGTTTGAGTTTTAATAGATTTCCGCCTTCTTTTCATTTCTAGACATTCCTTGACATGTTTTGGAAGACTTTGTAAAGCGGCTACAAGTCCTTCATGCATCTAAGCAAGCAAGTGTCAAGATGTTTCCTTTCTCCTGTTGGCTGAATTAAAAAAATGGCTGACTAAGACTACTTACATCTGGAAAGAAATGATTAGAGCGCGAAAAGATGAGGTCAAGTAAGCGAGGAGGGATATACATCATTGACATCCAGTTGCCTGCATTTCTGTGAATTTACGAGGTAACCCTCCCCATCCGGACCTCGATAGGAAGATGGGAATGAGCTAATTATATATGTGATCAACATTTGCACGCCTTTAACTTATGGCATTGCTGATTATTTTAAAGAAAGCGCGCATGCGTAGCTAAAATATATAAATGGTGGACTTGTGAACGACTTCTTCGGATTCTCTCCCTACAGTCAATTTTACCTTTATAACTAATTGTAAATACGGTACTAAAATATAATAACTCAGTAAAAGATATATTATTGTGTTCCTGATTTGCTAGTATGATTTCAGTGAGTATTTCAAACAAATTTCTTGCGGACAGGGTAGGCTGAGAAATGGGTACATTTAAGATGTGTTTGAAGCCACACTTTTTTCTGACATTACTTTTTGCATCTCATACTATATACTGTTGACCACAGAGATCAATCAATCTAGAGCTGGACATTTTGAGTTTTAATTGATTTCCGCCTTCTTGTCATTTCTAGACATTCCTTGACATGTTTTGGAAGACTTTGTAAAGCGGCTACAAGTCCTTCATGCATCTAAGCAAGCAAGTGTCAAGATGTTTCCTACCTCCTGTTGGCTGAATTAAAAAAATGGCTGACTAAGACTACTTACATCTGGAAAGAAATGATTAGAGCGCGAAAAGATGAGGTCAAGTAAGCGAGGAGGGATATACATCATTGAAATCCAGTTGCCTGCATTTCTGTGAATTTACGAGGTAACCCTCCCCATCCGGACCTCGATAGGAAGATGGGAATGAGCTACTTATATATGTGATCAACATTTGCACTCCTTTAAATTATGGCATTGCTGATTATTTTAAAGAAAACGCGCATGCGTAGCTAAAATATATAAATGGTGGACTTGTGAACGACTTCTTCGGATTCTCTCCCTACAGTTAATTTTACCTTTATAACTAATTGTAAATACGGTACTAAAATATAATAACTAAGTAAAAGATATATTTTTGTGTTCTTGATTTGCTAGTATGATTTCAGTGAGTATTTCAAACAAATTTCTTGCGGACAGGGTAGGCTGAGAAATGGGTACATTTAAGATGTGTTTAAAGCCACATTTTTTTCTGACATTACTTTTTGCATCTCATACTATATACTGTTGACCACAGAGATCAATCAATCTAGAGCTGGACATTTTGAGTTTTAATTGATTTCCGCCTTCTTGTCATTTCTAGACATTCCTTGACATGTTTTGGAAGACTTTGGAAAGCGGCTACAAGTCCTTCATGCATCTAAGCAAGCAAGTGTCAAGATGTTTCCTATCTCTTGTTGGCTGAATTAAAAAAATGGCTGACTAAGACTACTTACATCTGGAAAGAAATGATTAGAGCGCGAAAAGATTAGGTCAAGTAAGCGAGGAGGAATATACATCATTGATATCCAGTTGCCTGCATTTCTGTGAATTTACCAGAAAACCCTCCCCATCCGGACCTCGATAGGAAGATGGGAATGAGCTACTTATATATGTGATCAACATTTGCACGCCTTCAACTTATGGCATTGCTGATTATTTTAAAGAAAACGCGCATGCGTAGCTAAAATATATTAATGGTGGACTTGTGAACGACTTCTTCGGATTCTCTCCCTACAGTCAATTTTACCTTTATAACTAATTGTAAATACGGTACTAAAATATAATAACTCAGTTAAAGATACATTATTGAGTTCTTGATTTGCTAGTATGATTTCAGTGAGTATTTCAAACAAATTTCTTGCGGACAGGGTAGGCTGAGAAATGGGTACATTTAAGATGTGTTTGAAGCCACATTTTTTTCTGACATTACTTTTTGCATCTCATACTATATACTGTTGACCACAGAGATCAATCAATCTAGAGCTGGACATTTTGAGTTTTAATAGATTTCCCCCTTCTTGTCATTTCTAGACATTCCTTGACATGTTTTGGAAGACTTTGTAAAGCGGCTACAAGTCCTTCATGCATCTAAGCAAGCAAGTGTCAAGATGTTTCCTATCTCCTGTTGGCTGAACTAAAAAAATGGCTGACTAAGACTACTTACATCTGGAAAGAAATGATTAGAGCGCGAAAAGATGAGGTCAAGTAAGCGAGGAGGGATATACATCATTGAAATCCAGTTGCCTGCATTTCTGTGAATTTACGAGGTAACCCTCCCCATCCGGACCTCGATAGGAAGATGGGAATGAGCTACTTATATATGTGAACATTATTTGCACTGCTTTAACTTATGGCATTGCTGATTATTTTAAAGAAAACGCGCATGCGTAGCTAAAATATATTAATGGTGGACTTGTGAACGACTTCTTCGGATTCTCTCCCTACAGTCAATTTTACCTTTATAACTAATTGTAAATACGGTACTAAAGTATAATAACTCAGTAAAAGATATATTATTGTGTTCTTGATTTGCTAGTATGATTTCAGTGAGTATTTCAAACAAATTTCTTGCGGACAGGGTAGGCTGAGAAATGGGTACATTTAAGATGTGTTTGAAGCCACATTTTTTTCTGACATTACTTTTTGCATCTCATACTATATACTGTTGACCACAGAGATCAATCAATCTAGAGCTGGACATTTTGAGTTTTAATTGATTTCCGCCTTCTTGTCATTTCTAGACATTCCTTGACATGTTTTGGAAGATTTTGGAAAGCGGCTACAAGTCCTTCATGCATCTAAGCAAGCAAGTGTCAAGATGTTTCCTATCTCCTGTTGGCTGAATTAAAAAAATGGCTGACTAAGACTACTTACATCTGGAAAGAAATGATTAGAGCGCGAAAAGATGAGGTCAAGTAAGCGAGGAGGGATATACATCATTGAAATCCAGTTGCCTGCATTTCTGTGAATTTACGAGGTAACCCTCCCCGTCCGGACCTCGATAGGAAGATGGGAATGAGCTACTTATATATGTGAACATTATTTGCACTCCTTTATTTTATGGCATTGCTGATTATTTTAAAGAAAACGCGCATGCGTAGCTAAAATATATTAATGGTGGACTTGTGAACGACTTCTTCGGATTCTCTCCCTACAGTCAATTTTATCTTTATAACTAATTGTAAATACGGTACTAAAGTATAATAACTCAGTAAAAGATATATTATTGTGTTCTTGATTTGCTAGTATGATTTAAGTGAGTATTTCAAACAAATTTCTTGCGGACAGGGTAGGCTGAGAAATGGGTACATTTAAGATGTGTTTGAAGCCACATTTTTTTATGACATTACTTTTTGCATCTCATACTATATACTGTTGACCACAGAGATCACTCAATTTAGAGCTGGACATTTTCAGTTTTAATAGATTTCCCCCTTCTTGTCATTTCTAGACATTCCTTGACATGTTTTGGAAGACTTTGTAAAGCGGCTACAAGTCCTTCATGCATCTAAGCAAGAAAGTGTCAAGATCTTTCCTATCTCCTATTGGCTGAGCTAAAAAAATGGCTGACTAAGACTACTTACATCTGGAAAGAAATGATTAGAGCGCGAAAAGATGAGGTCAAGTAAGCGAGGAGGGATATACATCATTGAAATCCAGTTGCCTGCATTTCTGTGAATTTACGAGGTAACCCTCCCCATCCGGACCTCGATAGGAAGATGGGAATGAGCTACTTATATATGTGATCAACATTTGCACGCCTTTAACTTATGGCATTGCTGATTATTTTAAAGAAAACGCGCATGCGTAGCTAAAATATATAAATAGTGGACTTGTGAACGACTTCTTTGGATTCTCTCCCTACAGTCAATTTTACCTTTATAACTAATTGTAAATACGGTGCTAAAATATAATAACTCAGTAAAAGATATATTATTGTGTTCTTGATTTGCTAGTATGATTTCAGTGAGTATTTCAAACAAACTTCTTGCGGACAGGGTAGGCTGAGAAATGGGTACATTTAAGATGTGTTTGAAGCCACACTTTTTTTTCTGACATTACTTTTTGCATCTCATACTATATACTGTTGACCACAGAGATCAATCAATCTAGAGCTGGTTATTTTGAGTTTTAATTGATTTCCGCCTTCTTGTCATTTCTAGACATTCCTTGACATGTTTTGGCAGACTTTGTAAAGCGGCTACAAGTCCTTCATGCATCTAAGCAAGCAAGTGTCAAGATGTTTCCTATCTCCTGTTGGCTGAATTAAAAAAATGGCTGACTAAGACTACTTACATCTGGAAAGAAATGATTAGAGCGCGAAAAGATGAGGTCAAGTAAGCGAGGAGGGATATACATCATTGAAATCCAGTTGCCTGCATTTCTGTGAATTTACGAGGTAACCCTCCCCATCCGGACCTCGATAGGAAGATGGGAATGAGCTACTTATATATGTGATCAACATTTGCACTCCTTTAACTTATGGCATTGCTGATTATTTTAAAGAAAACGCGCATGCGTAGCTAAAATATATAAATGGTGGACTTGTGAACGACTTCTTCGGATTCTCTCCCTACAGTCAATTTTACCTTTATAACTAATTGTAAATACGGTGCTAAAATATAATAACTCAGTAAAAGATATATTATTGTGTTCTTGATTTGCTAGTATGATTTCAGTGAGTATTTCAAACAAACTTCTTGCGGACAGGGTAGGCTGAGAAATGGGTACATTTAAGATGTGTTTGAAGCCACACTTTTTTCTGACATTACTTTTTGCATCTCATACTATATACTGTTGACCACAGAGATCAATCAATCTAGAGCTGGTTATTTTGAGTTTTAATTGATTTCCGCCTTCTTGTCATTTCTAGACATTCCTTGACATGTTTTGGCAGACTTTGTAAAGCGGCTACAAGTCCTTCATGCATCTAAGCAAGCAAGTGTCAAGATGTTTCCTATCTCCTGTTGGCTGAATTAAAAAAATGGCTGACTAAGACTACTTACATCTGGAAAGAAATGATTAGAGCGCGAAAAGATGAGGTCAAGTAAGCGAGGAGGGATATACATCATTGAAATCCAGTTGCCTGCATTTATGTGAATTTACGAGGTAACCCTCCCCATCCGGACCTCGATAGGAAGATGGGAATGAGCTACTTATATATGTGATCAACATTTGCACGCCTTTAACTTATGGCATTGCTGATTATTTTAAAGAAAACGCGCATGCGTAGCTAAAATATATAAATGGTGGACTTGTGAACGACTTCTTCGGATTCTCTCCCTACAGTCAATTTTACCTTTATAACTAATTGTAAATACGGTACTAAAATATAATAACTCAGTAAAAGATACATTATTGAGTTCTTGATTTGCTAGTATGATTTCAGTGAGTATTTCAAACAAATTTCTTGCGGACAGGGTAGGCTGAGAAATGGGTACATTTAAGATGTGGTTGAAGCCACATTTTTTCTGACATTACTTTTTGCATCTCATACTATATACTGTTGACCACAGAGATCAATCAATCTAGAGCTGGACATTTGGAGTTTTAATTGATTTCCGCCTTCTTGTCATTTCTAGACATTCCTTGACATGTTTTGGAAGACTTTGGAAAGCGGCTACAAGTCCTTCATGCATCTAAGCAAGCAAGTGTCAAGATGTTTCCTATCTCTTGTTGGCTGAATTAAAAAAATGGCTGACTAAGACTACTTACATCTGGAAAGAAATGATTAGAGCGCGAAAAGATTAGGTCAAGTAAGCGAGGAGGAATATACATCATTGATATCCAGTTGCCTGCATTTCTGTGAATTTACCAGGTAACCCTCCCCATCCGGACCTCGATAGGAAGATGGGAATGAGCTACTTATATATGTGATCAACATTTACACGCCTTTAACTTATGGCATTGCTGATTATTTTAAAGAAAACGCGCATGCGTAGCTAAAATATATTAATGGTGGACTTGTGAACGACTTCTTCGGATTCTCTCCCTACAGTCAATTTGACCTTTATAACTAATTGTAAATACGGTACTAAAATATAATAACTCAGTAAAAGATACATTATTGAGTTCTTGATTTGCTAGTATGATTTCAGTGAGTATTTCAAACAATTTTCTTGCGGACAGGGTAGGCTGAGAAATGGGTACATTTAAGATGTGTTTGAAGCCACATTTTTTTCTGACATTACTTTTTGCATCTCATACTATATACTGTTGACCACAGAGATCAATCAATCTAGAGCTGGACATTTTGAGTTTTAATAGATTTCCCCCTTCTTGTCATTTCTAGACATTCCTTGACATGTTTTGGAAGACTTTGTAAAGCGGCTACAAGTCCTTCATGCATCTAAGCAAGCAAGTGTCAAGATGTTTCCTATCTCCTGTTGGCTGAACTAAAAAAATGGCTGACTAAGACTACTTACATCTGGAAAGAAATGATTAGAGCGCGAAAAGATGAGGTCAAGTAAGCGAGGAGGGATATACATCATTGAAATCCAGTTGCCTGCATTTCTGTGAATTTACGAGGTAACCCTCCCCATCCGGACCTCGACAGGAAGATGGGAATGAGCTACTTATATATGTGAACATTATTTGCACTCCTTTAACTTATGGCATTGCTGATTATTTTAGAGAAAACGCGCATGCGTAGCTAAAATATATTAATGGTGGACTTGTGAACGAATTCTTCGGATTCTCTCCCTACAGTCAATTTTATCTTTATAACTATTTGTAAATACGGTACTAAAGTATAATAACTCAGTAAAAGATATATTATTGTGTTCTTGATTTGCTAGTATGATTTCAGTGAGTATTTCAAACAAATTTCTTGCGGAAATGGTAGGCTGAAAAATGGGTAAATTTAAGATGTGTTTGAAGCCACATTTTTTTCTGACATTACTTTTTGCATCTCATAATATATACTGTTGACCACAGAGATCAATCAATCTAGAGCTGGACATTTTGAGTTTTAATTGATTTCCGCCTTCTTGTCATTTCTAGACATTCCTTGACATGTTTTGGAAGACTTTGGAAAGCGGCTACAAGTCCTTCATGCATCTAAGCAAGCAAGTGTCAAGATGTTTCCTATCTCTTGTTGGCTGAATTAAAAAAATGGCTGACTAAGACTACTTACATCTGGAAAGAAATGATTAGAGCGCGAAAAGATGAGGTCAAGTAAGCGAGGAGGGATATACATCATTGAAATCCAGTTGCCTGCATTTCTGTGAATTTACGAGGTAACCCTCCCCATCCGGACCTCGATAGGAAGATGGGAATGAGCTACTTATATATGTGATCAACATTTGCACGCCTTTAACTTATGGCATTGCTGATTATTTTAAAGAAAACGCGCATGCGTAGCTAAAATATATTAATGGTGGACTTGTGAACGACTTCTTCGGATTCTCTCCCTACAGTCAATTTGACCTTTATAACTAATTGTAAATACGGTACTAAAATATAATAACTCAGTAAAAGATACATTATTGAGTTCTTGATTTGCTAGTATGATTTCAGTGAGTATTTCAAACAAATTTCTTGCGGACAGGGTAGGCTGAGAAATGGGTACATTTAAGATGTGTTTGAAGCCACATTTTTTTCTGACATTACTTTTTGCATCTCATACTATATACTGTTGACCACAGAGATCAATCAATCTAGAGCTGGACATTTTGAGTTTTAATTGATTTCCGCCTTCTTGTCATTTCTAGACATTCCTTGACATGTTTTGGAAGACTTTGTAAAGCGGCTACAAGTCCTTCATGCATCTAAGCAAGCAAGTGTCAAGATGTTTCCTATCTCCTGTTGGCTGAACTAAAAAAATGGCTGACTAAGACTACTTACATCTGGAAAGAAATGATTAGAGCGCGAAAAGATGAGGTCAAGTAAGCGAGGAGGGATATACATCATTGAAATCCAGTTGCCTGCATTTCTGTGAATTTACGAGGTAACCCTCCCCATCCGGACCTCGATAGGAAGATGGGAATGAGCTACTTATATATGTGATCAACATTTGCACTCCTTTAACTTATGGCATTGCTGATTATTTTAAAGAAAACGCGCATGCGTAGCTAAAATATATAAATGGTGGACTTGTGAACGACTTCTTCGGATTCTCTCCCTACAGTGAATTTTACCTTTATAACTAATTGTAAATTCGGTACTAAAATATAATAACTAAGTAAAAGATATATTTTTGTGTTCTTGATTTGCTAGTATGATTTCATTGAGTATTTCAAACAAATTTCTTGCGGACAGGGTAGGCTGAGAAATGGGTACATTTAAGATGTGTTTGAAGCCACATTTTTTTCTGACATTACTTTTTGCATCTCATACTATATACTGTTGACCACAGAGATCAATCAATCTAGAGCTGGACATTTTGAGTTTTAATTGATTTCCGCCTTCTTGTCATTTCTAGACATTCCTTGACATGTTTTGGAAGACTTTGGA
The DNA here is from genome assembly GCF_036669925.1 of Montipora capricornis. Taxonomy (NCBI): domain Eukaryota; kingdom Metazoa; phylum Cnidaria; class Anthozoa; order Scleractinia; family Acroporidae; genus Montipora; species Montipora capricornis. The sequence goes on along the minus strand of NC_090892.1, from coordinate 14,952,236 downwards.
AAGCGGCTACAAGTCCTTCATGCATCTAAGCAAGCAAGTGTCAAGATGTTTCCTATCTCTTGTTGCTGAATTAAAAAAATGGCTGACTAAGACTACTTACATCTGGAAAGAAATGATTAGAGCGCGAAAAGATTACGTCAAGTAAGCGAGGAGGGATATACATCATTGATATCCAGTTGCCTGCATTTCTGTGAATTTACCAGGTAACCCTCCCCATCCGGACCTCGATAGGAAGATGGGAATGAGCTACTTATATATGTGATCAACATTTGCACGCCTTTAACTTATGGCATTGCTGATTATTTTAAAGAAAACGCGCATGCGTAGCTAAAATATATAAATGGTGGACTTGTGAACGACTTCTTCGGATTCTCTCCCTACAGTCAATTTTACCTTTATAACTAATTGTAAATACGGTACTAAAGTATAATAACTTAGTAAAAGATATATTATTGTGTTCTTGATTTGCTAGTATGATTTGAGTAAGTATTTCAAACAAATTTCTTGCGGACAGGGTAGGCTGAGAAATGGGTACATTTAAGATGTGTTTGAAGCCACATTTTTTTTCTGACATTACTTTTTGCATCTCATACTATATACTGTTGACCACAGAGATCAATCAATCTACAGGTCGACATTTTGAGTTTTAATTGATTTCCGCCTTCTTCTCATTCCTAGACATTCCTTGACATGTTTTGGAAGAATTTGTAAAGCGGCTACAAGTCCTTCGTGCATCTAAGCAAGCAAGTGTCAAGATGTTTCCTATCTCCTGTTGGCTGAACTAAAAAAATGGCTGACTAAGACCCCTTACATCTCAAAAAAAATGATTAGAGCGCTAAAAGATGAAGTCAGGTAAGCGAGGAGGGATATACATCATTGAAATCCAGTTGCCTGCATTTCTGTGAATTTACGAGGTAACCCTCCCCATCCGGACCTCGATAGGAAGATGGGAATGAGCTACTTATATATGTGATCAACATTTGCACTCCTTTAACTTATGGCATTGCTGATTATTTTAAAGAAAACGCGCATGCGTAGCTAAAATATATAAATGGTGGACTTGTGAACGACTTCTTCGGATTCTCTCCCTACAGTCAATTTTACCTTTATA
>NC_090892.1:14936125-14946125 GCF_036669925.1 Montipora capricornis | reverse complement strand
GCTGAACTAAAAAAATGGCTGACAAAGACTACTTACATCTCGAAAGAAATGATTAGAGCGCGAAAAGATGAGGTCAAGTAAGCGAGGAGGGATATACATCATTGAAATCCAGTTGCCTGCATTTCTGTGAATTTACGAGGTAACCCTCCCCATCCGGACCTCGATTGGAAGGTGGCAATAAGCTATTCATATATGTGATGAACATTTGCAATCCTTTAACTTATGGCTTTGTCGATTATTTTAAAACAACCCGCACATGCGTAGCTCAAACATAAAAATGGGAGATTGTAAACAACTTCTACAAATGCTACCCCTGCGGACAATTTTACCTTTATAACTAGTTATCAATATGGTACTCCCATAAAATAAGTCAGTAAAAGATACATTATTGTGTGCTTGATTTCCTCCTATCCCTTCAATGAACATTTCACAGTAATGTCTTGCAAACCGGCCAGACTTAGAAATGGGTACATTTAAGATGTGCTTGATGTCACAATTTCTTTCTTGATATGTCTTTTTGCATCTTGAACTATACGCTGTTGACCACAGAGATCGATCAACCTAGAGGTGGACATTCTAAGTGTAAAAATATTTCCGCCTTCTTCTCATTTCTTCAGGGACATTGCTTGATATGTTTTGGAAGACTTTGTAAGGCGGCTACAAGTCTTTCATGCTTTCAAGCAAGCAAGTGTCAAGATGTTTCCTACCTTCTGTTGGCCGAACGCAAAAAATGGCTGACTAAGGCTACTTACATCTCAAAAGAAATGATTAGAGCGCGAAAAGATGAGGATTCTCTCCCTACAGTCAATTTTACCTTTATAACTAATTGTAAATACGGTACTAAAGTATAATAACTCAGTAAAAGATATATTATTGTGTTCTTGATTTGCTAGTATAATTTGAGTGAGTATTTCAAACAAATTTATTGCGGACAGGGTAGGCTGAGAAATGGGTACATTTAAGATGTGTTTGAAGCGATATTTTTTTCTGACATTACTTTTTGCATCTCATACTATATACTGTTGACCACAGAGATCAATATATCTAGAGCTGGACATTTTGAGTTTTAATTGACTTCCGCCTTCTTGTTATTTCTAGACATTCCTTGACATGTTTTGGAAGACTTTGTAAAGCGGCTACAAGTCCTTCATGCATCTAAGCAAGCAAGTGTCAAGATGTTTGCTATCTCCTGTTGGCTGAACGGAAAAAATGGCTCACTAAGTCTACTTACATCTCGAAAGAAATGATTAGAGCGCGAAAAGATGAGGTCAAGTAAGCGAGGAGGGATATACATCATTGAAATCCAGTTGCCTGCATTTCTGTGAATTTACGAGGTAACCCTCCCCATCCGGACCTCGATAGGAAGATGGGAATGAGCTACTTATATATTTGATCAACATTTGCACTCCTTTAACTTATGGCATTGCCGATTATTTTAAAGAAAACGCGCATGCGTAGCTAAAATATATAAATGATGGACTTGTGAACGACTTCTTCGGATTCTCTCCCTACAGTCAATTTTACCGTTATAACTAATTGTAAATACGGTACTAAAGTATAATAACTCAGTAAAAGATATATTATTGTTTTCTTGATTTGCTAGTATGATTTCATGATCAGTGAGTATTTCAAACAAATTTCTTGCGGACAGGGTAGGCTGAGAAATGGGTACATTTAAGATGTGTTTGAAGCCACATTTCTTTCTGACATTACTTTTGCATCTCATACTATATACTGTTGACCACAGAGATCAATCAATCTAGAGCTGGACATTTTGAGTTTTAATTGATTTCCGCCTTCTTGTCATTTCTAGACATTCCTTGACATCTTTTGAAAGACTTTGTAAAGCGGCTTCAAGTCTTTCATGCTTCCAAGCAAGCAAGTGTCAAGATGTTTCCTACCTCCTGTTGGCTAAACGCAAAAATTGGCTGACTAAGGCTACTTACATCTCGAAAGAAATGATTAGAGCGCGAAAAGATGAGGTCAAGTAAGCGAGCTCGAGGAGGGATATACATCATTGAAATCCAGTTGCCTGCATTTCTGTGAATTGACGAGGTAACCCTCCCCATCCGGATCTCGATAGGAAGATGGGAATGAGCTACTTATATATGTGATCAACATTTGCACTCCTGTAACTTATGGCATTGCTGATTATTTTAAAGAAAACGCGCATGCGTAGCTAAAATATATAAATGGTGGACTTGTAAACGACTTCTTCGGATTCTCTCCCTATAGCCAATTTTACCTTTATAACTAATTGTAAATACGGCACTAAAGTATAATAACTCAGTAAAAGATATATTATTGTGTTCTTGATTTGCTAGTATGATATCAGTGAGTATTTCAAACAAATTTCTTGCGGACAGGGTAGGCTGAGAAATGGGTACATTTAAGATGTGTTTGAAGCCACATTTTTTTCTGACATTACTTTTTGCATCTCATACTATATACTGTTGACCAGAGATCAATCAATCTAGAGCTGGACATTTTGAGTTTTAATTGATTTCCGCCTTCTTGTCATTCCTAGACATTCCTTGACATGTTTTGGAAGACTTTGTAAAGCGGCTAAAAGTCCTTCATGCATCTAAGCAAGCAAGTGTCAACATGTTTCCTACCTCCTGTTGGCTGAACTAAAAAAATGGCTGACTAAGACTCCTTACATCTTGAAAGAAATGATTAGAGCGCGAAAAGATGAGGTCAAGTAAGCGAGGAGGGATATACATCATTGAAATCCAGTTGCCTGCATTTCTGTGAATTTACGAGGTAACCCTCCCCATCCGGACCTCGATAGGAAGATGGGAATGAGCTACTTATATATGTGATCAACATTTGCACTCCTGTAACTTATGGCATTGCTGATTATTTTAAAGAAAACGCGCATGCGTAGCTAAAATATATAAATGGTGGACTTGTAAACGACTTCTTCGGATTCTCTCCCTATAGCCAATTTTACCTTTATAACTAATTGTAAATACGGCACTAAAGTATAATAACTCAGTAAAAGATATATTATTGTGTTCTTGATTTTCTAGTATGATTTCAGTGAGTATTTCAAACAAATTTCTTGCGGACAGGGTAGGCTGAGAAATGAGTACATTTAAGATGTGTTTGAAGCCACATTTTTTTCTGACATTACTTTTTGCATCTCATACTCTATACTTTTGACCAAAGAGATCAATCAATCTAGAGCTGGACATTTTGAGTTTTAATTGATTTCCGCCTTCTTGTCATTTCTAGACATTCGTTGACATGTTTTGGAAGACTTTGTAAAGCGGCTACAAGTCCTTCATGCATCTAAGCAAGCAAGTGTCAAGATGTTTCCTATCTCCTGTTGGCTGAACTAAAAAAATGGCTGACTAAGACTACTTACATCTCGAAAGAAATGATTAGAGCGCGAAAAGATGAGGTCAAGTAAGCGAGGAGGGATATACATCATTGAAATCCAGTTGCCTGCATTTTTGTGAATTTACGAGGTAACCCTCCCCATCCGGATCTCGATAGGAAGATAGGAATGAGCTACTTATTTATGTGATCAACATTTGCATTCCTGTAACTTATGGCATTGCTGATTATTTTAAAGAAAACGCGCATGCGTAGCTAAAATATATAAATGGTGGACTTGTGAACGACTTCTTCGGATTCTTTCCCTACTGTCAATTTTACCTTTATAACTAATTGTAAATACGGTACTAAAGTATAATAACTCAGTAAAAGATATATTATTGTGTTCTTGATTTGCTAGTATGATTTCAGTGAGTATTTCAAACAAATTTCTTGCGGACAGGGTAGGCTGAGAAATGGGTACATTTAAGATGTGTTTGAAGCCACATTTTTTTCTGACATTACTTTTTGCATCTCATACTATATACTGTTGACCACAGAGATCAATCAATCTAGAGCTGGACATTTTGAGTTTTAATTGATTTCCGCCTTCTTGTCATTTCTAGACATTCCTTGACATGTTTTGGAAGACTTTGTAAAGCGGCTACAAGTCCTTCATGCATCTAAGCAAGCAAGTGTCAAGATGTTTGCTATCTCCTGTTGGCTGAACTAAAAAAATGGCTGACTAAGACTACTTACATCTCGAAAGAAATGATTAGAGCGCAAAAAGATGAGGTCAAGTAAGCGAGGAGGGATATACATCATTGAAATCCAGTTGCCTGCATTTCTGTGAATTTACGAGGTAACCCTCCCCATCCGGACCTCGATAGGAAGATGGGAATGAGCTACTTATATATGTGATCAACATTTGCACTCCTTTAACTTATGGCATTGCTGATTATTTTAAAGAAAACGCGCATGCGTAGCTAAAATATATAAATGGTGGACTTGTGAAAGACTTCTTCGAATTCTTGCCCAGCAGTCAATTTTACCTTTATAACTAATTGTAAATACGGTACTAGAGTAAAATAAGTCAGTAAAAGTTAAATTATTGTGTTCTTGATTTGGTAGTATGATCTTAGTGAGTATTACAAAGTAATGTTTTGCGGACAGTGTAGACGGAAATATGGGTACAATTACAGGTTCTCGACCAAAGTGATTGATAAGTTTAGAGCGCGATGTTATTTCTATGTTCTTCGTATCTGGACCGTTTTGATGTTTTTTTTTTCCCAAAAGGGCCAGCATATCATCAAGTATCAATATGTTTTCTTTCTTCCGTTGGCTGAACCAAACAAATGGCTGAAAGAGGCAGCTTAAATCTCTGAGGAAATGGTTAGAGCGCAAGTAGATGGATCAAGTGAGCGAGGGGGGATGTATAGATCATTGAAATCCAGTTGCTGGATTTCATCTAACTGAGGAGGCAACCCCCCTATCCGTGCCTCGATAGCCGAATGGCAATACGTATTTTTATATGTGATTAAGATTAACGATAAAAACCGACGTTTCGGTGTCTTCATGACGCCATTGTCAAGGAGAAATAAAAATTACAAAGTTTGCGGCAAGGTGTAACAAGAAATTATCATACAGTGTTTGAAGCTAAGTATATAAATACTTTTGCGCGAATTGAATCGCTGTGCACGTTCAGAGTGGGTTTTAGGTCTGATGAAAAGCATTTTATTCACGAAACAATCGAACTTATTTCTACACTTTTCAGAAAGCTAAAACGCCTCAGTAGATCTTTCGGGACCTCGCCGTGCCATTAACACCTTCTTAAAATCAAGAATCGTTGATAAGCAGCCCTCACAGACGCCCAAAGAGCCAAAGACTAGGAATCGGCAAATTATGTTAAGAAAGTGCTCAAAAATCTCAGCATCAGCATAAAGGTGCAGACAACTGTCCGGCGTCAGCCGCAAAATTGACCAAGATCTTAATGAACGCGAAACCAAGCCACAGATCGTCAACCAACGACGCATCGTTTATCGTTTTCAATGTGACCTGCTCTGACGAAGGGCTAACGCTCGAAACGTCAGCTTTTAGAATCTCTGTACGGTGGCCAATTTACATTATCAACTCCGCTGATAAAACCAAATTTTTGTATAAAACCATTATTGTGTGGTTGATTTGCTCCTAAGCGAGAAGGGATATAGATAACCGACATCCAGTTGTCTTCTCATTCGGACCTCGAAAAGCTTCGAAACGAGAATGAGAATGAGGTACTTATATATGTGATTAAGTTTCACGCACAAGTAAAAGAACAGGGATAGAGATCCCCTGGCTTCCTGCAAATTCCCGAGGTAACCCTCCCCATCCGGACCTCGAAAGGAGAATGGCTAAGTAAGGGTACTTAAATGTCTGGTAATTATTTTATGAAAAAACGCATTTGTATAGCTGAAGGTTAAAAGCAGTAGATTTTTGCACAAGGGGCTCTAGCGATATCCTTGTATTCTTCCAATGTATCCGTTCTGAGCGTCATTCATAGCTGGAACTTTCTTGTACCATAAGGGTTAGGTGAACGAGACATCTTTTTTAACTTCTAACGATGTCCGATGTGGCTGCAAAAGTTTTTGCAGGGGCCAAGACACATTTTGTGTCTGCATTTTTTTAGAAAGGCATAAATGAAAGCGGTCTACGTTATTGCAACACTTCAGTTAAATGTACTGGAGTCCTTTGATCAAGACATCTTCTGTAAACGATTTCCCGCCCAAAAAAAACATTATCCTTAGAATTAATCGTCTCCGGGTCTTCTTTTAGGACAGTCGAGCCTTTGGACAAGTCGTTTTAATCAAGTGACCGGGAAAACAAGTGAAAGTAGGCCCAACTAACTCAAACAATGAAACGGGATCCCCGCTCGAACTTGGCAACAAATACTTTATACGTTTCGGTTTTTAGGCACGGGAAAATGGTGCCAATGCCTAATTGATTTAGAAAATGTTGATAGAATGTTTAGTCAATCACCGAATGCAGTAACGCACAGTGAATTCAATTGGACATTTTCCTCCTGCAGTACAGCCCAGGAATAATGCACGCGCAAGAAGTGGCGTAAGAAGTTAATCGTTCTTGCGCCTCAAGAAAACGCATGCTGGCCCAAGAAGTGGAAAGACCATGTTCTTGCGATTTATCCGCAAGAAGATTCGAAGTGCAAGTAGCTGGAAAGCTTTCCGCAAGAAGCCGCATTTATCAATACTTTCATAGTAATATCAAAGTTTCTCCTGGCACTGATTTCAAGTCACTCACTCACCGATTCTTGAGTAAACTGTCACCTCGCACATGGCGAGGATTCCTTCACCAAACATTTGAACTGAAACGTAACGTCCCGGGATTGGTGGATCGCACTGAACCCTCAATGCCTGTCCTTGGCCCACAGTCCTCACGCGGTCGTGGCAGGTAGGATTGTGAAGGTTCTCCTTGCTGGCTCCAATCCTCACGTCAAAATTTCTTAGTCTTTCGAAGTAATCGTGACGATTCACAACCATTACATCTGGAAACGAAAGAGAAGTGTGGATTTTTTTTAATTTAAAATATACTTCTGCCAATAAATCCTTTCGCACCTAATACCTTCGTCATCAAAAATGTTTAATTGTTTATAATATAAAACAAATAGATTCCATGTTGCCGTGCGTCTGCACAGTAATTGAGGGATAACAGAGGACGTCAAAATGTGGTAAGAACAAAAAAGTGTCACTAATGTTCTTATCACATTTTGACGTCATCTGTGATCTCTTACTCAACAGACGCACGGCAACATAGAATCCACTTAATTTGTTAATATTTGTCCTATATTAGTTACCAATATTTGTCCTATGTCATTGCCATACCTCCTCCTCAGTCCCACAAGTATAAACTACTACTGCATTGAGTGTCTGTTAATTAGGCGACGTTTCTGGATACCAAAATGTTTTCAAAAACAAAGTTCTCAATTGCAAACCCTCCCGTCTCTTCAAACACAAACAAAGACCACGCACGCACCTGTCACGATGTACTCTCTGCCAAGATCTACTCTCCACCATGGGTTTCTCTCTCTTTTTGTGTGCGTGCAAGACTTATGGCTATAATAGATTGAATAATTTTCATCCACAGCTCTACTACTGAACCCGTTGAAATCGGTGCTTGATTGCTCGGTCTTCTTTTTAAAGGCTAGGTCTGAAAAAGAGATTTATCAGCCACAATTTGAGACAGAAGAACGTTGTTAAGGTTTGTAGGGTCTCAGTAATAAGGCAGCCATCAACAGGAGGAATTCAGGTAGGGAATCACACCTAAGGCCTCCGTAGCATCGGTCCGATGCTTCGCTTAGCCTGCTGACAATTTAACGCAGTGTTACAGAATCCCACCAGAGTTACGATGGTCCCAAGCTCTATTCCTACCCGAGGCTATGACATTTTTTCGATTACCCTTTCACCCGTTGCCTAGCAACTAACATAGTCTTTCTCATACTGTGTACGTAACATCAATTCACTACTTGCACAATCCCATAATGCAATTCGTTTTGGGGGTTCTTTACGTAAAAACAATAAATATCCTGTTCACTGAAGCATGATACAGTCCCAAGAGGAAATAACTTATATTGATTTTACGTAAAGACCCCCCACCCCCCCAAAGGATTGCATTATGAGATTGTGTAAGTAGAGAATGGAGGCAAAAACTACAGTTGAGGTAGAGTCACCTTACGCTATACCACAACGCCGGGAACCAAGAATGTATAGGAGCAAATAAGCCATTGTCAAATAAAAATTCCCATGTAAAATGTGCTCACGTGGACGGGGCTTCAAGGATACAACAATGCTGACACCTTACGTTTTACAAATTCTAATAAGACACTTGAAGAAATTTTCATCAAGATTTCTATCATTTAAGAAGACGTGAGTCTCACGCATTTCGATGCAATCTCACGCTTTCACGCCGACACGGCCATTTCTCGCGCATTGGCTTTTTTCTCAAAGGTAACTCTACCTTTTCAGCTTTCAGAAGTGCTCATGAATTCCGAATTCATTCCTTCACTGGCACTGAACTTCGGCCAATGTTCAATCTGTTCGTGTGCGACCAATTTTCTTGTTTCTTCAGGACTTTCACCCGTTAATATATGAATTATAGCCTGATAAGTTAGCTCAGCCTGACCATAATAACATGGGCTCTCTTAGCACGCAGCATGAAAAAAAAAAAATGGCGGACTCGACAGTGTATTTCCAGTGTTCTGAAAAGTGCAAATTCCAAAACATATCCTGGGGAGCATGCCCCCGGAACTCCCTAGAATTGTTTGGCGCCTCCGGCACAAGAAACACAGAGCACTTGCGCCTTTGGCGCAATCACCAGCAAGCATCTCACGCTTTGGAAACTTTAAGACTTGAGAGCTCTGCACCAAGCCCTTGCACCTCTACTTGGGTTGTTTAAATACAACTCACTTCTTGCGAACTTGCTGCAAATACTAACAATTTCCTCGTCAACCACCTCAAATCGCTGATCCAGTCTGGCTTGGTCAAAATATGTGCATTTATCAAGACGAACATAAGGATCAGCTGAAAAAAGACAAAGCAACGTTTAATGAGAAAGGGAAACTCTTTGTTACGGATAGTGCCCCTATGAGCAGGCGTGAAGCTTGCTTATGCTGAGGAGGCAAAAGGGTTTCCCTCGTAAGTTACAATTCGATTGGCTTGCTACGCAAACCAAAAACAAGAGAATAAGCACAGAAAGAGTGATCAGATAACAACATTAAACCTTGCTACAATACAAAATAATAGCCATTTTACGAGAGTTGCTTTACTTCCCGTAATGCGGGATAGCTTCTAAATTATAGAGTAACCCTGTAGCTACATTCCAGACAGCTATTTGCATTGGTCACTATGACCTTGTTACCAGGGCCAGATACATTGTTTCTGTTTTATAATCTATTGACTCGTTCTCCAATCACAGATCGCGTCTGGAGAGCTACAGGGTCTCTCAGATTATCATTGTGATGCGCAACTGGACCCAACTTGATGTTTGATTGCTTATCGGATGTAGCAGCGTTATGTGTGATTAACTAAACGCGTGGCGCGTAATTCATCTCTGTGATACGTGAAGTCGACATAACCCCACCCAACCCCCTGTTCGCTCTGTGCCAAGTGACCATCGTGATTTCTTTGATTTATTATAGCATTCAGTAGTGTTTCAAACGGAATGGAATATTTGAAAAAAAAAAAAACACTTCTAGGGAGATAAACGGTACATTATCTAATTCATCGTACTTGGAAGGAAACTGAACAACAGATGTTCTTTCTGTATTGAAGTATCGCTGTTTTCGCACTTGCTGCTGAGGACTATGTTTTCACTGTTGGCTGGGATCATTTTCTGCAAAGAAATGAAAAGTAGATGTGAATCTTAATGACGGGCCAACGCAATGAAGACCCGGGAAAACGGCTTCAGTATCCTCTCGATTTTGTTGAACAGTGATGTTGAAAATTTCCTAATGCACTTGAAACTTTTAAAATGCGGAGAATCAAAACATATTCAGAGACCCATGACCCGGAGCCTACAGCTCCCATACTGGGCCTATGTAACAGCATTTTTACAGACCGATCTATTTTTAGACTATCTTTTCCAGACAAAAAAAAGGCAGTTCCGGCTCGGTGACCCTATGACGTCAGCT
>NC_090892.1:14923625-14931125 GCF_036669925.1 Montipora capricornis | reverse complement strand
ACTAAACGCCGTGGTCTGACATGTACTACGTAAGTCTACTTAAGGCAGACAAATGATCAAAACCAAGCAAGCCCTATTATCTTCAAATTTGTTTCATGTTCTGCCTGCGCGGTAACAAGTGTTTTTTCAGGGTCTCACACCAAATAAGGAACTCTCGCCCCACTTTTCACGGAGCCAAAATATTAAAAATCATTTTCCTCAGTTTTCTCTGAAACACCACAGAAAAGCTTGATATCCTTTTTGTGCTCAGCTTACCCACAGTCCAGCATTGATTCGCTCTCCTTCTCTTTACAGTCCTGACCGCAAGGTCACATTCGAAATTCTGATCGTCTTGTCTGGGATCGCACTTGCTTTGTATCAACTTCGATCCCCTTGCTTGTCCATTTGTATCAATACAGAGCTTAGACCAAGTATTCTGGGGCATGAAATAACTCGAGATTAGACTAAGGAAATCATCATTAAATGATATTAGGATAGCACTCCAGAGTCTTATAAGTCTAAGGAGCTCAGAGAATCCTGATCACTCCCACATACTAACCTCTTTGTCCCATTCGAGAAGTAAAGTGGAAGAGGGAGAAGTGGTAAAGGGGAAAATGCCCCGCTATCATAGCTTTTCTCGCTATAAAGGTCTACATATCGTAGCCATGATCAAGTTGGCTCACTTCAGCTGTTCCTGTTACCTGAAGCTGAAAATCGCTGCCTTGGCCACTGTTTGGTGCAATTTATAACTTTGTGTAATAAAAGACCCAACGAAGGCACTAAATCACTTCTGCTTTTTCTCATTTCATGGATGTCTATAAGGTCATTAAGATACCATGGAGAAATTCAACCTTGATCTCAGCTGTAACTGGCTTCACTTACCATGATTTGTCCTTTTAGAGTGAAGGCCCAATTCTGACTCTCATCCGTGTCATTGCATCCTGTTACTTTTACATTAGCACCATCTGTCTTGGAATCCACGAACAGACACGGACCACGTCTGTCGTCTGTTGCTGATTGCTGGTTCTCGATTAGGAAGATTTCTACGCCACGAAAACGACGCCACGTTAAAAAAAAGGTTCATGATTAAGGTTGCTAGGGAATGCATGTGCATTCATTCAAGCGTTAGTTTGACGGACAATAGCTCCAAATGCTCTGAAGCTGGGGTTTGTGAACGAGAATCTACAGGGTTAAGTTTACACACTTCAGCTAATTCTTAGTTAGCACATGACATTACTAATTAAATTTCACTTCGGAATGGAAGACAATGTGGGATCAATCGAAGCAGACGACACGCCCTTTAATAACTCCTTCCCTCCCTCTGTCAGTCTTTTGTTGTAAGGGCAAGAGGAAATAGGAATCAGCCCGGCCCTTGGATTACTTAAACTTAGTAGTTATTTCAAGACAAAAAAGAAAGGGAATTTGTAATTTATAATAACTGAGAAACGGAAATGAGTTTCTTAACATGCCCCATAATGTCACATTCTTGCGTACTGATTGGTTCAGATCACGTCATGTAATTGTACAAGTCAAGGGAATCTAAAAAGATAAAATACGCATACCCATGCTCGTGGCAGACTAATCGTTTTCCCAAATAAAACATACTTCTCCATAAATACCTACATATCTATAATGAAGTGGCCGAGTGGTTAAAGTGCTGGACTGCTAAAATCCAATGTGCTCTGCACGCGTGGATTCGAGTCTCATTCTCGTCGTAGACGGATGCTTTTGCCAAATCAAACTAAGTATTAAGATACCACAAACCAAACGTTGAAGCAGCCAATCGCATATATGACGAGGTGACCGAGTGGTTAAGGTGTTGGACTGCTAATCCAATGTGCTCTGCACGCGTGGGTTCGAATCCCATCCTCGTCGTAGACTAATGCTTTTGCCATATCAAACTGGAATATTAAGATACAACTAACAAAAGGCTGAAGTAACCAATCATATATATGACGAGGTGACCGAGTGGTTAAGGTGTTGGACTGCTAATCCAATGTGCTCTGCACGCGTGGGTTCGAATCCCATCCTCGTCGAAGGTTAATAATTTTGCCAAATCAAAATATGTCCTCAACATCAGGATGCCACAAAGTAAGAGCTGAACAAACTTGTTATCTGTATGACGAGGTGACCGAGTGGTTAAGGTGTTGGACTGCTAATCCAATGTGCTCTGCACGCGTGGGTTCGAATCCCATCCTCGTCGTAGACTAATGCTTTTGCCATACCAAACTGGAGTATTAAGATACAACTAACAAAAGGCTGAAGTAACCAATCACATATATGACAAAGTGACCGAGTGGTTAAGGTGTTGGACTGCTAATCCTGACCAATGTGCTCTGCACGCGTGGATTCGAATCCCATCCTCGTCGTAAATAAATGCTTTTGCCAAATCAAACTGGAGTATTAAGATACAAGTAACAAAAGACTGAAGTAGCCAATCACATATATGACGAGGTGACCGAGTGGTTAAGGTGTTGGACTGCTAATCCAATGTGCTCTGCACGCGTGGGTTCGAATCCCATCCTCGTCGTAGACTAACGCTTTTGCCATACCAAACTGGAGTATTAAGATACAACTAGCAAAAGGCTGAAGTAACCAATCACATATATGACAAAGTGACCGAGTGGTTAAGGTGTTGGACTGCTAATCCTGACCAATGTGCTCTGCACGCGTGGATTCGAATCCCATCCTCGTCGTAAATAAATGCTTTTGCCAAATCAAACTGGAGTATTAAGATACAAGTAACAAAAGACTGAAGTAGCCAATCACATATATGACGAGGTGACCGAGTGGTTAAGGTGTTGGACTGCTAATCCAATGTGCTCTGCACGCGTGGGTTCGAATCCCATCCTCGTCGTAGACTAATGCTTTTGCCATACCAAACTGGAGTATTAAGATACAACTAGCAAAAGGCTGAAGTAACCAATCACATATATGACAAAGTGACCGAGTGGTTAAGGTGTTGGACTGCTAATCCTGACCAATGTGCTCTGCACGCGTGGATTCGAATCCCATCCTCGTCGTAAATAAATGCTTTTGCCAAATCAAACTGGAGTATTAAGATACAAGTAACAAAAGACTGAAGTAGCCAATCACATATATGACGAGGTGACCGAGTGGTTAAGGTGTTGGACTGCTAATCCAATGTGCTCTGCACGCGTGGGTTCGAATCCCATCCTCGTCGTAGACTAATGCTTTTGCCATATCAAACTGGAGTATTAAGATACAACTAGCAAAAGGCTGAAGTAACCAATCACATATATGACAAAGTGACCGAGTGGTTAAGGTGTTGGACTGCTAATCCTGACCAATGTGCTCTGCACGCGTGGATTCGAATCCCATCCTCGTCGTAAATTAATGCTTTTGCCAAATCAAACTGGAGTATTAAGATACAAGTAACAAAAGGCTGAAGTAACCAATCACATATATGACGAGGTGACCGAGTGGTTAAGGTGTTGGACTGCTAATCCAATGTGCTCTGCACGCGTGGGTTCGAATCCCATCCTCGTCGTAAGGTAATGCTTTTGCCATATCAAACTGAAGTATTAAGATACAACTAACAAAAGGCTGAAGTAACCAATCACATATATGACGAGGTGACCGAGTGGTTAAGGTGTTGGACTGCTAATCCAATGTGCTCTGCACGCGTGGGTTCGAATCCCATCCTCGTCGTAAATTAATGCTTTTGCCATATCAAACTGGAGTATTAAGATACAAGTAACAAAAGGCTGAAGTAGCCAATCACATATATGACATGGTGAGCGAGTGGTTAAGGTGTTGGACTGCTAATCCAATGTGCTCTGTACGCGTGGGTTCGAATCCCATCCTCGTCGTAAATTAATGCTTTTGGCATATCAAACTGAAGTATTAAGATACCACAAACAAAAGGCTGAACTAACTTCCTCAATATATGTCGAGGTGAGCGAGTGGACAAGGTGTTGGACTGCCAATCCAATGTTCTCTGAACGCGTGGGTTCGAATCCCATCCTTGTCGTAGATTAATGCTTTTAAAACTTGAATGCAGATTCCAGAAGCAAAAGAAAATGCTGAACTGCTATTACTGTTTACTCTTTATGCTTAGTTTATAGCACTAACCTGACATTTCAAAGTCGGAGAATGGATTTGGATTGTCATAATAATTCTTCGCTGTGCTTGTAGCGCCCTTTTTGTTCATTTTATCTTTGTACCAATTGGTAGCTTTGTCGGCCCCAAACCTCACGCTGCCAACCGGATCACGTAAATTGAATCCCAGAGCTAAATAAAGGCGCTTTCCAAATATGGTCAAGTCAACAGCTGCGTTGAAAATTAAGTTGCTGAATCCGCCATTCGCATAAGCGGCCAAACCAAACTCGAATTTGATGCTGTCATGAAAAGACAAAAGAAAAAGAAAAGACAAAAGAAAATTCACAGGTGTCTTAAAGTGTCCCTGTGACCAAAATACCAATTCTTATTTTTCTTTGGATTTCGAAACTATGTTAACTAAACACTAAGAGACCAAAGTTTTAGGCCTCGAAGATTCATAAAAGACACGTGTGTATTTTAACAGGAATATTCCTATTTAAAGATCCGCCATTACTAAGTACATAGAAAATTTTGAAATGTTAGTGTCTGTTTGATCTTAAATCAAATGAGATTGAAAAATCAGTTGGTCCCCATGATCGTTTGAGAGTTATGACGTTTTGTACCCAGGCCTCTGGTGGAGCAAAATTCATAATGGGCCATTTCCGAGTTGCTGTTTGTCTCGGTTTCGAAGTGAGTCTTGGTGCTCAACTATTGTAAGGGAAATGAGCTTGATTTGCATAAGAATACGCAACTCATTTCCATTTGAATGGTTGTGCACCAGAACTCGCTTTGAAACTGAGGCATGCAGCAACTCGGAAATGGGCTATTTGATTGGAATACGCTACTTTATTTCTTGGAGTGAAATCCAAAGCAAGGCATGAAATCAAAAACTAGATCACAAATCTGGATAAAGATTTTGTTCCAAAAAAAAATGCCCTTTGAGTGACAAAGTAATTTATAGTAATATTACTGTATATGTTAAACCTACATTTGTCTTGCTGTTGAGATTTTTAAATTACAGATGAAAAAATAAAATAAAATCTTAAGTACCAAAAAAAATGAAAATCCATTACATTTACATGTAGATTCCGATTGGTTGTACATGTGTAGTTTAACACACACAAGGACATCAATGTGTGGGAAGAATGTCAGTTTGTAGCGTTCTTCTTTGTTTCGTTATCTTGAACTACTTCACCTTGTGTGTGCGCTTGTGCGCTTGTGTGTGTGCGCTTTGTTGACCGCTCCCTACAAGGGCTTTTCAGGATCAACCGGTAAACACAGCCAGATGTAATTGACTGGGAGTAGATTTTGATGAGGGAGAAAAACCGGGGTACCCGGACAAAAACCCTCGGAGTCAGATTGAGATCGACTGAAACTGAAACTCAGCCCACATACGACCCGAGGCCAGAGTTGAACCTGGGTCACAGAGGTGGGAGGCACGATAATTTCGTCATCTAGCCTACTACATGTACAAACACAGCCAAAATGGAATCTACTGCTGGAAAAAAACTGCAAATCGGGGGAATGACCTTAAGTTTTTCAGAGAGCTGGATCGAGAAAAAATGACGTCAAAGGCTCACTAGTTTAAGAATGCAATGCGTGTGTACGCCGCAGAGTTTATATGCAGCACGGGAGTTTTGGGTTTTCAGACTTTTAAACTCGCTTTTTGCATATATAATAAGCTGCATTTTAAGCTAGTGAACCTTTGACGTCACTTTTCCCTGGATCCAACCCTCTGAGGTCCAATCGGTCAGTTTTGAACGTGAGTAATGGCGGACCGTGAAATATAAAACTTACACTCAAAGTAAACGGCCTTTTGGACAAAAGTCAAAGTTCAAATTTGTGCCAGTCACCTGTTAAGCAAACACACTTTCAAAATATGAAGAAAAAGGAGAGGTGACCTTTCTGATTACAGGGGTACTATAACATAATGCGAAGAACAGTAAATTTTTGGAATTTTTAATTCCAAGTTCATAACGGTTACTCCAACCGCGTGGCTCTTTATGATAACTGTGGTTTCAAGGGCAGTCTTGAAACCTATGTCAATGCCCTACCGCACATCTTTTAACAACTTTTTTTGTCAATTTGTTTACCTGTGGATTCTAAATAGAGCGGTAAGGATAAAGTTGATCGCTTTTCCAACCCATGCAGTGACTTTCTCTGTTAATTTCAGGAATCCAATAGCGACGTCCAACAAGTTACACAAACCCTTTCCGATAAACTCCACTGCCCGGCATGTTCCCTCGCAAAGATGAGCCACAGCTGAAAGGAGGAAAGGAACAAGTGCTGATTGTTCAAGGCTTGACTCAAGCAGATGATATAAGAAATCATATATCTCTTCATGTTTACCCACCAACTACAAAATCGAGGATGCATGCGAATCACTTTTACCCTCTTGCAAGTCAAGTTGTATTTTAAGTCCAGCCCTTCTCTTTTCCTATGAGACAGCAGTGAGTGGAACTCAAACCAATACAGAGGAATCAGACCTTCAGCAGCAAAGCAAAGGCTGACGAAATGAAAGCCTTGCATAAAGATTAATGCCTTACACAATTAAGACCTTTGAGATTGAGAATGGTGTGATCCGATACTTCTAAAAATAGCTTAGTGATTTTAGAATACATGGAATTTCATATATTTGAACTGAATGGCCATGAAATGAATTAAAGTCAGAAAGATCATCGCAGTTTGATAAGCAAGTTCAAGAGAACCTCCACTCCGACGAATGAATAACTTTAAACCGAACAAAATAATGTTTGCAATCAAATTTGCACAACAGTTTTTTTCAAAACCTGTTTGTATCGAAAAAAAAAATTAGAATCAATAGGCCATTTCCGAGTTGATGTCTGCCTCCTCTTCAAAGCGAGTCTAAGTGCGAAGTTTTTCTTATGAAAATTGGTTTTTATTCATATGTAAAGTAAAACTTATTACCATCACATGAACTTTGCACCAAAACTCGCTTTGAAGAGGAGGCAGACATCAACTCGGAAATGGTCTATTATTTTCACTTACAAATATCCCGGGCGCCGCCATGTTGAATAATTACGACGTATTACGGTTGTCCTTATTGTTTTCACACAGAGAGCTTTTGTTTTGAAACAATAGGGCAACTACGACACGTCACAATTATTCAAGATGGCGGCGTCCGGGAAATTTGAAAACCAAAACAAGCTTTTTTGAAATTCACTTATTTCGAACAAAAACGCTTTTATTGGAAAAAGTTCGAACAATTTTGATTGTAAACATTTTCTGTGGTGTATAATTATTTTCTTGTTTTAGTGGAGGTTCTCCTTAAGCAGTTGCTAAGGAAACCCGAAAAATCCAGGATGGAACGAGACTGGAACCCCATCACTGTGCGATCGCGCTGCATTGCTCTAACAGCTGAGTTATCAAGCAAGGAGGAAGCTGGTCAAACACGAGTTCAAGTCATATCCCGAAGGGGACGAATGAAGTGACAGCTCT
>NC_090892.1:14911125-14913625 GCF_036669925.1 Montipora capricornis | reverse complement strand
TTATTCCTGATCCGGAATGAGTATAGCCAGGACGATACCTAAGACGGATATATTCAAATTATAAATATCTTTGCGACTCTATTGTTGGGTGTGGGAGGCGCGGTGGCCTCATGGTTAGTCGCTCGCCTCCGCATCGAGTGGTCCGGGTTCGGGTCCTCGCGGGGACACTTTACTCTCACGGTACCTCTCTTCACCCAGGTGTTCAAATGGGTACCGGCCATTTCTTATATCGCAGGTAACCCTGCGATGGACTGGCCTAGTCGCTTCATGCTACAGAAACCGGAGATAAGCGCCGGCCTGATGGACCTCCTAGGCTCGTAGCAGACTAATGCTTTCCAACGGAACAAAGAGTAGTTGGAAAGCGTGTTCGTTACGGTTCGTAGCATTACTATAATTCAAGGTATTCACATTGTTTCTGAAATAAGGCTTCACATATTTTGAACAATTGTTTCGTATTTACTTTTTGTTCATGATTATGTAACTGCATATATTATATGCTAATTATTTGGTATAAAAGGTGGAATTTCTAGTTTTCACTATTTCGCCTTCTGGACAGCCACCAAGAACTGTATCCTAACTTTATATTAGTTAGAAAACCCCGAAATACGTTGCATTCGATTGACGAAGACGTTCGCCTTCTGGATAGCCACCAAGAACTGTAACTAAGGTTGTTGGTGAGTCCAGAAATACAAGCTATGCTTTCTGGTTTTAGCGCTGATCCTTCTCAGCCTCCTACTGCGCCTTTGCCGGCTATTTCAGAACTAAAAAACTTTCTTTCTGCGGAGCTCGCTTCATTCAAGGACGAGCTTGATCTTCAGAACGACGAATCCATCAACTTCGCAGTTAAGAAAATTCGTCTTGAAAATTTGGCTCCACACACATTTAAATATAAAGGGAACGAAGAGCAGTACCAGCATCAGGAAAAAGTAGCCAGCTATATTGATTCTGCTGTGGATGCGCTTCACTCTGGTAAACTTGTGGAAGCTGCGAACGCCTTAGAGGAAGGTAAGAATGCCATTGCCATTAGAATGAAACATATAGTGCTCGCAAATTTGCATGGCTGGGATTTTGTAACAGAATACAAACAAATACCGGTTACCGAAGATGAGACAGATGAAAAAAGAATTCGTAAGATACTCAAGGAAGTCGGAAACCTAAGAGACAAGAAAAAAGCCGAAAGAGCTAAGAAAGCTAATAAGCTTAGGCCTGATTTTAGGCGCGTTTCTACCAGATTTACTAATGCATCTTCTGCTTTTACTCCTTTTGAGCACATGCTTCCTGTGTAACAGGCCTGGCCATTTCTGGAGAAGTTGCTGGAGATCAAAGTATCCAACCGCTAGTGACAGCAACAATGCCCTTTCTTGGCAGCGTAACTTGGTCCAATTACCAGCTCAATCTACCTACATGCCGCTTCCAAGCCAAGGAACCGCTAAGTGAGATCAGTGGGACTGACGATTTTTTTTTGGGATACGAGAAGAGCCAGGTGATACCAATTTTTTGTTAGAGTTACGTGGTTTAAAGAATGCTGCTGAGGTAACTGAATCTTCGCCCGTTCCGTCTGTTCAAGGCCGTATTAACGCTCGCAAGAATTGGTGGTTTGAGAATTTGCAATTATCTGCACTTGTGATTGGAGTCTTATTGACTATTTACATTATACCTTTTACCATTATACCTCCGCCTTCTTTTATAAGAACAACAAAAGTGCTTTAGATCATGCACAATTTGCTGCCAATGCTATCAACGAGTTAGTTATTAATAGATGCGCGACAGAAGTATTTTCTAGACCATATTGTTGCAATCCTCTTTCTGTCGCTCGTGGCCGCAGTTACGTCTGGTTCTGGATCTCAGTAGATCTGTTAATCCTTTGTACGCAAGTTTAAATTTAACTATGAAAGCCTCCTCACTCTCGCATTCATGTTTAGAGAATGGAATTTTTTGGTTTTTTACTTTTGATATCGAGTCCGGTTATCACCACTTGGATATTAACTACAACTGTTGGAAATATTTAGGGTTTTCTTGGTCCACCAATGGCGTGGAAAAATATTTCGTTTTTAGAGTATTGCCATTTGGCTTGTCATCAGCCTGCCATTTGTTTACAAAGATGTTGAAGCCACTTGTCGCTCGATGGAGATCGCTCGGTATTTTCGCCATTTTATATATTGATGACGCTATTTTTGGTTGCAGAACCTTACCTGACGCGCAGACTGCGAGCAAGTTGTTCAAATCTGATGTCCTAAATTCCGGTTGGAGGTATAACGAGAAGAAATCCAATTGGGAGGCCCCGTCAATTAGGGGTGTGGTTAGGCGTTATTATAGATACAGCTCGTATGTTGTTCGTAGTTCTAGAGAAAAATGATTGTTAAGCTGAAGTCAATTTTGACTGAGTTAATTAATGATTTTCCTAACCTTAAAGTTTGAAGAGTTGCAAGGGTATCCGGATTTGTAATTTCACTTTCTGTTGCTCTTGGGCTTGTTGCCAGGTTATTTACCAGGCAGATGT
>NC_090892.1:14898625-14903625 GCF_036669925.1 Montipora capricornis | reverse complement strand
AAAGCATTCTGCCGTTCCGGCTCTCCAACATTCCGGTGTTCAGACGTTCCGATCTTCCGTGTTTAAGTCCTTGCCGCAAAATTGGGCCCGTCGGCTGCTGTTTTCGGTTGGTTTCTTGTTACTGGCTAGGAAAAACTCGATTCCATTTCAGCCTTTTTAAATTAAAAAAAATTGGACTCAAAAATAGCTGCCCAACTGTTAATTTAGGAAATAAACTCCCTTTCAGTCAAAGCAGTTTTAAATAGCCTTGCAAGGTTAAGAAAGCGCAAGCAATAAACGAGGTCACATGCTGGAGCACGACCAAGCTCCTGTTCGGGTCGTAGATTAGGCGCGTACGTACAACACTAGACTTTCTCAAAGCCCGTTTCCGGTATCAACTGCAAAAAAAGCCCTAAAATACCTCCTCCCCCTTCCCCACCCAAAGTAATCATGATATTGTTTGTGAGAAGTGCAAATAACCGATGCGGGTGTTTCGTAAATAGAAGATTTATGTCATTGAAAGCATTTTTTTTTTTCGATAGGGAAGAATAAATAGAAAGTGCCTCAAGGATTTTGTCCAGGATTGTAGGCCATATATAGCCTGCTAAATTTTGTGAAAAACCAGTTACCACGGCTCTAAAAGACCTTGCCTTATCCTAAGATCTAACATTTCGTGTGTGTTTAACTCACGTCATTGTTGAAATCAGCTGGTACGAGACAGTCGTATCCAAATTCCACTCGCATTCCAAACTGCACTCCAGTGATGGGTATAGGAGCTCCAACTTGGTACGTTAATCTGTGGAATATATCTGGTGAATATTCTGACCAACGCTTTAGCTGTAGTTGCTTAAGGGTCGTTGAAACTTGATATCTTACCCGAGAAAAATGTTTCCAATGCCGAGAAACGGAATGAAGAAAACCCTGCGCCATATTCCGCGCATGCCCAGTTTACCAGCAACCTTTTGTTCTAAGAAATCGTATTCCAATACACCAAAAAGGAAAAGTTCACTGTTAGGAGCTCTGATGCCGTCTCGGTAGACATCTCCATTCACTGGAATCTTAATATCGGCACGGAATCCCATTTTAATATGCTTATTCGTAGAGTTCCAGTCCGCCTATCAAAAAGAAAAGGACCTCATTCTTAAAAGGTGCGCAAAGCGTGTATGTGCTAGCGTTTGAAACGAAAAAAGGATAAAATGACCATTGATACATTCACTTTGATTTTTAAATAAATTCATGATCAAAGCTAGTCTGAGAGCAAGTTTTTCATATGAAGGTTGTTTATCCAAAACACTTTGCACTTGGATTTTTCATTTGGTCTTTTAACACCGATTCCTATGATGCCGAGCTAGCGAAGTCTGTTGATAAGTAATCATAACGACAATCATTGCCATCACCCTAACCTAAATAATAAACAACAATCTAGCCGACATCTCTACTGTTTTTTTTTTCCTTTGTTTTTCATTTGACGATGCAGCACATCAGGAAAGCCCGAGTTCTATCCGATATGTGCCTAGTTATACCAGAGACGCCAAATCAGTCCAGACGAATTATCCATCTCTCGTGTGATCCGTCTAGTGTAAAGACGGGACGAACTATTTAAAACGCATAATCCGTCTGGGACGGACTTGGGCAAATATTTTTATGCTGCGTCTGCTAAATTCGTCTAGTATAAAGCCGGGCACAAGACGCAAAATGCGTCTGGACGACTATAGAATTAAGTGCATCTTCGAAGACGCATGAAAGTGGATAGTTTAGATAGTTTGTAAAGACGCATTCATGATGCATCTTGTGCCTGTCCTTATCAGTACCAGACAAACTTAACAGACGCAGAGAAAGGGTTTGCCAAAGTTTATTCCAGAGGAATTATGGGTCTCCAGTATAAAACGGCCATTTAATTTATCAAATGATTCTGACGAAGGACTGACGCTCGAAACGTAAAATATTTTAAGGGTGGTTAATTTACCTTTAACGTATCAGCTCGGTTGATAAAACTAAATTTTAATGATCTTTAGCAAGCGTACATCATATGTGATCAGTCCTACGAAGCACAATGGAAGACAGCGTTAACCTAAAGAGCTCAACGTACAACTAACCTCAACATAGAGCTCAAGCTTGTGGTAATATAGCCCAGCAAAAAGGCGAATATCACGGAAGCCAGTAGTAATTTGGATTTTTTTTCACTCAAATTGACCAGCAATATACCATTGTACTGTCGGTCCAACGATAATCTTTGTTATCTCACAAAATTTATTCCCTTTGCAGTCCTTGGGCAAAACGATTTGAGCCACAGCTACGATCCCTGTTAAAAATGAGAAGCAATACTTAGTTATTGTCTCTTATATCTCTACTAAACTAATTGATTATTCATGGAAAATAAGAACTAAAAGAAAATGTTCTATATATTATCTTGCTCTGCAAGAATAACGAGTCGACAGCAGGAAGAATATTCGCGTCAGAATTGTACCATATTTGGCCTAATTTCGCTGAACGTTATTGGAAATCTATTATTAGTTCTGTGTCACACTGCATGGTTATATCAAAGACAACACCTTATTGGTCAATTGGTGTGAAAGGGGACCGCGCGGCACATGGAATCGAATGGTGGCGAGTGAATAATTGCACGCGCATTTTGTCCAAAATTAAATAATTTCCCGAGTGTACCACTTGACTAGCTATTAATATCTTGGGTTACAAATTGCTCCTTAATTTTCAAACCTGGAAGCCATTTTGGCACTGTAGGAAAGTTGCCGTGGCAACAATGTAATTTCACATGTGAATTTTAAATTAACGCTGAAATTTCGCGCCAAAATTAAAGGAATGCGCATCTCACTTTTGGATTCAAGCACGTGCTGTTGTGATATGCAAATTAGCTGAGAAATGGTATCTAATGCACATGCGCACCAGCTGACTGTGACTAATTTGTCACCCCTGTTATTACAGATAAATAACCTTCGCAGCAGGGCCGCAATCTTAAAACAAATTTCAAGGAATTATCATAGGGCACAGGGTTTCGCTCCCTTATTTCATATTCTCTTAATATGATGCAAGAATGATAGGATATGACAAAACAACGTCATTCATCCAATGTTTCGTCTCCTATTGGACGAAATGCTGAACTGATGACATTTTTGAACGAAAAATAACAACAAAAACCACAACCAAAATACAATTCGGCTTTCATATCATATGAAAAATTACGCATAATTCTCTCACACTGAATATGCCTTCAAATCCTACTAACACACATACCCGCCCTTTCCTAGAAATTGCTGAATATTATTGTAAACGTGGGCAAGCCAGAAGCACAGACCTTGTGTGATGCTTGCAGTGAACCAGGAATGAAGTGGTTCCTTAGCAAATTTAGTCTCCGCATCGGTGAATACCTGCTGGAATCCTAACACAGCTGGGGGACTGAAGGAAACTCCGATCTGTGATAGAGTTCAAAAGAGCAGACTTAAGGCTGGTTTTCACTAGCGACGGAGTCGGAGTCGGAGTCGTAATCAGAAGCGCATAGCGATACGATGTAGTGAAAATCAAACTGTCGGAGTCGGAAGCAGAATACCGATTCCGCTTATGACTCCGTCGCTTACGATCCAGTGAAAACTGCATTGTCGCAGTCGGAAGCAGAAGCGGAAGAATAAACCAATCACAATCTTCGATTCCAAGCATTATGATTGGTTGGTTCTTCCGCTTCTGCTTCCGACCCCGACAATCTAGTTTTCACTGGATCATAAGCGACGGAGTCATAAGCGGAGTCGGAAGAAAATGGGATCGTTCTGATCCTTCCGATTCCGATTCCGTCGAGGTTATGACTCCGCTTACGACTCCGATCTTTGATTTTCACTAGGTCATAAGCGCTCTTACGACTCCGTCGCCAGTGAAAAATAGCCTTTATGAATTATGGGAGCCGATGGATTTTGAAGCTGCAATTCAAGGCCTGTATGAAAGACACAGGCTCAATGGCGTTCGAATCGACGTAAATGTACAGTTTGTAAGTCAGAATTCATCTTCGGTCTAGCAATCTAAAGCTGCACCATTTCAATCTAGTATTTCGTTATGATAAAAATGTCTGTCCCTATGAAATGTGTAAGTAGGAGGCAACCGGCCCGAATGCCGCCTCAGTTTTCAAAATGTGCGCATGCTCTAGACCAACTAAGCCGGAAACATTATACTCCTCAGAACTTCTGAGTTCATTATTCTTTCCGTTAGCACTGGCAAAAACGACCCGACCTTTAGCCGCTTCCAAAATACACGCAGTCGTCAGCAGCTATTGTTCAAAATTTGCACGACTACACAGAAAAGCCGAAAGTATATCATTGCCGTACTTCCTTGTCGGGAATTAAAACCAGTCAGTGGTCGTTATTCTTGGGTCCAACCAAGGAAAAACTTCAAAAACAAGAAGTCTAGCTCGTCTTATAAAGCTATTACACGGCAAAAGATGAATTCAGCACTTTCCATTCAACAAAAATTCCGTGTACCCAATCAAAAGGCACATTCTGGTTGACAAACCCGACCCAAGCAAGTGCGCGCTAATTATACCATACTTAGGGAGTTAAAATCATGCGATGTTTAAATTGAGCCACCAACGGACACCGAAAGTGAACATTTTCGCATGACAGGTCAGTGGTATCTCCAGGATTTTTAAACTAATCGTCTCTAGTAGTGAAAATAGCTTCTCTGCTGGAATAGCTAGTTAAGACTTATTGACTGGATTTTCGAGCATCTCAAATCCTCGGCTAGTATAAACATCTTAAACGTCCTTTATCTCAGGATACAGCGTTAATTTTTTACCTTATTTAAGGATTTACTTGGAAATGTTTGCGCGAAATATCATACTCAGTCGATCAAAAAAATGTGATTATTAATCGGCTACTTTATGCTGAATGCTCACATTGACAAATCAAAGTTACCTCTAGTTCTAATCCAAGTTTGTCCAAAAAGTCCACTCCGATTCCAGACAGTTTCTCTGCCACTTTACCAAATGAAGCACGGTCAAAGGAAAAACCAACGGCAAATGC
>NC_090892.1:14888625-14891125 GCF_036669925.1 Montipora capricornis | reverse complement strand
CTAAGTAGGGACTATAAGGTATTGCACGGCGAGATCGACGAAACCGCCAAGGAACGGTAATATCGTTGGTTAAAAGGAAGAAAATAATCGTGATGCACGTGCGGCACGTGATGCAAGTGCGGCATTTTACCACATATTTCTGCGGTAGTCTGCATAAAAACGACATGACATCACCAAATTTGAGGTTTTGACGACAACATGAGCATAGGAATGTACATCTTTCATTCTCTGTTGTACCAATTAATTTAAATTGATATAAAACGGAAAAATCAGGTTATCAGACTCTTCAGTCGTTATTCTAGCCGAACTATTCAGGGAATAAACTTGGAGGAACGGCTTCAAAATAAAGAATTAAAAGATATCACTATATTTTGCTTTTGTTTTCCCGACCACTTGAGGCGTCGCAGATTTGCAGAAGTACAAAGTTTAGAGCCATTGTTTTGGAAACTGATTGCTATTTTTTTCGTGGCCTTTTTGATACCGTCCCCGTCGTAGATCTTAAGGTCCCTAATGTTTTGACGAAAACGTGAGGATCCAAAAGTCTATTATTCTTTCTGTATATTGACTTCAGCAGCGTTCCTATCAGGGCATGTTTGAGTTACTTCGCCGACACTGTACAATGCGAACAGGATGAATGAATACTACGATCGCGCAAATTTAAATTCAAATGCCGCGTTGGTTGTCGTTGCCATCTGTTTGCTAAAGCTCCTGAATGTAGATTAGAAAACAGTCCTAAGAAAATACGCGCGCTGATTGGTTAAAAATCGTGTTTCTATAACGCGATGGAGACACAGAACTAGCACGAGCTGTTGACGTAGTGATGGCGCGAGCAAAGATAATTTACATTTTGATAATTAGAGTTAACAAGTTGTTTTCCTTTTTCTCGTTGCGTTGTTTTCTAAAAGAAGCACAAAACATATACTCCGTGTTTCTACCGAGTTATAGAAAAACTCGTGAAAGTTTTGGAAAAAGCTGTGGAAACACTCGCCTGCGGCTCGTGTTCCGACAGCATTTCTCGTTCTCCCCCCAAACTTTCACTCGTGTTTCTATAACTCGATAGAAACACGGTACATGTTTTCTATTTCTTAATTATGATTAACCCAAGACGGCTGTCTGTCATTTAAGTTACCCCTGCAGTAATTCGAGGCTTGAGGCTGATGTTCTAGTCGGCGAGAGCCATGCTTTCGCTTGATTCATATACCTCTGCCAGAGTTTTTCATAGGCGGAAACATATAACATTTCATGTATAAACGTTGGTCATGTATAAAGCCACCCCCCCGGGGGCACTTTGACACGACAAAGAAGAAATGGAACAATATGGATAAAAGGTGGAACGGTTCTAATAACGGGACCAGATTCGACAATGGGAGGCCAAAAGTAAGAGAAGCCGTTCTGCTTTTCTTGTCTTTCTGTTCCCTTTTCCTCTCTCTCCGAGAAGCGTAATCTGCAAGTACTAAAAAATTCAGAATTCAGTTGAAAGTTATTCCATTTGCCATCGTTTGATATGTCTCGAGATTGGTTACCTGCCTCGTTGGCTATTTACACTCAATATTCAACACGAGCTCATGGAATATTTATTGTTAACTCCAAAAATTGGACGACGCCAGTCAGTACTTTAAATTTTATAGTCGATTCTTAAAGGTCCATTAATACAGGCAACACTTTTCGTGCAACTTGTCGTGCAACAATGTTGGGTTGCAAGTTGAGATGGTTTGTTGCGCGTATTACCACTTTCTTGTGCAACAAATTTTTATGTTGCAAAAAGTACACGTCGCATTTACTTTTTGCAACATGAAAATCTGTTGCGCAAGAAGGTGGTAATACGCGCAACAAACCATCTCAACTTGTAAGGCAACATTGTTGCCCGACAAGTTGCAAGATCAATGTTGCCCGTACTACTGGGCCTTAAATGCAAGTCCGCCATTATCAAAAGAGGGAGAGGGCTTTTCACTTCCATAGAATTGACTGATGCTAATTGCATGGGCTTTGAAAAGTATTCCGAGAAAACTTCGCAGTTGACCAGTTGGATTAGAAAGCTGCCTGGTGTAAGTAATAAAGATAAAATACAGTAAGGCAAGCAAAAGAACAGCTCACTTGTGCATCCTTCTGCTTGCGTGGGGCAGCTCTTTTCTTCTTCTGCACTTCCGGTACACTCGTCTCCGCCGTTGGCTGAGGGAGGATTGGTGCAGGTCCTAATACGTTTCTTAACACCTTGTAAACAGTACCTGGTTTCTGAGCATGCGCTCCAGTCTGAATACGCTGACCAACCTCCATTTATTGCACCTGTGGATTGATCAAAATATGAATGATTTTAGGATATGAAATTTGATCTGCGGAATGGACATATTATAAAAGTTAAAAATCATGGCCGTGCCAATTAAGTCCACGTCTATTCGGCAGTTCAAATATATGGATAAAACATTTAACATATTTTAAAATTATTTCATTCACCTCTTACGGGAAAGAAATTAAAGTCGCAATAAACCGGCTCCCAGGTGGT
>NC_090892.1:14873625-14883625 GCF_036669925.1 Montipora capricornis | reverse complement strand
ACAAGAAGCCCGTTTACAGCTCCTTGCTTGACTGTAGTCCCCGGTGCAGTTTAGTCCGCCATCTGCAGGTGGCGGGCTAGTACAGGTTCTGCTCCTTGACTGGGTACCAGTGCCACATGATTTACTGCAAGTTGTCCATCCTGACCACAAACCGAACCCGCCATCAACTGTAAAGAAATATAAGTGAAGATGATGATGATGATAAGGGGTTATAGACTCTTGGTAATTAAATTTATTGTTCTGAAGGCACATTACAAGAAAAGGTGACGTAAATGAGATTGAATGGGGTAGCTCCGATTTCAAATCCGCTAAATTGTCTTCGGTCGGCCCGATTTCGTTTCCAACACGCTGAGGAAATAGCCAACTAGATGCTTCCTTCAAGTTGGGTTTCAAAACACTTGTTTTTGACAAGCACCGAAAACCTGAACGGTAAACTTTTCAAATGAGACGTGACACAACGCCAATGTTTTTCGAAAGAAATATAACATAAAAATGTCAAAATATGTCACAGAATACTAATTACAGCATAGTGTGTGAGTTCTTGAGTTAAATAAAACGTGGCTAAGAATGCAAGTATCCCGCGTGCAGAAATTGTGTTTTAACAGTAAGTATTGTTGTATTTTAACAATAAGTGGTTTGTGTTCATGGATATTGCAGCCTGCAGACCGCATCCTACCATTCCGGGGTCGAGTCCCAAAGTTAAATCAGCTTACCATCCACTGGTGGTCGGTAAAATGGGTACCAATATTACTGGGGACAAGTTTTGCATGAAACGGGATAGGAGCCGGGCGCCCAGCTTTCAAACGAAAAATACGATAGAAGCTATCGAAAACTTTTGAGGAGCCTTCGGGTTGCCTTCGACTGCGATATCTGTTGTCTTATCTTTGGTTTGCAATTAATCTAGAGGCAAAGATGAAACAGACAAAGGCTTGATGATTAACTAAAGGAGCTTATGAAAGGTTCACTGATTGTACCTGTCATTCATACGATGGTGCAACACCTACAGCGATATTTCTCGTTTCGTCACCCATTGTTATTAATATGCTAACCAGAAGCTAATTGGCTTTTGAAACAATGACTTCTTTTGTTGTGCGGTTGACAAATTTGAATATGAAAAGAATTTGACGTAAATGTTTGTAAACAAAAAATATCGCTACAGAGGGTGTGCAAATGACGTCACCGGCGTTTGTCATTTAGTCTATAATGTGGGAATCGAACTCCCTTTAAGAACCAGCGTTGACTTTTAAGGTGATTTTGTACACCGCTAGGAGTGGAATGTCCAAAGGTCATATTTTCGCAATTATTGTTGGCTTTCACTCACGTGATCAACAGCCGTGTTTTTCAACGAAAACAAAAGAAAACGTTTGCATCATAATAGAGTTAAATTCACGGGAGATTTGGTAGGGGCTCCAACATGGCCGCCGTTTCTTTGTTTAGGGTCTCCAACACGGCGGCCGTGACGTCATGTGAAAACCGAGAATTAGGAAGTTTAAGAAATGATGACGGCTACGGCAACGCCATAAAGCAATATTACTTCCTTTAAAAAAAAATAATTGTGCGGTGCATGGAGCATGCCTTGTGGTTGATTAACAAATAACCGACGTCCTGTAGAAGTATAAATTGAATCGGAAGCACACGTTTCCAAGCCATAGGATATGAAGATTTCATTTCTATTCGGATTAATAATAGCAACTTTATTCATTTAATTCAATGAAAGGGAAGGATACCAGAGGTTATCCCTATCGAGGGTATCCGCCCGCAGCCGGATGTAATTGACTGAGAGTCGATTTTGATGAGGGAGGAAAACCGGAGTACCCGGAGGAAAACCCTCGGAGTCAGATTGAGATCGACTGAAACTCAGCCCACATACGACCCGAGGCCAGGGTTGAACCCGGCTCACACAGGTGGGAGGCGCGGTTGATAACCGCTAAACCACCCTCCTCTTCCTTTGCAATTGCTCAACTTGCTCGCAACTGTGATAATCATTCTCGGTTGGAGTAATTATAGAATCACATTTCAAAATATGCCTTTCGTATATGTCACAGTCAGGTTTACATCTGTGGTTTGCGACCACAGAGAACAATGTGTATGTGTTGTCGGTAAATTTGATTCAGTTTTTACCTAGTTTAAATTGATGATCGTCATTTTACCGTAGGTTGAATACGCACTCCGATGAATTGAAGAAACTTTTTTTGGAGCATAAATTAAGCCCAGAGAAAAATTGGGGTCAGATTAGAACTGCAATTGTGCTCAAAAGTTGTTGGGAAGGTTGCGGGCATCAGTTCACTTTACACGTGCACCTAATTCGATTATTCTAACTATTGGCTGACGTATTTGGGAAATACCATGCTCTTGTGGCCCCCCTCCCCCATATTCAATGTTGGAGTTCTTCAGGTAAGAAAAGTCACCATTTTTTCCCTGGAAAATCCAAAATTGATAAGGGGGAGGGGGTTATCCGTAAAATGAAGCTACCTTCCCAACGCATGATTGTAGTTTGGTTATTTTACATGGATATCAACTGACTTATACAAAAGTAAATAATGACAAGAACTGTGTTGGGTTGAGCATGCTCGTCGTTGTAGTGTAGTGGTACAAAAACAGGACTATAGATCTGGAAGGTCCAAGTTCAAATACCAGAAAATGCATAGTACAGCTCTTTGCTTCCTTACTATGTTGTAATGTTGTGACTGAATGGATAAGTATATCAATACAGAAACCCATAAGGTGATACGAAATATTAAAATGTTTACAGACAATATATGCGTGGACTCCAAGTCGCACTTGCAGAGGAGATGCTAGTTTGTAAAGCTATGGAATCCGAGGCTTAACCAAAGCCGATTGAAATTTTAAAAAATTACAACGTTGGTTTTGATTTCACTACATTCGACGCGAAAACACGTTGACGTTGTTTGCTTAAGAAAACCTACCTGGGCAAGGAGCGAAACATGCTCTTGCTGTTTCAGTGTCGTTGCCAACGCAGTTTTTCCCGCCATTCATCGGAGGAGGACGGTTACACAGTCGCGTCCTTCTCAGAACTTGTCCGCCTGGCATTCCACATGTTTTAGAGCACTGAGTCCAGGGAGTCCACACACTCCATTCACCGTCCAAAGGACCAGCTACATGGAAAAACAATATTATTTATACCTAAGAGAAGTACGATCGTCCGTGTGAGTTTAGTCCTGAGAAGTACTCTTTAGGATGACATTGACTGACGTTTCGACAATCTGAGCGGATGTCATCATCAGAGTCGAGTCATTATGACTTCCGCTCAGTTTGTCGAAACGTCAGTAAATGTCATCCAAGTGACGCTCTTATTAGAAGGATCGGCACCACGACGTTGTACCATGTATCGGCAATATTGTAGTACCAAATGAAACACGAGTTATTGCTGAACAAGATAGAGTCATCAGTTTGAGGTAAAATGTCACCGTGGTAACGGGAAATCCCTGTAAAAACACTCTTTACTTTGTCCTTAGTTGCTTATATCTCAAAAACGAACTCGGTGACCCCCATTTTTTATTTTTGAAAAGTAATCAGAAAGGCATGATGAAACTTTCTGCAAATAAAATTATGTCTAGTGGATTCAGAGCCACCTTAATTTTTTGGTTTTTTTTAAGGTAGCTCTGAATCCTCTGGACATAATTTTTTAAAACTTTGCCGAAAGTTTCATCGTGGCCTTCTAATCACTTTTGAGCAATAAAAAAGGGGGGTCACCGAGTTCGTTTTTGAGATATGAGCTACTAAATCCAAAATATAGGGTTTTGGCTGGTCTTTCCCGTTGCCAAGGTAACATATTACATCACAATAATGATCACATCTTGTTTGGAAATAATTGGTGTTTCATATGGTACCATAACATTGCTGTTACGTGTTGTAGCGTTAATTACGTTATTCGATGTAAACAGAGACTCTTCTTAGTGTTGAGATCCTTTCGAGCCTCGTTAAGGACGTTCGCGCGAAAATTTTTCAACATTGATTTTTTTCTGAAACTTTTACCACTGTAAGATGATGAGTTAGTTATGTCAGAAATGTAAAAAAAATGGGGGGTCACCGACTTCGTTTTGGAGAGAACATGCCCGGAAAACACCCAAAATGTGACAAAATCGGGCTTCGTTAGCGAATAAGGCCAGTGTCTGTAAACCCAAATATATTGCAATCAAATCTTTGAAGTGAAATCTTCTCTGCCAAATATTATTTAAGTGGACTTATTAAGTGAAATTAGTCAACTGGTGAGGTTCCTTAAAGATCAAGTTCGCATTTAGCGACTACAGTTTCACGCGCCCTGCAGCCGCAAGATGGCAGGATTTGATGTCCCGGGAGCAGAAATCTTGAAATTTTTTTAACTTCCCACATTGATTTTTTGTTCATTTTTGGACAACGTGGAGAGAAATGTAAATAAGATCCGTTTCTGGAAAGAAAAATAGGGGTCACCGAACGTCCAAGACCGTTAAATCCAGGCAAAGCTATAGCAATGGTCTTTTGCCCTATCATTTCTCATTTTATTACTTAGCGCGCGCGCTCGTGTATGACGTGGCGTGTGCATTTGCGTGCGCAGTAAGGATGCGCAGAAACAATTGGCGCGAACGTCCTTAAATAGTCTTTCTAAGGACTACACTCAACAAGACCATCGTATTTCACTTAATTATGACATGATCCCTGGGTTCAAACCATTTACGAATATTTATTTATTTACGTCGTGAATAATTCTTGATGAGAAACCTTGGAATTCTCAAATGCTGCGAGGAGTTTGGCAGGAGATTTCACTTAATTTAGAAATGTAGACTAATTTTCAAAACTGACTATTCATGACTCTTCTGCCAGAAACCATGCAATGCGAATGACGATTTCACTACTTACTTGGACATGGCGAGATACACTCAAGTTTCGTCTCAAAACTGTTCCCAGAACATAGGGCTCCGTCAAGGGTGGGGGTGGGGTTGGTACAACTTCTGCTCCTGTTTACCACAGACCCTCCGCACGGGTTGTCACAAAGTGACCACTGACTCCATTCAGTGAAGCCTCCATCAACTAAAACGAAACGTAAGAAATAAAGTATCTCTGATCCTTATTTTCGATTTTCCCTTACCATATCTGAATTTAGCCTGGGTGGCAAGCGTTTTTTTTTTACTGGAATTGTAAATATAGTTGACAGACCCACAACATTAAAAAAAGATCAGCTTGTTATGAGTCGTGCTGACTGCGCGGCTCTGCGGAGATTTCCCGTCGCCCTCCCGATTCCATAGGCCACTTTTTACAAATGGCGATCACATGCACATTCTTTTGTATTTATGTTGATTAGACCTACTGCCCTCATTTTGAAGAAAATATTCTTTTGTTCTTTTTTTGTAATTTGTAGCGAGGCCAGAAAGGCTTATTAGCATTAAAACAGAAGAATATTCGGCCACCACTATGAAAGAGGTCTATAACTCTCTCGTTCCGTTTTTTCGCCCTTATTTCCGCAGGGATTAGAACCGGAAAAACACAACAAAGGAGAGCTATGCTTATTTTTCAATCCAGTTTCATAAAAAACAACATCTGATACGAGCCTTTTCGATGCAAAGGACCTCACCTGTCTACCCAGAACTGTTTAAAGGAACTTCATCACTATCAGAGCCAATACAAACTTACACAATGAACAAAATACGAGGGAGGGGTCACCGGGGTTTCCTAGGAGCGGCACTGTCTTGACACGTTACACAGACTAATTTGGGGCACTGCACCTCTTACTGCCATGCTTATCACGGATAAAAATTCTGCAAGGGTCTACAATCGTGTGCTAAGGGCAATTAATTCCTTATTGTTAGTCTTTAAGTAGCGTATTGCGATTGGCAAATGCAAGAAAGGAAAGATTCTAGACCAATTCGTCTTACTGACACCAAGCCCTCAAGACGGTGTTTTGTTATATACCTAGACTTTCAACAAAACAAGCACTGTGAATGCTTGATTCTTGGTCACGTGCCCCTGCTCAAATTCAAATGTATCCTGACTAGGATACAATTCCGCAGTTATTGCCCGCGCCGGATACAACAGCACGTGTTTGTTTGGATGCGATTGTTGAAGGGAAAGTTAATATATGACGAAAATGTCTGGGCTCTCGGGAAAACTAATTAGATTTGTTTTCCCCCGAGTTCTGATCTTTCCCTCTACTTCGTCTCGGGAAAACAAAACTAACTATTTCTCTCGAAACCGTACATTTTGTGTATAATGTTTACTTGCTTTCGTTAACACCCGCTTCTTGAACCTTGACTCAGAATTTGCTGTTTAAGCTATCCTGAGTCAACTCAAAATAAGTGAAGGACGAAAACAAGGAAACCTTGAGAAATTTCAATTCACAAAAGTCTTTTCTCTAACATAATGGTTAAAGAAGTCCTATTTTATCTCGACGCCTGTCTTGGAAAACTGGGTACAAGTCCAAAACACTCGGCACAAGTCTGGCAAACGTTCTTACGATTAAGAATTTGAGATATATTATGGTGTAAACATTGAGTACTTACTCATACAATCCTTTTGTTGTGAGCTGTCCCCCTTGCAATAAGCTCCATCTTCACTTGGTATCGGATCGGTGCACGTTCTTGTTCGAATTCGCTGATTTCCCGCGCAAATACCGGCTGCGCAGCCACTCCAGCCGGACCATCCGGACCAGCCGCCATTCACTTTTCGCGCCAAACAACAAAAAAGTCTCAATAAATTTCTCTTTCTAATTTTTGCTTGAAAGTGGTAGATGGTTTTTGATGATTAAAGCCTTTTGTATTTCTTTGTAAAAAAAATATATCGCCCTGATCGTAACATACCACATGCAATAAAAACACCATTTTCTACTTAACATCCATTCAAGCAATGAACCCTAAAACCTCATTTTTACTATTCCTTGTAGCTCATTTAAAGACGAGTGTTTTGAAGAAGGTCTTTTGCGTGTTTAACAAATTTTAGCCTTAAAAAGTATTCAGTACAGTCATAGACTATAATGATCACGTGAAGTTTGAGAAAACAATTGAAAAAAAAACCACAACTTCTCATTGCGCACTTAAGTATTTTCACTAGTAGATGTTAAAAAAAGATAATCTTTGGGAGGGTCTGAATAAGCAGTTTTTAAATTTATTTTTATGAACGGAAGTCGTCGTAGTTATTAAGCTTATTAACAAGATTGCGCGATAGTTGGCCGTCTGGTAAAGCAAAGAACGTGGACTTAATGCTTCGAGTCCAACTGTGTTAGGTGTTCTTTTTTGCTTTACTTTAAGGGGCTGTGTCGGGAAATTAGCTAAATTTAGCGACTTGGAACTTCAGCAGGAATAGGCCTTTATTTTTCGGCAGGTATACTTTGCAGGTTGCAGGTTGCAGGTTGAAATTTACCGTGACTGTTACATGAATAGCTAACCTTAGGCCTAATCAGGCTTAAAGAAACGTTTTTAGGCCTAAGGTGGCCTAAAGAAACGTCTTTAGGCCTAATCAGACCTAAGGTTAGCTATTCATCTAACAGTCACGGTCAATTTCAACCTGCAACCTGCAACCTGCGACCTGCAAAATATACCTGCCGTTAATTTTTTTCTTTTACCAATCAAGGCAACCATCTTTGTAATCTCTCAGGGTGCGCATTTCCACTAGATTGTTTTTTCAATCCATGCTAGAACGCTGGTGTTACTATTACAATTTGCATTTGCAACCCTGTGCATGATTTTCCGTCTTTAACTTGCCGATAAGATATTTCCCTATTTTTATTTTATTTCAACACCACATCAGAACCTAACCTAACCTTAACAGAAAATAGTACTTACCTTTTCCTTCCACAACACTCCAAAATAGAGTTACAGATAGTGCGAGAAAAAGACCTGAGCTGACCCTCATGATAAAAAGATGCTAAAATCTAATCTTCTGAAGCAAGTCTAGTTCATCACCACTAAATCAAAAGGGGTTCTACAGGAATCTTGATCCTCCCTTGCAGCGGAAAGATCATGCAATTAGTTCAGTCAACGGGCGGAAAATCAAGATAGTTTCTCAGACTGCAAATTTGTTTAAATTATAGACACCTGAAATTATAAACTGCTTTCGTTTACATAGGTGGATTAATAACTGCTTTTCCTGTGCAAACCTGTTGGTGGAACCGTGTGTTTGTTCCCAATAATTAATCATTACGATATAATCTTTTAAGTTAAGAATTGTCGGTCGTTGCCTTGATTTCATTATTTTCGCAAAACGTTCCCTGGATAACAAAGAGCATTATTGCTTTTTTTATTGATGCGTTTAGATTAGGCAATATAGTTAACTATAGTATCAGTATAAATGTAATGTCAAGATGAAAAGGTAGTTTTAATTTTTACTGAAGTTCCATGTTCCCGAGTTGTATTGAACGCTCTCAAAGAGTTTGAGACTAAACGCCAGATTTTGTTGGATTATTTTAGTGCACGTTAACGGGTGACTAAGAACAGGGGCCACTTTCTCGAAAACGTTTTGGGCCCGAAAAGCCATTTGTGAAACTGCCAACCACTTGTTTTGGAAATCCGATCTTTTAACATGTTTTCAAGGCAACAAAAAGAAAAATGACTGTGAAGTTTGACGACTTAAATCCCCTTTATTCTTGAGATAGAAAGGGAATTGTGACACCCGAAAATGGCCCGTAGAGTTTCGGTACTTTCGAGAAAAGGGCCCCATGGTAAGGTTTCTTTCTGAAGTCTCCCTTTCACTTGCATGGAGTAAAAATCTCAGCAAGAAAATCAATGAGAGATTCAGCCAGAAGACTGAGTAAACTTGTTAACACTACTATCTATATGGCTCTAGCTTTAACATATCGTAACTCAGACTATCGGATTATTCGAGGAAGGATCCTGAAAATTCTAATTCTTGGATGCTCCTTCCATACATTGACCCACTACAAAAAGTGATCATGAAAGGGAACCGTTTTGATATCGGTGCTTGTACCTTTAAAGGGGTAGTATCATGGGAATTATCCCTTTTATTTCGACCATAAAGTTACTAAATCAATTTTCAGTGACCGTTTCATTTTTAAATTGCTTCTGGATCACCGCAGTGGGATAAAAATAGATCAAATTTTAAGAGGAAAATGAGCCACACTCAGGAGATTTTGAAAACGCCGGCCCGACGTTTTCAAGTTGGCATTCATTTTAAACTTGGTTTCGCGTAAATGAAAACACTTAAGAATGGTTTCTGTGAGCCAAAATAGCCGTTTTGAAGAAACCTTGGCCATAAATTTTTGTTTGCCATCGGTAAACAGGTCTCCTTTGCTTTCCAGATTTTTACTAACAATCCATGACACTGCCCCTTTAAGCCAAACCATGGACCTCTTTGCGGCAGTCCGCTAGACCCATAAAGATAGGGAATATTGTAATGTGTATACGAAAGGAAAGCCTTTTTCAGCAACGTGAACCAAAACCAACCACACCCATTTCTTTGTTCGATTTACAATTCGCAACACGGCGCGACCTTCAGTTAAGTCGAATTGAACCCGTTTCAAGGTGAAAGAATTGACACAAGCAAAATTACCCTTCCGCATTAAAATCTGCGACAGGGTGGTTTGACGAAACGTTCTACAAAACTTTAGCTGTCCAAGCGTCATGATAATTTGACATGACCATACGATGGCGTTTAAGCATACCTTTAGTGTAGTTGGCGAGTACAAAACGGTGATCAATGAACTCAGGGTTTGGGATGTGTGTATAGCTGTTTTTAGTTTAGTAAACAAACCAGATGAGTAAACGAGACTCTAATTTAGTTTGTTTTGGAGCAATAAACCAATTTAGTTTTGCACAACAGCAACAAAAAAAGAGAATGCAACACTTGTTGTTTCAATTTACGTATGACAATGTTTTGCAATGTTTCAGTTTTTCTCCAAGATTGTAATTAATGTCATTAATTCATTCACAAGCTATTTCGAATCACCAGTAGGTCAGCGCACTTAACAAAACCGAAAAAGAATTATCTGCTAGTTAATAAGGGTTGGTTTCTAAAAAAACTGGGATATTGCGTAGCTGGGAAGTCGAGAATTGCC
>NC_090892.1:14848625-14863625 GCF_036669925.1 Montipora capricornis | reverse complement strand
TTCATAACCTCGTTTTCTCGAGTCTCACAGCAAGTCACGGATCCTTTTTTTCCTTCCAGTTCTCTTGGCCCCAAGTTGAACTTGAAAAATCGCACGCCGCACGGTGAGGCCATGGAAGAACGCGCAGCCAAAAACAACAATCGCTCGCTTTTTCATGGTCATGAAAAAGACTATTTTCGCGTTTGCCCTTGTCTACATTCAATATGATTTTCGTTCGCAGGAATGTAGGTATACCTCAACAAGAGCACAACAAGAGCTATCAGAATGAATGAGATTAACTTGCGCAACGAAAGGCTTAAGATGCACTGCTGTGCATTGGATGGAAGCTGCAATTAGAGGTACTAACTTTCTTACCTTTCTTCCAGCGTGAAAAGAAGTTAGGTAAAATTCCAAAACGGCTAATATTCGATCTTCCGCAGTGAGACCATCTGGAATTCTGAACAAAATAAACATGCTCAGATTTTACAGGTCAAGACATTCAACAAACCTGCACCCTTAATACTTTTTAAAGCTACGCTTTCGTTAACTTGCTAACAAAGCTTGCTTTTTTGCGCTTCTCAATCTCTTTTTCCCTTTCATTTTTTTTTTGTACAAAGAATTATGCGTCCAATGAAAATTTATGAACAAAAGAAATCGTTATAAACCGGATAATTTGGCTAGTATTGTGCGAATCAGCTAAGTCTCGTTGCGAGCAGATGTGTGTGAAATTCAAATCAGTCCCATGAAAAGTGGAGTTGTTTATTTTCACTATCTTTTAGAAAATTGTCGACCTAACGTTCCGGCAACCATAACACATTAACAGGGACAACAATGTTGTTTACCATTCACCAGCAGAAACTGGTTGGTAGTAGGTTTGTTCAAATGGTAACAAAGACTCCCAGATGGGAAATTCAGTTGGAATCGGCGTGTACCATCCACACAATTCATTTAAGTTTACCGAGAGAGTCTGGAGGGAGGCAAACTTACGGGGGAATGCAAATGGTAAACACGTTTTCCGTTTGAGAATTTCGGTTGGAAAGTTTGGACTACCTTTCAAGAAATCCACTTTCTTCGGAAATTTTCCGTATGGGAAGACCAAACTAGGCTTCCCATTTACAGTGCAATCGAACTTTTCGGATTTTTTTGGTAAACGGTAAACAACCCAAGACGCACTATAAAAGGCGCGGTACCTTAGGCAAATGCGGATGATTTGTCAATCAACTTTGGACGCGTAGCTCTGTGATCTTTTGTGCTATAAAAAGCCCCTAAAGGTAATTTGTCCGTAATGTGTTGCAATATGTTATGTTTCGTTCTTGTATCTTCTTTTTTTTTTCGCATTGGAAATATCTTTTAAGAGTTCCGCTTCTGTATTGCTTTTTGTTGAACGCCATCTTGGATTATCAGTCGTCCTTGAAAGAATTCGAACAAAAGCGGAGCGTGACTGTGAAGAAGTGCCTCTTCGTGTTTAAGCACGAGATGTTTTTTGAGCCAAGGACGGAAACCGGAAGTGAACATTACGCATGCCAGGAAAGTGGTCTCTTCCAGGTTTTCAAACTAATCGTCTATAACAGCGAAAAGAAACTTGGCAATACAAATGTGGAAGTGTCAAGACAAGTAAAAAGAAAACAGCTCACTTCCGGTCGCCTTCCGTAACAGCCGTTGCAAGAACGTTGTGACAGTGGACATTACTACTGTACTTCATCACACCAAAACTTTTATTTTACGACGTCAAAGTCAGGAATTGTTGTCACTTACCTCGCAAACAGATCCGGGTGAGCAAGGAAGTCCGCATACATCTCTAACAACGAACGCGGCTCAAGAATAAAAGTGGGTAAAACAACCTGACAAGATAAAAAGACAAACCAAAATAAAAAAAATAAAAAAGGGTAAGTCAGTTTCTTGAGGAGAGGGGAATATTAGTGTTCCTGGAGAAAAACCTAGCGGAGCAGAGCAGAGAACCAAGAGACGCCAACCTGCATGGGCCACATTGGTGGGAGGCGAGTGTTCTCAACACTGAGCCATACCTACTCCCAACGTAATCAACACGTTTCCCCTCAAATAAAGCACGTATCCATACAGTCACAATGTTGCAAATATTAAGAAATGTGCGTTTGTGCTGTGCCTGGTGGCCTTCGATGAAATACCACTGCGTCGTTGTGTCGCATCATCCTTGCAACAGTCGTTATACAATTATTGAACCTGACCGTTTCCGAATGGCTACAGCGTCACTTACTCAAAATTTAAAACTGCCGTGCGTATGCATCACTTCCAACGTCGCTTTTTCCACAGTATAACAAAAACATTCAGTTAACTATAAAAAACTGCAATATAATGTTTTTAAAAACATGCGTCTCCATGAGCTTCCACGAGGACACAAGCCTCCTCAAAGAAACTTCTGTTTTAAAAAAATCGCTTCTAATTCGAAAACACATTCAGGACTTCAGTTTTTTTTTTTTACTTTATGAAAACAATTACACCATTTTACACACATAAAAATCTACAAACACAATACTAAGTAAGTATCAACAAATTGTAAATATATCACATACAATTTGTGAAGAAACTTCAAGCAACAAAGGACCATAAACTTGGCAATTTTTAGCAAAAGCAAGAAAACACCATCCTTCACAAACTTGAGCTTAAACATTGGGCTCAGCAAGTGTTTTACAAACAAGATCTGAAATCCACGAAAAAATGAGGAAATTACCACTACCATTTCAAAATTACTTCTGCCTCGTTTTTAAAGCGAGACTGTCCAGGCTTCATTATGAAATTCGCAGTTGGACTCGTTTTGAAGCCAAGGTTGGAAAAAAAACCGTGGTTATGGCGTTGGCCAAATATGAATCTGTTCTCTTGCTAGATATGACTTCGTTGATCACGCGTTAAATTCAATCTCGCTTTGTTAATGGCACGCATTTGCAAAATCATAGTG
Organism: Montipora capricornis; assembly: GCF_036669925.1. NCBI lineage: Eukaryota > Metazoa > Cnidaria > Anthozoa > Scleractinia > Acroporidae > Montipora > Montipora capricornis. The sequence continues at coordinate 14,860,714 of NC_090892.1, read as the reverse complement.
ACTAACAAAATTCCTTAAGGTGATTCCTCAGTATTGCATTGCGCATCCCTACTGCGCACGATTTTTGCGTCATTAGCGCGCGCAAATTAGCGCGTGCACGTACACAGCGAAAGAAATTTCCCTCAAGCTAAGCTCGATAGCGAAATAAATGCTCATTTTCTTTTAAACGAGCATGGTGACCTGTATTTTTTATTGCATAATAATAGTGTGCATATTGTGCCCCTTAATTTAAAAGAAAACTAAAAAAATTTATCGGAAGCAAAAAAAGATCTAGGCGAAAGCATGTTGGAACCCGTTACTCTGTGATGCAAATTATGACCGCAAAAATAACGACTCTACGAACGCTTTACGTCCACGTCGTTTCAAATAGTGTTATGTTTCCACAAATTTTATATAATGTTGTTCTATATGCTCGACATTTTCTACCTGTTAAGTTTTTTTCCGAGTATTACTTTTATAAACTACCTATCGAGCTACCGCAAAATGTAACGTGGACCGATGAATAATGCGCCTAAATAGCACGAGTACAAGCATAAATTGGGTAAGATTGGCCCATCATATCTCTTAAGCGAGAATGGTGACCTATCATTTTTATTGTTTTTTTCGAAACAGTGCTTGGTAGAGAACATTCAGGGAAAGTTTTAAAAAAATTCATCGGGAACTTTAATTTCTGAGGAATCACCTTAAATCGACATTATCGTTGAACTCAGGGACCCACCTTCCAAGCCAAAATAAGTCTGCTACTCTGTGAGCTCGTAGTAACAATAGTTAATTTAAGACGAAAAAAACACCTACACATACAGATACAAACACAGTTTTGAAAATACGCTTGTAATTTGTGTCCATGGAACTATAGCTGCATTGCAAGCCTACTTCCGAATGAGCCAAGCATCAACATCTTTCAATCAAACCAGTCACCTTAGTGAGGTCCATTCCCAGCTTAAGTTGAGACAAGAGGTGCAAAATAACACTCTTGTGTTCCTCCACTGATTGGTTCTCAGGCTCTCCTCCCACGCAGTAAGCTTTTTCGTCCGTTTCCTCGTCCCTGTCCCCTGTCAGAGCAAAATGACAATTATAAAAAAGGGCAACACTTGAGTTGCAGAGAAACCCTTTAACGGTAGTTGAAGTATTTATACGTTAAACTTGAATGGAAAGCTTTACATTCCAGCTAAGTTCACACGCATAACATTCCTGACAACACAATGGGATTATGTCAAAGGACCTCAAGCAGTTCGAGGTTGACAACGGGACAGCTTCATACTACGATCCTTGCCCATAAAAGGAATGGCTTGTCTCCACCGTGTAACGCAATCGCTGCTTCCAAGATGACTGACGAGTCGACATTGAGGCCGGAAAAGAATGCATGTTTTCTACACAAATTAGATATTCCCATTTTCACTCAATTTACTCGCCTTCAAATTTTTTTACATTTTGAATACTTAAAACTGAAAAAAAGCAATGCTGATCATTTGCCGAACCAAAGAAATATAAATTGCAAGTTAGGTATTAAAATAACTGGGCAAAGTATAATCAAAGTCGTAGTCAGAGTCAATGCAAGCTTGTAGTTTCCAAAAAGGATGAAATCTAGGCGTGCACTATAAAACTAGGCACACAAACGAAAACACAAAGTTACTTTTCAACAAACTTGATTAAGTGCACTCACCGATACTATGTTGCGTTTCCAATCGTTCTTTCTCGCAAAACGAAACCGTTGAATTCTCGGCTGTTCCCGCAGGTTTTTCATCCTTTCTTTGCAATTTAGGTGTTGTTATATTCTTGTTGGACCCGTGATGTCCACCTTCTCCAGTCGATCGATCACTTTGAGATTTAAAGCTTCAAATAGAAAGATAAATCTTAATTTAACACACATGACATTTTCTCGGGTATAGACACAATGAATGACACAGAAATGTCTGGGTTGGAGACTAAATTAGACTGTTTTTACATTGAGATGATCATTTACAAAGTTTTCATTGTTTCACAAGAAAGGAAATTTCATTACGCATTTTAAAACACGGCCGAGATTCTATAATTCATCGCTTTTACTTTCAAGGAAGTCTATACGATATTTATCAAACCTCGTAGTACTCAGTCGCGAAGCGACATTCCGATGCAGACTTTTAACGACAAATGATTTTTTGAAGGTCGGAGAGTTCATACTGTCTTCGCGGATCATGAATTTTGTTTACTTATTCATAACAAAGCTTTCTTCTTCCACCAAAACTTCGAGAATAAAATTCTGAAATTTCTTATCGTTTCTTTTCAATCATTAATGACCAACAAAACACTTTTGGTTGAAATCTTAATTAGGTGCGATATAGAAGATGGATTTTTAATCTCAAATTTCACCATGGTGTAAATTAAGATTTCAGAAACACTGGAAAAACGTTCTTGCAAAGATGCCAAACTCGACAGTTTTCGCCGAAAACTGAACCCCTCGAGTTTCTTGAAAAATATTTTCCACAATAAAAAGATAACACTGATCTTTCCTTATGCCATATCGCTTTAGTTTATTTGGTCTAAAAAATTATATCAATTATCACTTGAAAACGAGTTTCCACGATTGCTAGAAAAAAGGTTATTTGCTACTTTCATTTGAGTGGGAAGATGATTCCCTGAAATGTGGCCAATTGTTTTAATTAACGAGTACTCGTTTCGACTGTATGGTTAAGCTTTCAAACTTGCGCTTTATCAAGATGAGCCTTACTGCAAAACCAGGCTTCGCTGCGTGTACAGTAGACCACAAGAGTCTTCTCTTCTGGTTCAGGGCGCATGCCTGGGGGTTACGGATTCCATTGAGCTGGATTCCGGCTCTTAATCGTTAGAATCCGGTTCCCACTAATCGGATTGCATTGAATTGAGAATTCCAACATTACGGGTTACGACTGTTAAAGTCAATATTCAAAGTGCTGAATTTTCCAAAGTATGGTTTCCAACCACCTCGATTCCAGCATTGGTAACCCTGGGGCCGGTTCCTGAAAGGTGTAATAACTCTATTCCAGGGATAAATATGCCTTATTCCGGCACATATATTCCTGGAATAGAGTTATTACCCCTTTTCGGAACCGGTCCCTGGTAAATGTCTTTTTTCTCTTTTTTAACGAATTTGATTGTTCTAGTTTATACGGTGGAGTGATGATCACTTAAAACACTTCTACCATTTTTAAGGGTTCTACCAGGATCAGCATTTGCAACCACTGAATCTCTTAAGTTTCCGCAGCTTGAATAGGTAACTGTTTCTAGTTTACAAGCAGGTTTGACTGGAGATCTGATCATTCAACCAAGTTTTGAGACGAATCATAAAAACTGATCTACCGATGCAAACATGAACGGATTTTTTCCTAACGAAATAAATGGTTCAGATGCAACGTCAAATAATCATTTTGACTCAATTGTAAAAGTTATGATAAAAGTAAGAGTTCAGTTAAATTTATTTATTTATTTTGGCTGCCTGCCTTTACTCGGAGAATCTATTTTTAAAAATGTGTAAAATGATTAAGTTTTTAATTTCAATTTTTACTTTAAAATCTGGTTAGTCATTTACCTTAAAAACCGTCTTCGATTCATTGTGTAGCTGATGGTATCACTTTGAACTCTGCCAAACGATTAAAACTTAGCAGTAAGACATTTAGTCAATTATTTTATTTAAATGTTATTGGCCTTTTAACGTTTATTAAAGCACAACCAATCATAGCCTCCCACGCTGACGTTCTTAGGGCTTCGTCACGCGTTCCTCCCCGACTAACGTCTGCTGAAAGGAAAACCCACTCCTGTCGTGGATTACGGACCAATCAGAGGTCGTTTTCCAGTTTTGGGTAAACTGGTGTTTTGTATGACAATCTTTCGCAGAATGTGATTGGATATGCACAAAACATTTAGTCAACGTTAATAGTGGGCAAACAGCTGTTGAACGGAAGTGGTTTTTCGTTTCAACAGAAGTTAGTAGGGAATGAATCCGTGACGAAGCCCTACGAGCATCTGCGTGGCAGGCTAGACCAATCATTTCATTTATCTTCGCCCATTTATGTCCAGGATGGCACGCGCTTACAAATTTTGCGATTTCTTGTCTTCTTAGTGAAAATCGTCATTTTCGTGGTACAGTTGCAATTATTTGTAATTTTTCCTGGACATGTCTCTTCGTTTACAAAGCCCTTATTTAATCTGAGTCAAAGTTCTTTCCCCATGGAACTGAAATTTGCAAAGACAAAATGTGAGCCACATAAGCCAACTGTGGAAATTAATTCTTCAGTTATTAATTTTCGTTTGAAATGCGTTTATCTACTCGCTTCCACAAAGTAAAAAAATGCAAATACCAAGTTCAGTGGGAGAATCTATCACATTTGACTTTTTTACATTTTTCTAGCTGATTATTTTCTTAGTTATTCTTTATTTTATGTCGGGGGGTTCACAGGTCCTTTCATCGAGGATGTGCCGAAGAACCAGTTAACGTAAATGAGACCTTTATGATAAGAATGGGAATCGATAACCTATAGAGGAGCAAGATGGTTCTCTACCGAGGAAATGCGGCATTTCCTAAAGTTTTCGAAATTTTGGGAAGGTGCCCCATGTCTTACCATTTTTTTTAAACAGCCGTTTAATTTAACGTTTTATATTCTCCCTTTAGCGATACGTTTTGAAAATTTCAAGAAACCAAACTGTTTCAACAGATGTCGACTACGCTTTTAGGTCACTTAAATAAGCATGCATGCAACGATGTGATTCGTGCTTGACGTAAAGAATGATATCAATAATGATATGGCAAGCAATTCTCAGGCTGAATAGGCCGCTTTCAAATGTACTATTATATTCTCCAGTACGGACCTCGCGCTTTAACTGCGGAAAATATGTTGCCTTGAAATGATCAACGCAGTTAATATCAGCGCTACTTTAGCAGCTGCGAAATGAAAGCCTGAAAATTTCATGGCTTCAGGGTACGGGAATCGAACCCATCAGTGGCCTATGTCAGCATTACCGGTCACGTGCTCTTCCAGGTGAGACCACAATCCAACGGGTAGCTGGGGATAGTTTCTCGGTTACGGCCCGAAACTGAAGCCATTTAGAAAATTGCCATTCACTCGTTTTGAAGAAAAAAAGGTCTTTAAAGTTGTAATATAATATATAATAATCACTTTATTTAAGTCTCAAGGTTATTTAGCTGAGCACGAGCGCTCTATTAATTGGGGAGTAACGGGTTACCATGGCAACAAAAGAGCCATCTAAAAACAGGCTATTTCCGTCTTTAAACATGTATATCTCAAAGACGAAACTCGGTGACCCCCATTTTGTATTGCTGGAGAGTGATAAGTACGCAAATTTTTGAGTATTTGTTTTTGTTTTAGATATAAGCGCTTAAACACAAAATATAAGGTTTTTTTATATTGTTACTTTGTTGCCATGGTAATTTATTACGTCACATTAACATGTGCATCTTGGTGTTTCATATGATACCGTAACATTGCAAGGGAAACAGTGTTGTAGAGTTAATCTTTCTAATAATTTATCACATTCCCTCCAAATTGTTGAAACCGGTTTGAGCTACCTTAAGATTCCAGATATTTATTTTTCTCCGCTTGTGTTGTTTTTCGATTTTGAGCTCCATAAGGGTATATTTTGTTTAAAGATCCAATAAAACACCATTCGCGATACATCGGCTTCGCCGCCATTGCTTGTAATGTGTCCACCGGATAAAATCTACGCAATTCTACTACCCCTGAAACCTACAAAAGACACGCGCAGAAGACTCTAGGCACAAAGACAATACTTAGCAGGGGAGTGATAGGAAAGACTCTATTGCGCAACTTTTCCGATTTCCGACACAGCAAAAAAAAAAACAACAACAAAAACAAAAACAACGGAAAAATGGCAACCCAGTAATTATGCGTTTGTCTGGTTTAAGACAGGACGAACAGTACGAGACTCATTATCCGTCTGAAATGACCGAAACATACTCACGCATGAAGATGGGCACTAGACGCATTATCCGTTCAGGGGAACTTTCCACAAAATTTAGTCACCACTTGGAGACGCACTTTCCGCGATAATAGTTCATCTAGATGCAAAATTCGTCTGACTGAGCCCGTATTTCTAAAGTAACGTTTACGCAAAGTCGTCCCAGACGAATTACGCGTCTCTCCATCTAGTCTAAGAACATACAGCCATTCCCTCAAATGTAGACTACAAGCAGTCTCTTAGTCGAGCGGCAAGGAAAAGACAGGCACTGGAAAAAATGGCCGCACGAAATCGAAATCAAGCTCCTCCTCGAATCCAGATTTCGAGCGGCCATTTGTCTCGCGCCTGTCTTCTCCTCGCCGCTCGACTAACTAAGCGACGAAAGAAAGACTGCACGTTGTCTACTTAAAACGGAAGCGAAATTTGAGGCTGTGCCAAAAAAGTTATTAATCTTTTTCTTTGAATTTCAAAACTATTTTAACTGAACACTGAGTGCCCCAAGTTTTAAGCCTTGATTTCATAAAGACATCTGTTTATCTTAACTGGAATTTTGCTATATAATGGTCCGCCATTACTAACTTTAAAATCTTAAGAGAGTTGGATGGAGGAGAAAATGACGTCAAAGACTCACTTCTTCAGGAAGGCAATGCGTGTGTGCGCGGATGAATTAATATACAGCGCGGGAGTTTCAGGTTTTCAGACTTTACAACTCGTGTTTTGCATATATAATAAACTGCATTTACACGCCGAAATTTGAAGCTAGTAAGCAAATGATGTCACTTTTCCCCAGATCCGAATTGGTCAGTGTTGAACGTGAGTAATAGGCAGACTGTGAAATCCAAAACTTGCACTCAAAGTAAACAATCTTCGGATAAAAATCAAAACTCAAATTTTTTCCAATCAGGTGTTAAGGAAACATACTTTCAAACCTAGAGGAAAAAGGAAGTGATTGTTTTATCACAGTAGCACTTTAAAGTCGCAGCAACGATGATGTTGCACCAAACAAACGCGGGACTTTCATAATGGCTTTCTTTGGGTCTCGCGATAATAATTAAGGACGGTGCCACGCAACACAAAGATGTTCCTCCACAATGCATTACCATACAGAAAAGTACACATAACTTAGGGTTATTGGAATAGCATATTAAATTGGGAGTAGCTTAAAATATCCGAGGATAATAAGATCTCATGTTTTCAAACACTGGACACTCTTCACGTTTCCCGGGATATAACGATCAAATATCCTCGAACAACAAGACTTCAAAATTATTCAAAAATGACAAATGCTAACTCGATAGTCAAATCTGTTTTTAATTACAAAACTGTGGTAACAGAGCCACTTTCGACACCTGCAACCCTCCTCTATATTTACTAAAAAATAGCATAAAAAGGTAAGTTTGGATTATTTTGAACGTCTGTTGAACCAATTTCACGATCTTGCTACCCGATCTACGTTAAGTAAAAATTCATCAATGATAAGAACGTGTTGCTCTTTTAAGAATAGAAGATAACCTTGATTCCGTTATAAATATGCTATGTTTTAAGAAACCTCTCGTGACTTAAACAGTTGTAAAGATATTCAAACACGTGAGAGTATACGAGGTGTTTAAACCTCTTAACGCCAATGGGGTTTTAAGCCCATTTACACGGTCACAAAAATCTGTAACGGCACTCTTGTTAGCTAGCATTCGCACATTATTTCGGAAGGGCTTTAGCATAAGATTCTCCCTGTGCAAACTTGACCGAATGAGGGCTTTTTAGGCAAACGGGCCAGAACATCAAGGGGTGCCGAGAACATGCCTGGAACATTGCTCGAAAACCCAATCCGTGCTACCATGCTCCGAATTTGGAGTGCCGTGCTAATTTTTGTAGCTGTGCAAGAGGAGATTTTAATTTCGTTTCTTCTGGTAGGCTGTCTTGTTCAGTATTTATATCTGATAGATAATAGATCAATTTAGACTTAAGTGAGGTTAGTATTGACCTAAGAACCAGAATGGTTTCGTCCGAATGATTTGTTTCACTCAGTTTTTCTCACATTCGATCCGAAATTACGCCATCTAAATTCATTTGCTCCGTTCACAGAGATATTTTAAGCAACTTAATTTCTTCTTATCGTTTTGTTCTGTTTTTCCATGTTCTGGTAAAAAACACAAATATATTACACTGGAAAGCTCGACACGACGGTGTTCGCACACAACTGGAGCACAAAAAGTCGTACATCCTGAATATACGAGTTTACACGTGTCTTAGAGAAGCGTTGTATCAAAATATCTCGAATTATGCCAACCGAAATTCTCTCTCGCGAACTGTAATTAAATTCTGAAAGGTCCTTCCTAAATATAATCTCATGAACAATATTTCAAAAAATGAAGATATATATTAACTTGCAAAGGATAAATACCAAAATTCCAACAACTTCGTCTTCTTTTATATAAACTGTTCTATGTTTTTTCTTTCTTCAGCATATGTTAAACTAAGAAAATGTAATTGAGAAAAATCAATGGTACAAATACATTATGTGCGTACATTTGCTTATCGCGCACGTCCCTATGCACCCTGGCCTGCTTACACTACCTTGCTGTTTTTAGGCCAGTCTCGGACCAATTTGTAATGTATGTGACAGTAAGTATGGGTTATTGACCAAGCGTGAGGTCAAGATGACTGGATATTGGCCAAGTTCTTTTTTTGCGTGTTTATGGACCGAGACGAAGTCGAGATCCATAAACACGCAAAAAAAGAACGAGGCCAATATCCAGTCATCTTGACCGAACAATCTTGGTCAATAAAGGATTTATTATATGACTTAAAACACCAAAAAATGATCTTTGATCTTGCGGGACCAAGCGAGAAATCCCGAGCGGGCAGTATCGCTCCATCTTCCCGCTCGGGTAGCCAATCAGAGCGCGCGATTTGGTTCATCTTGCCCGCTCACGGAGCTAGTCATATAATAAAGTTAAATAAAGAGTGATTTAATCACTTAATTTAATGCTGGAAAAATCGTCGTTGTGAGTTGTGCCTAGTGATACCCATTTACGCTCTCTCTTGTAGTCTTTTGCCACAAGCAGCATGCTCTCCTCGACCACATTCGACTTTCGACACGATGCTATGAAAGCAGAAAAATATCATATCAGCGCTTGACTACTGATTGCGTGAGGAGCAAAACGCATGCACAATAACAACAGAAGGCACCGTCCTGAATAAGTCAAGTTGGCTCTAAAAATAGAGTTGCCCATGTTACTGTTTCTAGCCCATCGTTTCGTACTGACCTAATATCTGTCCCCACTGCATAAGTTCAAACAACCGAATTGGCAACTCAAACAAGATTTGCAAATTCAAAAGAGTTTAAAGCGTCGCTTCATTCGGTAAGCGCCTAATTTTTTCAAGAACAACCAAGCGTTTAACTCTAGTTCAGAGCATGGGTTTTTTGAGTTTAAAAATTTCCTTATCTGGATGTACCGTAGTTCGAGCAAATTAAAACAGTCACTTTAAAAAATCGGTCGTTTTGTTGGGACTTTCATCCCAGTTAAGAACAAAGCCGGGTTTGAACACATGAAAGGAAAATAAGCTCTGTTGCACGAGGGAGTTTAAACATGGCTCGTGCAACACGTGCATCGACGTTCCAACCAATGGTTGCGGTCGCATCAGGGAGTTAAGGGCCCACAGACGGATTTTTCACGCGTTGCTAAGGAAGTAAAATGTTACTTCCGCTAAATGACGTCATAATATCATGAGCTGACAAGAAAACCCACTCACAAGCAAAAGTCACCGCACGAACTGTTGTTTCCATCGAAGGTGTTTCCCCGCCCTTCCTCGCGCTCGTTCTCAGATCAACTGCGCATGCGTAAACGAACTGACTTCCGGTTTGAGAAAAAGCTAAATTTCCGGCGGTCTTTAAATTGAATAGACCAATTCGGCTAACTCAATGTTGTACCCAATTCAAATCCTCTGGGAATAAAACGTTTTGTTCCAAGAATTTCCTTATCATTTAAATGTGAATGCTTCATTGTCATGCAAATTCACCACACAAAGAATCTTAACCCCGAGAGATTTGAATTGGGTACAACATTGAGTTAGCCGAATTGGTCAATTATTTTTTTTTTTTACATGGCACGTTTCACCCCCAAATACAGAATATAGCTAAGCATTGATTTTTTCAAATCATCTTTTTTGAAAAAGTTATGGGTATTTCAGTATCGTTTATGTCTTTAAAAGGAACATTTTTCAAAATAAAAAGAAAACCAACTTGGCTGGATGCAAAAACGAATACAAATTATGAAACCATCGATTAAATACCCAAATTGCGTAGCACGGAGACAAATTTAGAGTTTTCATTTATTGGTCACGTGACCATGGGCGTGGCACGATGGCGTCATATTTAGGGTCATTGGCTTACAAAAGTTAGAAACTGACCAAAATAATGCCAATTCTCTCAAATTACTTAACCATTACATCCTTTGCAACGCACCCCAAAAAATACGTCAGTGGGCCCTTAACACTAGTGTTACATCATGTTCTATTGTTCAGTGTTCCCCTAGGGGTTCAAAATACCAGAGAGTTGACACTAGAATAGTGTCCACACTAATGTTACTACTGTGTTTCTCTCAGGTGTGACCGCGACCTTGGTTTCATGAGCCCTGTACAACACGAACGTGTTTGTGTCCCTTAAATAATGGTGATCCTCGTAATTTGAAGTAGGTACCCAAAACAACAATGAAAATTTTTGACCGCCTCCAAGCCATTTTTAAAATTTGTTTTATAAAAGAAAAAAGCAGTGTTGGAAGGTCTTACATCCCCGGGAGGGGAATCAACGGAAGATTTCATTGAAATATATGTTCAGCTGGAAGGTTGCCTACAAATTTCGAACGTTCGCCAAGCAATCTCCTTGACTTTTTATGGTTTTGCCAAAAACGGTTTTAAAGAAATCACCGCAAAGATTCGTAATCAGGAAAATAAGTCCCTTCCGTGTTTTGAAGAGTTATTTTGTAATTTTTGGCACTCAAAGAGACTGAGGTCATGCAGCATTTTCGGCGACAAATAATTCTCTGAGGAGTTCGTGGAATGTAACTAACAGTTATCCATTTCAGAAAGGAAGATTTTAATGCCAGAAATGTCCGGAAACATCAGTTTACGGCTACGAAAATCCAACAAATCAAAATCTTGTAGCTGGTATAAATGTCATTTTAAACAGTTTTCATCCACTTCAAGGATTTCAGAAATGTCCTTAGATTCGCTAGATTTTCGTCGTGCAAACAGACGCAAAGGCTGAAGGCACAATGGATTAAAGAATCGATATTAAACGGCAGTTTCAAAGCTTACGCCTCTTCGAAATAGACCTTTGTGCTCCCATCTCCCATCTGCAAAATATGGCCGAATTATCCAATAAATGGATAAGCACGGACGGCTTTAAATTAAGGATACAGAATGAACGATTCACTGTTGCATCTTCAAGTTGTCGTCAAAACCTGGAATTTGATTTCTTCGAGTTGCCTTGCGGAGCACAACAAAGAAATGTACGATAAATGCGTGCCCATGTGCAATGCAATTATTCTTCATCTAGGAACCGATAATATACTTGTTCTGATGTTGCCGAAGCCGAAGAGGTTTTTTAAACTACCCATTAATAAGTATGCTGCGGTAACCTTTATTTTGAGTCGATTTACAGCTTCCTCAAAGTTTCACTCGATGACGATAAATGTGAACCGATAATTAGCGGTCGTGGGTGAGCTATCGGCAAGCGCTGTTTGCTAGTGTAACGGTTTTCAATCTATATATTCGTTCGAGATGATATTAGTAAATGCAAAGTACTCCCGTAAAACATAATGAAAAATATGTAAACAGAAACAACCAGATAACAAACGTAAACAACCTGCTTCTGTTTTAGGAATATATATTACAGTTTGGTTATATGCCACAGCTAGAGCAGAAATTGATTATTGAACGACTCACAGCATTCGCACACCTTTGATCAAGAATAGCAGAGAATACTTACTCCGGATTTCCGTCATCGGGCTGCCAATCTTGACCTATAAAGCAATTAGAGTCTTAATTCATTTATGATGCCGAGCTAAGTTTGTTATTCATCTCGGTAGAAAGTTACGTAAATCCAAAAGTGGGCCTCTGAGGTAACGATTTAAAAACGC
>NC_090892.1:14833625-14846125 GCF_036669925.1 Montipora capricornis | reverse complement strand
GAATTTAATTTAAACTTTCAATAGGGAAGATATCGTTGACGTCACCTATTGTCATTAATGTGCCAACCAGAGCGTCATTGGCTGTCGAAACAAAAGCTCTTTTGTTCTTGTGGTTGGCAAATTTGAATAACAAAAGCAACGTTTGTAAACAGATATCTTCCCTATTCAGTCACTCCTCTTCTTAGTCCAGTGGAAAGTCTAATGTTAATATTGATGAAAACGAAACCTAAGAACTAAATGGCAAAACTGCCTCAACACATTAGAGAGATTTAGCATTTCCGTTAACGTGAAAGGCTAAACGTCGGCTTCCCGTTTGACGTTTCACGTAAAAAAGGGTGAAGCTCGCGACTTTAGCTTCGCGTGACCCACGGCCAACTCGGAATGGACTGTGTTAATCTCCAGGATTAGTTAACAAAAACAGACTTTTTAAACATTGTTTGTAAAAAAAGACACTATATAAAATGAGAATCCTTACCTGTCAAATTTTTCAAGTTCCGATGAAGACGTTTTGTGAGTCAATAAATATTGCGGTAAGGAGTCAGTTATGAACAATCTATAACGTTGAGAACTAATTTTTCCTTGTCTGACTTACCGGAAAATGCTTTTGGGGTTCTTTTTTCCACAAACAACTTGTTATGTCGAAGAACAACAAAAAGAAAATTCTACGTATAAGGCAACCGCGAAAATGCCAACTTTCACGTATGGCAAGCGACAACCGGCCAACGCGCAAAAATAGCGGGAAAATCGTTGTCACGCGGTCACTTTTGCCTTTCGCGTTTCACGAAAACGTAACGCTAAATCTCTCTATTGTCGCAAACGAAACGTTAAGCTCTTCAAAAAGCGTTACTTCACCATGTTTACCACCGCTACTTGTGTTTTGTTTCCAACTCAGCTTCGACTGCCGAAGAACTAGAGAGTTTATAGACCCTATGCAAAAATGGCTGCCTTTAAGTTATTCTTTTGTTCATATTCAAAATAGCCCAACTAACCTCGTTTTTGAGACAAAAATTCTAAAAAAATTGTTATCCCGAACGAGGTTAGTTGGGCTATTTTGAATATGAACAAAAGAACAATTTAAAGGCAGCCATTTTTGCATATGGTATATGATACAGTTTTTGAGTGGTACTGCCAGGAAATGTTCAAAGTTATTGGCGATTATGAAAAAGAATCACCGAGCTTCAACATCTTGTAACATACGAGACGTCAAATTCAAAAAGATCCGTTGTTTTACCAAAGCTATTTGTGTTTTATTTCCTTTACCTGTCCTTGAAGAATGGAAAAACAGTGGTGAAGTGTGCTGAGGGCTGCCTGAAAAAAGCAAAGAGTACGCAAAAGTCACACTTTGCAAACAAACATCATAATAATAACAATAATAATAATGATGATTATGATGATGATGATGATGATGATGATAATAATTTTTAAACCCAAAATGTCATCGCTAAAAAGAATTACGTTTACAATTGTTAAGAATCGAAAAACTAGACAGAAAGTTACTTTGTTTTGTTTCACTACGGCTGGGGGACTAAGTATTACTACTGTAGATGTAATAAAAATTTACACCAAAAAAATATAATATACAAATATAGAAGAAAATTAAAAATTTACTTATGAAAACATGGTAATGTATAGCTTGAAAATTCGGTCAGTTCTCTGTATAAAAATGAAATAATAAGTTCTTCAGCAAATGGCTCCTTCACTAGTTTCGATATCTAGGTCAATATTAAAAATGCCAAATGCAGCTCTTCTAGATCGCAACATTCTCGTGCCTCTCAAGCATAGTATTGCAGATCTCAGCAATATAATAATAATAATGAGCTTTACTTAGAGCGGTTTTCAATTGAGTGTCGAAAGTAATTAGCGAATTGCCTTGGTTTGTGATTGCTTTACTCAGTGATTGGTTCAAAGTTCTCGTGCCACTTTATCAACCAATGAGAAGTGAAACCAAAACCAATCGTGGCTCGCGTGTGCACATTTTCCCTCGCTTTGTGTCGGCTACGTGTAATTACTTTGAGTTTTGATTGGTTTACTGGATTGTCTCGGCCCTTCTTGATTGGCCAAAGTAATTACTTTAGTTTTGGTTTTACGACACTCGATCGAAACTAGCTCCAACGGTATCATTTAGCACTGAGGCACTAATTGGGGACACTGTACAGAAATCAAATCAATTCATATCAAATTGTAGGTGAGTTATTATTTTATTTCAATAAGCCAGTTTCGGATTGTCACGGTTAGACTGGATCTAGCATGAAATGGAGGCTAATGCGGGGAAAATGATTTGCATGTGAAAGATTCCAGCGCAGTAGCCTCCATTTCATGCTCGATCCAACCCAATCGTTAGAATACGAAACTGGTCTATTAGGGGAGGGGAAAACCAGCATCCCTTGAGAAAAACCTCTCGGAGAAGAGTAAAGAACCGACAAACTCAACCCACATGTGATGCTGACTAAGTCTGAGAATTAAACCCGAGCCACATTTGTGGGAGGCCGGAGGGTGCTCTCACCAATGCGCCCAAAATACACCACATACTGTTAACATACTGAGCCGCCTAAGGCATTGAATAACGAGACGTTCAAAGAAAATTGTCGCAAGAGCAACTTCATATCTAAGCCTATCACTGGTTGTCGCAAAAAAACAAAAAGGCCGAAGTGCATTTTTGAAGGAAGATGTGTAGTTAGAATTAATTATGTCAAGGCCAACTTGAAGACAATTGTACCATTTGTAGGATCTTGATCACAAGCACAAAAAGTGAGAAATGGGTTCATCAACTAAGTTGATATACGGCAAATTGACCACCGTAATGAAATTCGAAAGACGGCGTTTCGAGCGTTCTCCCATCGTTAGAGATTCTTCTGCAATTCGCTCTGACGAAGGGTTAACGGTCGAAAAGTCAGCTTCCGAATCAATTTACGATATCAATTCAGTTGATGAACCCATTTCTGAGTTTCATGACTTCCCAAACGACGCAGCACCGCAGTTTGTTTAGAAACTAGACCCCTTTGCAGAAAAAAAATGAGACTGATTGCGAATTCCCACCTGTGCAGTTGCCTTCAGAATAAGAACATCCTGCGAAAAGACATTAAAAGGAGAAAGTTGAAGTTCACATAGGTTGACACGCAATTAGACATAGTCTGCCTCTACTCTTGTTTGGGGAATAAAGAATGTAGTAAGATTGTTGTGGGTCGAAATTTATCCACCATTTACGGTGACTTAAGCCCTGGCCAAAC
Organism: Montipora capricornis; assembly: GCF_036669925.1. Taxonomy (NCBI): domain Eukaryota; kingdom Metazoa; phylum Cnidaria; class Anthozoa; order Scleractinia; family Acroporidae; genus Montipora; species Montipora capricornis. Next base: position 14,842,898 of record NC_090892.1, on the reverse strand, counting down.
TATCGAACAAAGTTGGATTGGATGCTTCAACTTTGCTCGATCCAGCATTGTTCGACCGTTTGGCCAACCATGTTGGAAGATATTCGTCCAAGATTTTTTGTTCGATCAAGTGTTGGATAGAGTTTGCTTTTGATCAAACATTACGCCCAGCAATTCTGCTCGACACAACAATGTTGCATTGTTTTGCCGCCCTTCCAACAAAGTTGTGTCCTGAATCGAGCCAATCACGAATCGCTATCTTATTATCAAGCCCAGGCTTCTAGCATCATTTGCAACATATGGCCGACAAGGACCCAGGGAACGTCGTGGTTTTTGATGAACAGCCAGAAACCTTGATCAGCGAGTATATCAAGCAAGGTCATGTCTGTGGGACACTTTTAGCCCCCTTAATCACTATCGCTCTGTTTGGAAATTTCTCTTGATCCGAGCTCACTCTCACTCATCTCCCAAATGCGGATGTATCTTGCATTGATAATACCCTTTTCTACACGTTCTCTTAACCATTCTTTGGTTTATCCCTCGTTTAAATCCGTCATTGCCGTCCTCAAACAGCTCCAGTTGCATAAACGCTAAGAGCGGTTTTCGTTTCAGTGTTAGCGCGATAATTTCAAATTTAGCGCTGACTTGAACTTGAATTCGTCAAGCAATGTTGGATAGCGTTTTGCCATTACATCAACTTTTACATTCAACAATTTCGCATTTGGGATCCAACTTTGTTCGATAGTTTGGCCACGGCTTTAGCCTAGAGAAAATTAATGAACACTGATATACATTACGACGAACCACTGAACAATTCTGCTGTTCTTTTTTCTCCAAAACAGTAACAAAGTGAGCTGAGCAAACGACGACTGATACGGTAACGAAAACATTGGATAAAAGAGGAAACGCATTTTCGCACATATTTTTGCGGTACTCGCTGCGTAAGAACAACTGCGTGAAATCACCAAATTTGAGGTTTTGGCGATATAACATGAGCACAAAAATGTGAACCGTTCATTCTCTTTTTTTACTCTGAAACTGCTCGTACCAATTTCTGGGATACTTCGCCCATTTTGTACGGTGTGAACGCGATAAAATAACCGCGGAAGACTGACGATAGTGCAAAGTCATATTTTTGAGGTAACGCTTTCGACGACGTCGCCGTCCTAGACCTAAAGTCCCTTATATTAGGCGTTTTACGCGATTAAGACACTAACATTAATTTACCGCCCGAATGTTTTTCATTAAACGAGCAAAGTGCGATTTTCTGTTCAAAATATCCATTGATTGCACAGCTGTTTATCCCAGCGTCAGCTGTATAACTTGTACAGCCAAAGCTGCCAAAACCTCAATTCATTCATACAGTAAATACTGCAAGACAGTATTGATTACTAAACGGCTTGTTTGAGTTTAGCAAGGACGACAGCATGTCAGATCATTCCAAAATGTAAATGCGCGTTGTTGTAATAAGTCGGCCAGTATTCAAGCCTTTTTAATATGGCAGAAAAATTGCCCGTTACCCAGAAGTAAAAGTGGTGTGAACGGCACTAAAGTTGGTGTCAAGAGGAAAATAATTAATCCTAATCCTGCTCACAATACTTCTCGAATATTATTGGGAAATGATGCATAACTTTTACTATTTTTTCCCGAGAGCGCACGGTATCGAATCCTGCAATCTGATTGGTTCTTCGCGCAGTCCGGATTTTCCTATCTCTGCATGCCCATGGGCACGATAACGCTCGGAGAGTTTTTGTCCTTCACCTTAAATTTTCATTTTTTGACACCGAATCCGTTTACATACAGAAGTTACTTTTTATTAGACAAGAGGTTTGGAAATATAATTCAACTAAAAATATTTCTCTTTGAAACGTTCAGTTTGTAAGTCGTATTAATACTACATTCGCTATCAAGCGCGATGCGAGTCAACAATTTAAAAAGTGATTTCAGAGAGGAAGGGAAAGAGAGGAAAAAAATAAGTAAGTTTAGTTATTTACCAGCTAAGGGTCGGTCCGTATAGCGAAAAACGGTGACCTCGGTCTTGAAAGAGCATTTTATTCAAAACCTCGGTAAAAGTTTTTCGCTATACGGGCCTCCCAGCTGGCAAAAAAAATATCTATATCTAAACTGAAAGTTGCCTACCAGGGCCCAGTTGTTCAAAAGGTGGATAGCTCTATCCACCGGATAAATCACTATCCACTGGATACCGCAATTGGTTTTGGTAGTGTTTATCTACTGGACAGTGATTTATCCGACGGATAGCGCTATCCATCGTTTGAACAACTGGCGACAGCAGTTTGTGGTACCAGTCAATGAAAATTAACGCTCCTTTGGTTTAAGGTATCATCGAGACACGTTGTGAAAACGCTGCCCTATCATTGTAATTTAACTTGTCTCGCAACGTTCAACTATTGGCGAAACAAAATTGGCAACAACCTGCTGACGAAATTGCCCAGTGCTACACCGAGTTTAGCTCCTTCTATGCATCCAGTCTTTCACTGAGTATGCAGAAATGCAGACAATGGCAAAAATGGCAGATTTGTCGAAATTTCCCCAAGATGGCGACGTGTCGTGGATTTGAAAGAAATTCGCCAAATCCAAATCTTCCATTTCCAAATCTTCGATCTTCCATTTCACTATTATCTGCATTTCTGGACACACGAGGTAAAAAAAAAGGAAAAAGGTAAAAGTCCTTATTTTTACGAGGGTAGCACGTGATAGTCAACTAGAGTTACTGATAACTTGTGCCCATTAATGCTCCGTTTTACGGATATTCAAAGCTACAGCTACACGAAACACAGGAAAGTCGACACAGACGGGGATCGAACTGGCGACCCTCTAGCTCAAAAGGCCACGCACTAACCGACTGAACAACGCCTGCCTCTATAAGACGAGAATGTAACTTTGAACTGTAAATATTTGCAAACTTACATATTCTAGTGGTAAGAGCGATTCCTCTCCAGTTGGGTCTAACTGCAACAGAAAGTGTAGAAAAACTGTTATATTTCCAGCAGCCCAAAACTAACAAGCAAAAACTTACAAGGTTACTAAATAGTACCGGTATTTAAAAGAGAACTTGAAGATGAATGAGTGTCGAAAACGTTTGGTTTTCATAATTCTTTAACTTTTAGGTGAAAACAAGTTTAGGGAGAGTTCGATTCCCGGCGGAATAGAATACATGGAAAAGAAGTTATAAATCCTTCGTTTTTACAGAGATTCACATTCAAATTTGCAAACACCTGCTAAAATGCTATTTTTAAAACATTTCTTTATTATCCTTGTTGCTTCTAAACGCCAGACATACCGTTTTAAATCATCACTCCATGTATTCTCATTCCGGAATAGGGTCAATAGAACGCACCCTTAGTCTTCCTAAGGTTTCCATGCTCTCACACAGTAATTATAATAATTGCAATGATTTTACCTCTAGCTGATCTATAAATGTCATTTGCTGATCCTCTACTCTGTACAGGTCCTCCCTCACTTGCGCCAGCCCTGAAAGGATACTCTCAGGTATATGTGCGACTTTACGGACAGGTCTAGGCGAGTCGGATTTGACATTGTCAGCTGTTGCTATGGAGGACGGACCAGTTGACATGGCTGCTGTTGGCGGCTGTTTCACAGGTGGTTTAATAGGTGGTTGAAGAGCAGATGCTGGAAGACTAGCCGTCCTGTAGATTGGAGGGGCGGCCTGATAGGAGAGGGAGTTCAGTTACAGCAGAAACCCATAAGGGTTGAAATGTGTAACGCGCGTTCACAGCTTCCGAATGTTCAGTGCGAACTGATTGGTTGAATCTTTCAGTGCTAAGTACCATAATTGGAAACTCCTCGCTCTTGTTGTTCCAAATATGGTACTTAGCATTGAATATTCAGAAGCTTGTTTCCCAGCACACAAGGGGCCGTTACACGTTTCAACCCATACGGGTTTCTGGTCACAGTTACGGCAGCTGAAGTGCTCAAATACAAGACAAACACATATCACTGCCTGAAAGCAGATCATAATTTCTTCTTTTCTACTGCAAGAAAAAATCAAGCTATTTAACGTTGTGAATGAAAGCATTTGTGATTGGATTTTTTTTTCACGATCCAAGATCGATCGATCTTCAGGTGATCTTACCTCGATTGAAACTGAGAGGAACTGTTGCTTGCGACCTTACCAGTATAATTATTGGTTAGAAGTTAAAAACTACCTTTCCTGTGTGATTATTAATGTTTCTAGGTTAGGGGGCTAATCGTCCAGAAAGTGGGGGCGAAGTGTCTGACATTCGTACTGCACACTTAATCAGTTATGTCTGGATATGGGTTGTCTGCTGATAGCATGACCATATTTGGGAGTTTAAGAAACCACGTCGGCTACGGTGACGAAAACGTCACTTTAAAATATGTGTTGAGCTATTCTAAGATTATTCCATCTTGTTTATATTATACAATATGGGCGAAGTGTCCTAAACCTGGAATGGTACGACGGATTTGAGGGAAAAACTTTGGTGTTTTTTTTTTTTTTTTTCGAGCACTGGCTGATGTACATAATTGGTTTTCTACTCCATTTTAACAGTCTGGATTTGTTCAATTTATCAGGAATACCAAGAAGTTGGAGAGTCAAAAGTTTGATCAAGTAAAGGATCAGACAGCAGCTGCTAAGTCCGCAACCAATCATCTGAGAGCATTTTGTTATTGAAAAGATACCATCCTTATAATATTATTATTAATACTAATTTTGTGAGATTGAATACCTGCTCAATGCTTGAGGCATGAAACTCTGCCACACTGCGAAGCTTATTTAACCAGTCCTGTCTTTCCTTAGTATTATTGGCTAAAATAAAACAAGTGACACATTATAGCTAATTAAGAGGCACTTCAAAATGGGTATGACCAATAGCATCATGTCTATTTTTCTGCAATATCCCAGTAAAAAGAAAGAGATATTTGGAGATACATGTATCTTGTTCTGCTCAAACAACTAAAGAGACAAGTGTCAAATGTTAGCCACAAAATAGCTCACTATAACATCACAATACATTTCATATTATGTGTCAAACAATGCTCTTTTATTAAGAAGAGACCTAAACCAAAAACTCACTCTTTACATAAATTATTATTTCTGTTCAATTTCCTTCCCAAGCTTCAACTAACAATGTTAATATTAACACTTCAATTTCTTTCTATATATATAATTATTATATGCTACTTCTATTAACTTCTCCAAATTTGATGTAAATGACAAAACCTTTTTAAAAGTTAATTTTCCTGACACCTTTACCTCTAAGTTTAAAAATATCCCCATTGGCTGCACTGACAGTGAAGGTAAAAGAGTCTTCATCACTCGGAGATATCATACTTCCCTGGAAAAAAGAGAAAGTTTGTGATCTTACTTGTGTGTTCACACCCCATTAATCGCTTTTGTAGAGGCAGCATTCTGATAAAAAAAAAAACGAAACATAAAAGAGATAAAACTCACTCCAAGGTAAACAGATCCTCTTGGACCCAGCTTCTTCTTCTCTTTGTCCTGAAGATAACAATATGCAACATAAACTTAACAACGAAATGATATATGAAATGGATCATGTATGAACTGCGGATATGAAATCAAGTGAAGCTATGATCCTCGCAGTTAGTTAGCATTTAACACCACTTAACGAAGTTCATGATAATAGCAACACAAAATACTAACATTGATGAATATGTTCTTTCTGTATATATGTTTAGGAGTCAACTGGTCTTGGACTGTAAGGTCAATAATAAATAAGAACAGTACAGTCTAATTACATTTAGTATCACACAACTAGTGGACTAATCCAAAACCTGCATTTTGATTGGCTACGCTACTAGAGGACTATTAGTAATAGTCCTCAAGTAGCGAAAAGCATGACACTTTCTTTCGTTTTATTCCCAAACAAACATTTCTTCAACTTGCATTTGCTAACCTTATTATTGCCTTTTCTGTCCGACTAGTTGGGTGATACTAAAACAATTACGTGTAGACCCTTCAAGGGCCACGGGTCAATAGCCCATTCAGCTTCACCTCATGGGCTATTGACCCGTAGCCAGCAAACAGGTCTAATTGTTAAGTTTTACTGGGCAAGACACATTTGCAGTAATTGTGAAATGCACTAGTGAGTTCTCACTTATACATAGTAAATACCTGAGAAGCAGGTTTACTCCCAAAAAAATATGCTCCAGACAGGAGACAATAACCTAACACCTAAGACCTCTATAGCCCCTTAATCCATTCCCTCCATGCATTGGTGGCTAACACATGGCAGACAAGCAGGAGGTAGTGAGTTCAACTCCAGCCGGACCAACACTCGGGGTCTTTAAATAACTGAGGAGAAAGTGCTGCCGCTGTAATTACATCCGCAAATGGTTAGACTTTCAAGTCTTCTCGGATAAGGACTATAAACCGTAGGCCTAATAATGTCTCACAACCCTTCAATATGCAACATGTTGAAGCGACTTATCACCTACATGTAGTGTGTCCCGGCCTTTAGACTTCAACAAAGGGAAACTTTGTGTTGGATATCAAAATTGCCTGCGCAACGAGCCTTCTGGACATAAGTGCCAATTTTGACATCCAACACGCGTTGTCCCTTCAAGTCTAAGCCTTTGCTACTGATTTCCAACAATGAGGTAAGGGTACCGGTAAAGGTTAGCGTCATTTTTTGCTTAGGCTAAATGCAGTTTGTTTATCCTAAGGCTACTCGAGGAGCAATATTAGGGGGACACTTTGCGACATTAATAATTATTGTCTGTATTCTGAGACAAAAGTGATGTTGAGGTTGGGGAAAAAAGTAAGGGCACACTTTATGATGCTTATTGAAAATTATCCGCAAAATCATCTACTGGTAATTAGAGGCATTTCTGGAAATATCTGATGAACATCAAGTTTTAATCTTTTTTTTTTTCTTGTTTCCACTGCACCTAATCACAGTACAGAGTGAGCCAGGTCAAAACAAAATTAATTGCCTTATCATACCTGGCGATTGGCATCCTACATGTACTTTGGCATTGACATTTTCATCCTGATTTGTTTCTTTTTTACAAAATTAATATGGGGCAGCCGTGAAGGTTGGCCCAATGATACAAGCGATTGCATCCCACCAATGTGGACCATGTTTAAAATCCCAGATTAACCTATGAGTGCTTGAATCTCTACTCTACTTCAATGTAATTATTTAAAGCGCCTTAGAGAGCCTATTGCCTCAACAAACTTTTCCTCTTTATATGTTCTCCAAGATCATCCCAAATATATTGTGTTGTTTTTAGAACCTTTTTATTGAAAACTCACTTTGACATGATGGAAAAGTGGTAGATCAAATTACAACTAGTTTTTCCACTTTTTAGAGGACTCTAAAACAGTGACTTACAGAAGGAGAGAATTTAGTGAACCAAAGAATAAGTTAGCGTTAGACAAGTGCAGAGAATTGTTGAACAGAAGGGGTTTTTTTGAAGTGATACACAAAATCTGTTAAGTGTCACCTCAAGGGCAACAAACTTACTTTTATATCATAATCGTCTCATTTTGCAACCGGATCTCTAACTGACCATGACTGTTCCCCATATTATTAAGTCCTAACCAATGACAAAAGGTTCCCTTGGTGTTTTCATCAAAAGCACACATCTCAAGCACTAAATCTCAAGATCATTGTTGCTCAAAGTAGTCTTGCTTTCTGTTAGATCATTACCATAATGCATCATGATCATCATTATCCACTTAACCCACTGACTCCCAGAGGTTCCCCATTGACGAGTAAAATCATCTGGCGTTGGACAGAGTAAAATACTAAGTCTGGCTGGTTTAGGCCGGTTTGTGCGTCAAAGGGTTAACTGGGTTTTTCAATCTTCCATTAATAATTTCTCAAAAGTCTACATTATTGTATGCAAATTACCACATAATATTCTAGCAATCCGGAGTCGGGATCAAGAGTAAACCATCTAAACTGCCAGCCCTTCATTAGGTTTGTCCATTTGCTCAGTTGTCCCTCTGTGGGTTTCCTACAATAGGAAGATAATTTACACGAACTGTTTTAACAAAACTGTAATGAAAGAGGTGGCCTTATGTTATATCACAACAGTCTACGTGTATGTTGGTACACGAAAATTATAGATCTCTTTTCAAGTCAACTTTATAAATTTCTGACACTATCCTGTACAAAATAATAATAATTATCTAAGCTTTCGACTCTGCTAAAGCCTTCTTCACATAAAATTGATCAGGTCACATGGCAGGTGAAAGGTGTCCTGATCATCCTTATCCAGATCAATGGAAGGTTACATCTTGCCATCTCTATTTAGGTTATAACGTAGATGATTCCATCCTGAACTCTTACGCATGCCAATCTGGTTTGTGAAGGCAAGTTGGGAAGGAAATCTCATCACAGTCCAATAATATTAACGTGTTTCTGGATCACTGGAAACTTGAACGCCCACAATCACTCAAAATGCATTGCACACCCTGAATGCTCTTTCTGAATTTCGTGTAACACAAAATTATCCAAATATCTGACATGTATGCTGATCACGTGTTTGGACACGTTATCACTTGAAAATTAAAATAAACGACCACCATGACTTTTTCGGTGAATATGCAATTTATTTGCTGATCAAAAATAATTTCCTCAAGATTTTTGGCCTTCCATTTTGGCTTAGACGCTTATTTCACTTCAGCATAAAATCATATTGACAAGGGCAAAATTCAAATCAGTTCAAATGTGTTAAATCACAGATATTTGTGTTAATCAGCTGGCCCTTGGGGATAATTACAAATACACCCTTCCCACGATCAGGCCGAGGCTAAATTTTTGACGTTCAGTAAGTTTGTAAGATCCTTCACAACTAACTGTTTCGCTAATCATGAAAGATCTTTTATTAATCTGTACATTATATAATTACACTATGCTATGTCTCTTTGTCGAGTGATTGGAAAACAATCTATTGACGACAGGGTGTCTAGGAAACTATGACCTAAGGCATTTGATCTAAGGCCCAAGACTCCCACAAAATAGCAACAATTGCGAACGAATACTCCCGCCAAATCTCAACAATGAGACCTTACAAATCGACACCCTGTTTAGACATAGAACGTTACCAATTTGTTCTTTGTCTAAAATGAATTAGATGATTGAGTGTATGTGTAAATATAAAATAGAGACGTCTTACCTGTATTTATCTTCATCCTGCTGATCAAGATTCTGCAAATTAAAGAAACTGATTAACAAAATCGTGAAGTCCTTCAAGTCGTCCGATACTTGTCGATTCGTCTTCGTAAGCTTTCAACCAGAAAATTTTAAACCAAGGTCA
>NC_090892.1:14828625-14831125 GCF_036669925.1 Montipora capricornis | reverse complement strand
CAGCGTCCGCCGACCACATCCACCAACCGCGTCCGTTAACTACTTCCGTTAACCGCGACCGCTGACTGTCCCGTGATTTAACATCTATGACGCAGTCCTCAAAGAGCGGAACGATACAAAACAAGAATATCATTGGTTAAAAGAGGAAAACTAATCGTGCTGCACGTGCGACACACATTTTGGCACATATTTTTGCCTTGCTCAAGAGCAACGTAAAATCACCAAATTTGCCAAATCTAAGGTTTAACGATAAAGTCAGCGTGCAATTACAAACCTTTCCAGCTGATCTGATGACGTAATTCGGAGGACTGGAGAGAAAAATTTTAATGCCGTATCCCACAACCGCGCGCGGCCTCAGGTGTTGTTTCTAAACTCCCTGCACTATTGCCATCGCCAAAACTCAAAAGATCATTACGTGTCTACCACATTTCCTGTTACTGAATGAACATTCAAGTAGACCCAACAAGATCTAACGTTGCCTCTGCCATGTTGAATTCGAAAATACGGCAGCGCGCGTTTGTGGGATACGGCGTTGGATTTCGAATTACGTCACCAAATCACCTGGTTCACTTTATGGTTTTACTCTGACACCGCTTGTACCAATAGACCAATTCGGCTAATTCAGTGTTGTACCCAATTCAATTCTTTTGGGAATAAAACGTTTTGTTCCAAGTATTACCATATCATTTAAATGTGAATGCTACATTATCATGCAAATGCAATACACAAAGCATCTTAACCCCTAGAGATTTGAATTGGGTACAACAATGAGTTAGCCGAATTGGTCTATTAATTTTCTTTTTGGATAATTCGCCCAGCTTGTACGACGCGAACCGTGAGATGGACTGACTAAACGAGAAAAACTTTTGATATTGCAAAGTTAACGCTAACCGATAAGAATGTTTTCAAAGAGAACAAATTGGTTCATATTGGGTTTGTGAGAAACCGGACTTTTTCCGACAGACAGAGTTGACTGAATAGAGTGTAATGTGAAGTGCTAGATTTCTATCCCATATGAACCATGCGAACGTTAGCCCTACTGATGGAAATGGACCCACACAAGGACAGAGAAAAACTCTGACCAGCGGTGTAGGAATTGAACCCACGACCTTCGGGTTAGATCTCCGCCGTTCTACCGACTGAGCTACAAGGTCAGACAGGAGCACGCCGTGGGAACTGAAGATGTTAAAGTCACGGCAATGAACATTTACAAGAAAGGTTACGTTTATACAAACGTTGGCCGTGTAGCACTTATATTTTAAGCAGAGTTAACTGAATAGAGTGTAATGTGAAGTGCTAGATTTCTATCCCATATGAACCATGTGATCGTTAGCCCTACTGACGGAAATTAGCGACCCCAACTTAGTCACTTTGTGTTTATGCATAAACCTTACATAAAGCCATCTATTTGAAATTTCAAAACGGAATGTAATGCGACTATAACGTTACACTTCTTTCTGTAACAACCTTTTTTACCACGAATCTTTCCATTTTTAAATCCCACTAGCTAGAATTAGCTTATCACCAGAATCCCGACAATTCGGAAACCCCCGTTCTAGTAACTCTGTCGGGAACTCTGTCGAAAGTGCAACTCCATGATAGTCAATCCAGTCGTGAAAATGCGACCCCATCCAGGGGCAAACCCCTCCCTCCCGGTTTTCCCCCCGGTGCAGTTTGAACTTCGGTGCCCGGAAGGAGGCACTTCTGGATGATCGGCAGAAGGGTGTATCGCATTGCTCTTCATTCACCTATTGGCCTGCAAAGCCGGATAGGGAACACACTTCTTTTCCCGGTTTTGAAACGACCTACCTCATCACTGTCGTTTTCTTAGAGGTCTCATTATCTTCATTAACATAATTTACGGCCATTGTTTCGTTATAAAAAGGCTAGTTTGGCTGACGACAAAACTTTGTCGACACATAGAATTCCTCGAGCAGTATCACAGCAGCGCCTTTCACTCTCCACAGCAACTCGTTGTAAAACGTTATAATTAGTGCTTTATTACACTCCAGTCATTTGCATTCACGGGTAGTTAGTGGCACTGGATGAAAAAATAAATTTAACGAAATTTCTAATGCCTTTTCTCGTCTAGCTAGTGGATCATTGATGAGGGGATGTCTGGGTTTTTTTTAATTTCCTTCATTTCTTCAATCTTTCTGGGTTAAGTACATTGTACTTACTTGTGTTAAACGATAAAAATTGTAGCTGCAATAACTTCATTGGATTTCTTGGCTTCGCTGGATAACTACAATCGTATATAAAATCATTTAAGCGGGTTGCTTCGCCTCATAAGTTGCGGTACTTTTAATGATAAGTTTTTTTGGAATGGGTCAATGTTTTTCAAGTTAGATTAAGGGATATTGAGAAAGGGTTGTTGGTTTCACTTTTCCTGGTGGTTCCCAAGCGACATCGGTAATCGACTCTTATGAGAAATTAGTTCCTAGGGTGGTTTGCTCTTTAGTATAGTTGCGATCAGAGTGTGTCCTCTCCTAAAGTCATG
>NC_090892.1:14808625-14813625 GCF_036669925.1 Montipora capricornis | reverse complement strand
TTTCGGGCGAACACTGAAACGTTATTATCACCAGTTTGTTTTGGATTTCACTGCTGTAAATACAGGGATTGGTAGTTTTACAACACTCCATACAAATATTCACATGATTCAGCACGCGCTGACCGAGTGATATTTCTTCATTTGTTGTCTTTGATATTCCCTCTGCGAACGAAAATTAATATCAACAATTTTGGAAATTTTGGAAATGGTTTGTTTCGGAAGTCTATCTCAGTTCCCGTCCAATTTGAGATGGTCCTTTCCATTCTAACCAGCTTTCAATAATTTTCTGCCGAACAAAACTTGGAATCGCTTTTCCTTGCACGGCGAAGGCACTCATTTAAAAACAACAAATGAGAGCAATGATGAAATTACTTTCCGCGCCACATTCCCACGAATTTAGGCCCGAGATTCCCGAGTTCGTTTCAAAGTTTGCCATTTGATTGACAGTTACGTATGAAATTCCCAAGTTCGAAACGAACTTTGGGAATTTACAACGAACTTCGCAAACCGCCTGTCAAAAGTTTTGTGAAATCCACTGTAAGTGGTTTCGTTCCCAAATAAAGTAGTTTCGTTTCACGTCATAGTCGATCAGTTCCACACATTTAAGGGTGTTTTCATTGCAGTACTTAAAAAATCAACCGTTTTGGAATCAGTGCTTCGACTTAAAAAATGAGTGCCCGTTTCACCTACTCTACCCCATCCCTTCGCGTAAACAAACGATTCACCTACTCAACATTGCGCGATGAAAACAACATGAACATCTCCGAAATCATTTCAGATTTCATGAAGTCGTCGCGTAGTTATTTGGTTCCAAAACAGCAAAATTTCCTTCCACGCGAGATTCGATTACGCATGGTTTTCACTAGCGACGCAAGCACAAGCACAAGCACAAGCAGCTTATGCTAAGTGAAAACGAACGTCGACATAAGCATCAAAATCAGCTACGGCATCCGCCATTTTGTTCAAATGCTCAGACGTGGGGAACCTGGGACGAGTGCTTTAATTGGCCAGACGTGTTTAGTTTTCACACGACGCAAGCAAACGCAGGCACAAGGAAAAGGAAAAATTTTGATCCTTGTGCATGTTCTTATTCTTGCGTCAACCCCGTTTTCTCGGTGAAATAAGCGCTCTCATGTTTGTGCTTGCGTTGCTAGTGAAAACCAGGCTTTAGTTCCATACTATCTTGTTTCAAAAAAAAAAAAACTTAACAAGACTTTCCATTTTGTTGACGAAATCAAATTGAGGTGTTCCCATAGCAATATTTCAAAACTAACCCATTTGGAATCGGCGAAGAGCAAGGGTGGCACAGTCGGTTAGTGCGAGTTCGATCCTCGGATCTCACATCCTTGTTTCGACTTCTTTCCTTTCAGTGTAGCCTAAGTAGCTTTAAATACCCTTAAAACAGCGCACTGATGGAAAGAGGGGGGTAAAATGAGCGCACCGTCGGCTTCCTAGGAGAATACTCTCTAGAGAGTAAAGGAACTTCCGACGTTAAATAAGGTGTACCTTTACCTTTACCTTCGACATCCCCCTGTCGCCCTCTACCCACCCTGCCTTCCAACCCTCCGACTCTATCTCCTTGCCCTCATACCCACCGTGTCATTCCCTACCCACCTATACCCTATCATCCACATCTACATATTCCAGCACACGACAAAGTCCCTTTTTGACTTATGGCTGTTCCTGCTTAGGTGGCCTCATAAGCCACAAGCCGTTTTAGAGACATCACTTCAAAGCCGGCCACTTCTGCTGGAGAGAACAGGACAGCCAAAACACCGGGGACTTAGTCCCCTACTCATCTCGACCTCCCGCGTGACAGGCCCGATGCTCAACCAACTGAGCCACCAATGCGCATTGAATAGCCCATCTCCGAAATCACTGCAGCTTTCTTTACAAAGTGACGTCTCCTTTTTCGGAACATATCATGAAAACTTAACAATGCACAACCGAGTTCAGCACTTTCGAATTGTTTTGGAAAAAAAGCGCTTTAATTAACCGAAAATTCGGTGAGGCCAGGCACAGTTGCGTGCACATACAAACTGACCTCTGACTGCACCCGTGGCGTTCCAGATACCGACTTGCTCCGCTGGCCAAAGATGCAAGCCATGTCCTCAGCTGATTTGGATGACAAGTCTTTGCTTTGAATATATCTGTTGTAGCTATAAAAGTGTGAAATAGTTTCAGTAACAATTGGATCATACATAGAGTCAATTAACCTTTGCATACAATAATATTTATCTGAGAAGGGTGCGAGTTTGTCGAGCGAGGCTTTAAACACCAAAAACCTGACAAAAGCACAACGCTAAAGGCCAAGTATCTTTTCAATTATTTGTTTTTTGGAAGAGTTAGGAACTGCTGATGACAACGGCAAAGTTATTTTTATTACCTTTGCTATTGACCTGTTAGGGACCTCTGCGGCCAAACTCGCACTAATTAATTTTTGACAAATTGCTCCAGGTCTTCACTGCTTGTGATGATTCAGCTACGCAGAGAAAGCCTCCTTTACTACCTTTCTCAGCCCAACTGTCCTGAATTATATATGTGGAAAACAGAAACCTCAATTGAAAGTAAAAACCTCAGACCCTCTGGATATTTTGAAAACAGAGACTATTGAAACAATCTTCAACTTATGACCAGCTCTAAGCCTTCCAAGAATTTGTTAAACGATACTCCTTTGAAATGGTCACTACCATACTACTTTTTACATGTATCAGATTCGATCCATTCTTTGCAATTATTATTGCAACACGGTGACACTTCTGTTTCCAATTACGAGGGCATGGAACAGTATTTAGGTTTCAATCTTTTTCCCATTTCACCTAGAATAATGCGAGTTCTTTCACTAACTTTGTTTGCAAAACAAACAAACTGAAAAATTCAAATGTACAGTAGACTGTCTGACCTCAAGATCTAAAGAAGCACAATTTTGCTGGATTCAGATTTCCTTCATACATGAATGCCAGCACCAAAATTCCTTGTCATGTAATGGTACAGCTGTACGTGGGTAAGAGCTTAACAAACATTAACACCTACAAGACTCTCTTTCGAGATTGCCGCGCTGTCTTCTCCATTTCATGTTTCTTCCTTTTCTTCTTTACACCATCTTCTTCTGAGTTATGGAAAAAATGAAGCAAGTCAGTTGTTTTGAAAGTGAAAGACACAATTTTGCCCTTGTTACAGAAAGAGTGGACCACGCAGAATTCATTTATTGGAAATACTGGCAAGTTTACTTTGATGACGACAATAATCCACATAAATCATTGAACACTTGATAATCTGGGCAATTCTGGAACCACATTACATCACTTTTAAACACAAGACAAGAAGTTGACAAAGAGTACCTATTCCATTTTCCACATGTTGATTCAGCTGTGACAGCATATCATCAAAGGCCAGCTGATGCGATAACCAGTTATTTTCATTTGATTTTTCAGCTCCAAGACCTAGAAAATATCATAATCAAGGCTTATTTGATCACAGAAAAAATACCCCGGTACATGTAGTTTCAGAGAGGATTAAATTTTACAGTGTATTCACAGTATTCACACTCACGCACATCGCATGCTACAGGATTCATGATGCTGAAAAATCTGCAAACTTGTACATCACGTACCGTGGCTTAACGCTCGCAGGCAATTTTACTAATTGAACTTTTGTTAAGTTATCTACATGTAAACTTAGGAAAATGACTTTGTAACAGGTCAAGTTTCAAAGGAAACTTGCCCATTAAGATGGTATCAAGGGAGCAGATACCAGTAATGATCCAGTGGTAACTAGAATGGGTTAAGTATTTTGAACTTTAACATGGTAATAAATGGAGTTTCTTTACCAAAGAAATATCACTACATCACAAACAAGATGACTGCGAGTAAAATATAAAAATATGGTAATGACCTAAGATTAGCTGTTTTAACACTGAACAACTTTCGACCAAACTTTTGAAAAATTACACAAATGCAATGTGTTTTAATGTTGTTGTTTTTTTGTTCGTATGCCATAATGCTTCTTTTGGGGTTTGATGTACGTATTTTCTTTTTTTTTCCTTGTGCCACTTTTAGTTGTTATTGCTATTTTCCACTCTTAATTATGGGCATTTGATTTGGTTGACCAATGATGAGTGGTAACACTGCAGCTGTACATGTAAATTGTCAACATTATGTCCAAAGAGGTACATTACAGGGTAAAAAACTTCCCCTTGTCCGCCTGTCTGAGACGAGTACTCTAGTATCTCGGACAAGTGGATTTCCAAAAACACTCGCCCTACGGGACAAGTAGAGTTTGCTGAAAAAAAAAAGAAGTTCTTTTTTACTGAGGTCTGAGTTCCCAAGCATCTCTGGACTTTGTAAACTAGCCTGAGTTTGGCAAATTTTGGTTTCTTTTCACGGCAACCTACCCGTTTACTCCTCTGTTTTCTGAGAATATCTGGCTCTGTGGTTCGGTAAAGACTGGGATCCACATTCCATATATGAAAATGACAACCCCATTTGAGACAAGGCTTCATTAACACAAGGCGATTACCGTTGTGGCAAGATAAGTGTAGTTATGGAACATTTTTGTAAGTTTTGTGATCATCAGATGATTTCCTTGAAAACAGCCTCAGAATATTGCGGGGATTTATGTTTCATCTCAGATCTTAATTTGAATGCCTCATAAATGTGCTGCATTTTCTCAAGTCGTGTATTGTGCATAAAGAATGAGAATGATCCCGATGTGTGTGTATGACATGGTGTTGTATTAAAAAGTGCAAAGAACAACTGAAATTGAAGAACCGGTAACTATTAAAATAAACACTTGAGATTTGGTACAAAACAGATTATGCAATTTCTACATTTTTTTAATGATATTTTGTTATTCACTTTAATAATTTTTTTGGATGAGTGAATTTAACTTTCTGACAACCAAAATCCAAAGGTTACGAGTCCAATGGACGAGAGGAATTTTTGCCCTGTACAATGCACTGTACTTAAAGATATAAGAAGGGGCTGTTTAGTTTCCTTACC
>NC_090892.1:14791125-14803625 GCF_036669925.1 Montipora capricornis | reverse complement strand
TGAAAAAATTCCTATTCCTTGATTGGGTAGTCTTTTTACTTGAACATTTTAACTTTGGAGCAATTGCAGAATACCCCACATCTCTAGCCACACAGTGGAGCTGGTAACGCGTCTATGCAGCTACTTAAATTCTCATTTATTTGTAGTTCATTCAAGTTCTCTGGAAGGTGGCTATGCATCTACGCAGCTACTTTGTTGTAATTTATTCATAATTCACTCAAATTCTCTGGAAGGTGGCTACGGGTCTAAGCGGCTACTTGAGTTGGCATTTACTCATAGTTCATTCAAGTTCTCTGGAAGGTGGCTATGCATCTACGCAGCTACTCCAATGATTGTACATGTAATTTAGTCATAATAATAATTCACTCAAGTTCTCTGGAAGGTGGTTATGCATCTATGCAGCTACTCCATTGTTATGTATTCATAATTCACTCAAGTTCTCTGGAAGGTGGCCAGATGCGTCTATGCGGCTACTCCATTGTAATTTATTCATACCGTAATTCAGCGAAGTTGCTTGAACTGTTGATAAGCACTGCAAAAACTGAAAGTTAACCAGTTTTCTTATCAGTGCCAAGGTAACTGAGAGAGAAAGCAATAGGCTGAGACGGAGTTCGTTACATCAATATTCAGGCATGGGTACAAGGCTTAGTGGCCAAATTTCACGGCTGAGTTCTGTTTTCCCCGGGTACTCCAGTTTTCCCCTCTCCTCAAAAACCAACATTTGCAGGCGTACAGTAGCTCAGTTGGCTAGTGTGCAGCTTTTGGAGCAAGGGGTCCTGAGTTCGATCCTTGGTGACTTCAACGTCTGTTTCCACTTTCCTCTGATCAGTGTAGCTATAGCTTTAAATATCCGTAAAACGGAGCACTGACAGAGGGAGGGGGGTTAAAGGCGCACTGTCGGCTTCCATTGATACCAGTTTCGTAACTGAAGGAACTACCGACGTTAAATAAATTGACTTTACTTTTTACTTTACTTTACTTTACTTCTTTGTCTCACAAGTCTCAAGGGAGATTTCTAAACAAAAATTAATAATATTCAAATTTAACCAGAAAACCTCGTAGCCAGGTGTGAATATTGATAATTATTTTTTATATCGAACACACTTCTGCGTAGCCATTAAATTTTGTAAGAGCAATGCAGAATAGCTATTCTGCAATTTAACCATAACTTTTTTTCTATTGTATTGATTTGTTATTGTAATGGTAAGTAAATGGTTGGTGGTTGTTATTGGCTGTTGTTACAATTAACGCAGAGGATGTCTCTGGTGCTTGCATCAGCAGAAGAAGGGAAAATTGTAGAAGGGATTTTTTGCTGACGTCATTGTTTACAGTTTGTTTCATGAACATACTGTATGAGTCAATATGGTATTTCCAAATTGACTTCAAAAGGTAAAAGAACTTGTGATAGTTAAATCTCCAATGTGAAGCCTTTTACTGTAGCTTTGATAACAAGCCAATTATTATTGTTATTATTAATCAAAAACTGATGAATTCTGGGGTGGCAAAGCGCTAATGATCTCGTACATTCTTTGTAAAATTTCAAAATTTCATTGCTCTTAGATTATGAGGAATGTTGTATTCAAATTTTCCGAGATTTAATACTTTTTTCTTGCCTGTTTGATTAGAAAACGATAGCTCTATGCTAATGAGGTAAAAAGGTAAACAAAGATTCCTCTATAAATGTACCTTGATAAACAATGTTTAATGCACAGTTTTGTTTGTGATTTCTTGTATCCTCAGCCATCAGTCAGAAAAACACATAATGGTGGTCGTAAACACAAGGAGAATGTGAGGTTTTATTACACAAAGTGGATGGAAGAGCAGGCTCAAAGCTTAATTGATCAAACAAGTATGTGGCTCATTTTGAATCAGTTCAATTCCTCCATATACCCAACTTATACCACCAAGAGAGCACCTTTGCAATAAAAAAAAATGTTTTTCTTGCTGGCTGAGCTTGCGATAGAGGCAAGAAATGAAGTTCTCCCACACTGAGCGAAGGGCCTGGTACAATGTACAAGGAAGGGTATCAGTTTTCACGTCCAGTCATATGATTCAGTTTTTGTGTCTTGCCATTAGTGCAACCCCATTCCCACCCTCCCACCCCTCAGCCAGTCGGAAATGGTTTCTTTTATTTGACAGATTGTAGTAAGGTTATTTTCTTTGTTTTCTCTATGAGCTGGGCTTTTTGCTTTGATATACGTACCATTTTCTGTCAATTTTGTTGATAGTTGGTAGTTGTGTTAATAAAGTTCCGTTGCATTGTGTGGCAGACAAATGGCATTCAGTGTGTGAGAACAAGTGGCTTCCTGCATTATTGTCATTTAGTTTACTTCTACATGTATTGTTTCATTTTTAAACATTTTTAGACATACAGTGTACATGTACACAATGTAGTCTTCAAGAGAATATTTATTTTTTGTTTATGACTATCAAAAGTCTTTAGGACACTAGTTTTATTGGCGCCTAACTCAACCTGAAATCAAATTGCTTGAAGTCTATAACTGAAACCTGTTTCGTTTTATACCTTTATTCATCTTACATGATTATTTCAAAGTAACTTGACTAACAGCATTATGGATCTGGTCTCCGAACTGTGCATGACTTGTGCAACAGCTGTTTCCCTTTAAGAGTTTGTTTCTGCATTTTCAATACAAGCCCAAACTTCAAATCCAAAGACTTTCTTCAGATTATAAAGTACTGTGCATTTTCTCTCACATAACCAATGGCCACATTAGCAATATGAAACAATTTATTGCATTCATGGTTTATTACAAAAACACTCTCTATATCTGTACCTTAAGTTAAATTGTAGTAAAATTGATAAATAATTTTATTTTTGGCATAAATTTTGCACTGAGCTTATTATTTTCATATATCTTTATAATCTATAATAGCTGCAGCATATCAAGCTGGCTCTTCAGCACCTCCACAAGTTCCACACATCCCACCACCTGGAATGATTCCACCCCCACCCCCTGGAATGATGCCTCCACCTGGAGGTCTGCCTCCTCCGGGTGCACTACCATTTCCTATGCCACCTCCTGGAGCAATGCCACCCCCAGGGATGATACGACCTCCTCCTGGTGGACCCATGGGGGGTCCTCCACCGGGACGGATGCCAGGACCACCATCAGAAAACAATCAACCAAGACCTGTTGTTGGAAAATCGTGAAGAAATTTTTATTATGGTTGTTGGGCAGATAAGTTTAACAGTTTTTCTTTTACAAGAATGGAATATTCATCGCTGTCATCATACAGTATTAAAGGGAGTGACTACTATAAACTATGCGTTGAATGGACAAACTCCCTTGAAGCGAAATATGCTGGTCTTCCACCAAGTAAGAGGATGTGTTATTCAAAGTGAAAGCAACCATGTTTCACAGTATTCATGTCTCGGAACTATGAATGACGACTTGTTTATGTTAAATCCTCTAAGTCTGGGTTATCGATTTTCTTTCATCAGAAAATATTATTAATTTTAACATCTTGCATGTAGTTTTACATTGTATCTCTAATAATCCTACATGTATGGCAGTAATTTATCAAAACCATATTTTCCTAGATTTTCTGCTTTTATATGCTTCATTTGCACATTCACACTTTGTTTTCAAACTCACAAATAAAAGAATTCAAAAGAGACTGTGAATTTGTGTTTGGGCACATTGGCTTAGTTTTGTACATCAAACTTTGTTTGTTTTTGATTTTGTTGTTTTCAGAAGACTTGTTAGAAATCTAGTTTATTCTCCACTAGGAATATTTTAAACATCATTGTTTGAAAACTGGTTTTTAGATAGGTACATGTAGACTGAGCAATCCAGAAGATAAGTTTAATAAACAGTAATTATATAATTATGAAATTAACCAATAAAGTTATCCTCTGTATCATTATTTATAATAAAGTTTCTATATAACGCGCGCTCTCATTGGTTTAAACAGCGTGCTTTATGAGAGTACAAAGCACGGAACAAACGAAAGCCCACGCCATCATTCGCAGAAATGGCAGATGAATTTCCGAATTTTACCTTGGGTATTATTGAAGCTGTCAGTTAAAGGCTTGCTCAGATATTCTGTCAAGTGCTTTGGATGGAAGACCTCAACCGTCGCCCGGTCCAGCAGTTCTTTCAAGCTCAGAAAGTCCTCACGCTGGAGTTCTTCATTTACAAAATTCCCAACAGGTTTTCAGATTCCAGCCGCAAGCAATGAAGAGTTTGTTTTCCAGTTGTCATGTCGGAAACGTGCAGGTTTTCATGGGCAACAATTCGGCCGGTTTTCACTGAACTTAATCATTTAGATCCTCTTTTTTGCTGTTTTTTACGGACTGAAACCGAACATTGAGGCACTTGTTTTTCCATAAATTCTAATTTTGTGTGATTTTCCAGTTGATTGATGTTTTGACAAGCCTTTGTTTCATTAACCAATCAAATAATCTTAAACATTCTTACAAGCGCGCTGATTGGTCCAAAGTAGCGTGCTTTATCAGAGTATAAAGCACTGTGCTGACGACATCTCAGTTCACCACAAGCAGCGCGCGCTTTGAAAATAAAGTAGAATTTTTGAAGAAAATTACTTGTTTTTTATCATAAAACAAATAAAGAAGCCTTGACTGTGCTCTGTTCTGTTGTAAAGCACTTAGGAAGCGGCTAGAGCACTCAAGAAGTAGGGAGAAACACTCGCCTATCGGCTCGTGTTTCCCCCTACACTTCTTTCGTGCTCTAGCCGTTTCCTGCGTGCTTTACAACAGAACAGAGCACAGTCAAGGCTTCTTTATTTGTTAATTATACTGATTAGTGATAGCACCCTGCCCATTCTGTGCAGGTCTGGCATAGTGGTGAGTCAGAGCACTCGCCTCCCACCAATATGTGGGTTGAGTTTGTTGGTTCTCTACTCTGCATACTAAGCTGAATTTTAATACCCCCTGTACAGTCAACTCTCTCTTAACGGACACCTCTATAAGACGGACACCTGGTGCTGGTCCCGGTCGTGTCTTAGTCATTTTACTATAACCGAACTCTCTATAAGACGGACAACGGACACTTGTGAGGTGCCGAATGTAATCGCAAATTACGATTTAGGGAAGAAAAATTCTTGTACGTGACTCTTTTAACACCCGACGTTTAATTGACACCTCTTATCTTTTCGCCGAAATACATACAGTACAAGTTAAAATTAAATCATAGTCCCATTCAAAAAATAACTTGAAGTTGACAACCGAATTGTATTGTAATCTAAAACAGGTATGTTTGACCAGTTCATTGACAAGTAAATAACTTAAAACAAACTTTAAACAGACTCATTAACTGTGCACAGGTTCAGCATTATTATCGTAAAATTCCTGGGGTCATGTTACGTCGACTCTCTGTAAGCCGGACACCTCTCAAAGACGGACAGCTGAGGCCGGTCCTGATGGTGTCCGGCTTAGAGAGAGTTGACTGTATATCGAAAGGGGTCTCGTGGGGAGACTCAAAATCAAACCAAATCACAGGAGATTAAAGCATGTCACATTAATTGAGGGGACATATATTGTGTAGCTGTTGACTGCTTAACCCATTGACACCCCCGATTGACAAGTAAAATCTGTTGGTGTTAGACAGAGTAAAATCTGTGATGTCTCACTCCCAGGGGTCAATTGGTTAATTGAATGTTGGTATTTGATGAGAACTAAGAGCAGAGTAGAGGACCAACTTGTTACTAATCAAATCAATCAAACTGGGACCACATTGATCCAAGCCAACTACTATGACCACCACTGCACTGTAAGCTCCCCATGAGTTGTGTAAACTGTTTTTTTGTGGATTCAGTGTAAAATCTCGAGACGTAAGTATTGAAAGTTATAGATACAATGTCATGTACTTAGTAATAACCTTGACAGTGTGGCCTTTTGGTTGGAATCATCTATGATTATAAGTTTACATCATGGTGGTGTAAGAAAATACAGTTGTGCTAGAGTAACTTAACTTTTCATTCTGAATTACGTCAATGTGTACTGCGGTGTCCAAAATCCAATACAACTGTAAGTGTTGTTCTCCAGGATTCAGCACTGTTTTTGGCAGATTTGATCCACCTGTCAGGTTTTGGTTTTAAGGGTAATCTGTCATGGTGTTTGGTGGCAGTGAAAAAACAACTGTGGATTGAAATTTTAATTTCACAGCTCCCAAGTTAATGAAAGCCCCAATAAAATTAATGTCCACAATTCCTGTATTTCTTGACCAAGAATTCTTTGGTTTCCTTCAAAGCCATTTTCAAGGACATTTGCTTAGTCTCACAGTTTGAAGAATAGTTTGTTTGAAACTGAAGATTTTATTATTTAGCCTTATATTTCATGTGGTTGATCACTGTATTTCGAAAATAATTAAAGGTAAACAAGACTTTCGTGGAAGTTGAATTTTGGCTTAATTTTAAGCAACCTCGTTCCCAGGGTCTCTGCCTCCATTGAGGCAGAGAAGAGAGATCCTGGGATTGAGGTTTAATTCTATGAAGACACCTGTCCAATCAGGAACTAGGGAGTCACATGCTCATTACATATTATGGTCACACCAACTGGAATTTCCCAACAATTGGTAACCAGAGCCTGAACAAAATCAAGGATTCTCCAGATCTACATGTACGATAACAGGACCACAACTTAAGCGTTAAGCCTGTATTTATTTATAAATCATAACCTTAGTATTGGCTTGTTAAACCCTTTTTAGTTTAGCTACAAGAGAGCAATTAAACCATGAAAGGTATTACTAAGTCTTCCAGGATCACTGGGGGCACTGCGGCCCAGTGGTTAGATCAGAACATCTCATGTTGAAGACCCATTCTTACCACTTCTTGAATTTGATTCTGGTACCGGTAGTCCCTGGTTCAACTTCTCAGCTGCACTTGTAAAAAAATTAATAGTCGACAGGTTAGTCTCCAACCATTTCGGATTCTTAAAAGTTGTTGCTCTGTTCTGTTATTTCATTGCTTTACTTTAATTGGCCTTGAAAAGTCTTTAAGGGGAGTGGTCAATAAAGTATGGATCAAGCCTTGCATGTAGTTCTGCCACAGAGCTGTTTCCTTTGGAAAGAAACTTGTTTCCCCTTTTTCTCTCTTCACTTCTCTGCTGGGGATAACCCTGTAGAGGACAAGCATTGCAACCTAGGAAGATAACAATCCCTTTAGTTGCTTCATGCTGCAGAAACTAATCAGGGGCCGTGAATGAGGGACTTGTAATCTAATTTAAAATAAGCACTGATAAAATGTTTGACATTCTTTAATTATTAATTCCCAAAGATAAAATGACAATTTTACAGTGACAATAATATGGTATGTTGTATGTAACTATTATAACAATACTCCTAAACTAGTGTGAATTTTGAGACTCACATTTTCATAGTTTCTGAGAAAAGTGTAATACAAATTTTGTTAATTAAGCAGTAACACAGAATGACCCCTTAACAGAAATAATTCAACATGGAGTTCTCATAAACAGGTAATTTACAAGCAAGCATGTTCATTTTTATAAGACAAAAGAGACTGGAAAGGAAAGGACAATCTCATAAACAGGTAATTTACAAGCAAGCATGTTCATTTTTATAAGACAAAAGAGACTTGAAAGGAAAGCATAATTATCTCACAATGGTTGATTCTTCTGCAACAAAAGCACTGATTACGGAACTATTTTTTTTTCCTGTTCAGTGTCCACTCTGTTATTAATGCAGAATAATCCTAAGCGAAGGTGAACTTTAAAACTGGTCCCAGAATGCCCAAGGCTCAAGCACACAACTTCCAAGGATTTAAAAATGACAAATTAAAGTACACTTGGTCTATTATTTACAATGTACAAATCTGAATGTGGAATTGAGTTATTCGTACCTAAATTTTGCATAGCTAATGAATATAATTCAATGATTTTAAATCTGCTTGAACTCTACAATAAATAATTATTTCAATGTTGCCAAGGAAAAGAAAAGCTTAAAAGATCATCCTCAGACCTACACGTAATTACAATACTGAATGCATTGTAGGTTGATTTTTGAGAGCTACAGTAACTTCATCTCTAAGAAATCCACCAGTTCATTTACATGTAATTTAGGCCAGAATCACACATCATCATTGGTCTCCTCTTTGCTAATTTTCCGTTTTTAAGAGAAATAAATGCTATCTACCACAAGGAATGTGGTTAAAGTCAATGAAACCAAGATTACAGTAGTTGACTCTTGAGCTTGGTTTTCACTAGCGACACAAGAACAAGCTTAAGAGTGTTTATTTCACCATGAAAATGAAGTTGATGCAAGCATAAGCATCGTATGCTTGCATTGTGTGAAAATGAAACACAGCAGAAGCATAAGGAAATGTGTTACATCTGATAAATTAAAGCAGACTTTCCAAATTCCCCACATCTGAGAATTTGACCAAAATGGCGGATGCTGTGGTTTATTTTGATGCTTTTGCCGTCATTCGTTTTCACTAGCATAAGCTACTTATGCTAGCGCTTGTGCTTGCGTTGCGTTGACAAGATTCATGAGAAAGAAATGTCTTTAAATTAAATCTGTTCAAGGACTTAGGACAACTAACCAACAACATCACAAACCCTGAGAATTAAGCTTCATATGAAGGTAAAAATAAGGAGACAGATTGTTAAGTCATTGGTAACTTTAGATTTAAGGGTTTAGAATGTACTCAATAATTAGTAAAAGTTGATTCTTGCATTGTATTGTTTGCATGTACAGACCCAGGACTAAAGAAATTCAAGAGTTTTGAGGAGGATGGAACATTATTTTTACTTTCAATATTCAAAATTTAAATCCCCTATTAAGTTATTCTTTCTTGTTGGTCTTCTTGTCATTTTCACAACACTGTGCACGAGCAAACACTTTCTTTTGAGTTCCATTTTGCATGCACACAACCATCTTTAGAGCATAACCAAGTCGCTTTGCTAGACTCTTTGAGCAGCCATATTTTTCAATGTTCTTGAGAGGGAATGTTCGAAATCTCTTGGCCTCGTCAATGTAGGTAACAGCACCCATGAGAGGGCAAACAATAATCTTAGTATGGCATTTGAAAAAATTTATCTGAAGAAAGAAACAAATTAAAATGTTAATAATGTCATCCTTTTTTTCTATTACTGACAGGAAAATTATGATACTGCTACCCAGTTTTAGATTGTACTAAATACTGTACCTTTCTTACCACCTTTTTAAAAACTTATGTGTAACATAATCATAACCTAATTATTAGAAAAAGCATTTCAATATTGGGAACTTAAAAGGCCTATCTTCAATCGACAGGCTTTTCGACAGTGTGTTTTTGCTATGGAAATTTGCATTGCTTATCGTAGCGACCATATAATTATGAAAATGTTTCCATGGCACACAATGTCTGTTGGGTGAATGGACCTTTAACAAACAATTTTTTACCGATAACGTAAGTTGAAGTTCCAGAGCATCTCAATCCTCATTAAATCTACTGGTTTCAATACTGTCGCTATGCATCAAAGAGTTGATGACACAGGTGGTCTCCCAAGAAAAACAGTTTTAGAGAACTTATGTGCTTGAATTCAGAGATCATCTTCAGGACGACACTCGGGAGATTGGATACTCCACCATCCTTTTCAGGATCGATTACTTAAAGAACAAATCTCAAAGGTTTTTCCAATAATTATCACTGGACAACCTTGAACGAGGAACAGAAAGTTCAGGTGCTAACCTCTCAGTTTTTTTTTCTGTTACATGTACATCAGAAAACAAAGCGGTTGTTACCTGCAACGTTCCATTTGTCAGGTGAAGAACAATGCCATCTGGTGTGCGGAACCACTGTTTTAGGAAAGGAAGCCTTCCAGATTCGTCCTCTCTTACAGTCTTAGTACCTGCACCCGCCTGGGAAGACAACCAGAATTTAACACTGGTGTAAAATAATGTTCACTCCAAGCAGCCTTTGTGACTATCAATAATGAGTATTATTGATTCCTTCAGTTGGTATAATTATTATAAAATCATAAGAAATTCCACCTTGCAGTTTTGTTTGTTTTGTTGACTATTAGGAAGCTGTAGCACGCAATAATTATTTTTGAGATGCTTATTCCGACCAGAAGTGAGCTGTTTTCTTCTTTAACTTGTCATCACACAACCACATTTATATTGCTACCGCCTGACTTTATTTTGGGAGTGTATCTTTTCAATATTAGAGATGATTAGTTTAAAAATCTCAGAGAACTAATGTCCTGGCATGGTTGCTGTCCTTATCTCAAAAACGTTGCATGGTTAAGCTCCTGATTACCTGGAAGATTCCTCTTGCCAATTTGAGGTGCATTTTAATATTACTCAAATGTATCGGTAAATATTATTATAATAAACATTATAATGATGACATAATACATGTAGTTACCTTCAATAAGTGATCATTCATGTAACTGAGGAAGTACTTGAGCAGTGTTACTTTCTTTTCAAGGTGTCCAGGGTAACCTTTCAATGTGTGAAAGTGTTCTGTGCCTTCTACCTCAATGTACTGTAAATTTCTACAGAGATAGAACAAAGTTAATGATTTAAAAACTGCAAGCAACCCCAAGAAATTCTTTTCTGATCTAATACGTGGTCAATCACAAGCCAGAAGATCATTAAATCAAGCATTGGAAAACAACATGATATCAGATACACATAAGGGTTGCAGTTTAATTTTCCTTTCTTCAAATAAAAAGAGTAATTTAAATTGTTTAAAAATAGAAGAACCGTAGCCAGGGTAAAACATTAAAAAATGATAAAAAACGTTTTTCCATTCATTTCCATTCATTTCCATTGAAGGCTGTAGCCTGACAGCCGAAAGCTCGAAAGTTTTTAACTGTATATAGCCAGTGAACGTTTTTTATAATTTTTTAATATAATTTAAATTGATTTTAAAACCCATTGACTCCTGAGAGTCAGACGATTTTACTCGCCAACTGGGGGCGTCCTATTAGGCATTTGAGGTGTCAGTTGGTTACTGCGATTCTCAGAATTCAGCAGAATCTCATTTTCAATTGCCAACGGCCAAACTGCATCTCTACCAATCAGCATCTTTGGTTCCCATGATGGTACATTAATTTTGAACTTGACGCCAATGGAAAGTCATGGAATCTGTATGAATCATTTTACTGAAAAACCTATCAAAAGATATCATAATGATGTTCAAGTTGTGCACTAAACAAAAGTCCCATTCACTTTCCAGAGGCAGAGTTGATCTTCCTGGCTATGCTTGGAAATTTGATCGATGGAAGCCACGCAGGTTGACACTTAGTGCTTGGAGGTGAGATTCCACTGGATTATGAAAATCACAGTAGTTAGTCTCACTCTTAAGGGTCAATGGGTTAAGGTTGCTTTGTAATAGTAATAGTAACTGAATGACTTACTCTCCGTCCTGGTAAAGAATGAGTCTTGTCTGATCGTTGAAAAGAACACCAACACTGTTGTCACTTAATTGATAACCAAGGCCATATTTGTCGGAATAATCCACCCATTTACCAACCCAATAAACAGGAACAGATGCTGGGTCCTCGGAATCATCTGATAAAAACAAAAGTGATTATGAAAACAGGGAAATATTTATGAAACGTTATATTATTGTATCTCAATTAAAATTAATCTAGCGCAAGAAAACTAAACCGCAACTAGCACACTGTAACTGTAATTAGGTTGTGGTTTCATGTCGCTTCTGATCGGTTGCTCAGCAAAGGGAAATGTCAAAATCAAATCAAAGTGCTAATGGTTTAATACTTTAATTGGATCTGCTCGCCTTCTCAGTTTTGTCACCTTTTGGCTGTTGAATTTCAAAGCACTTGTTCTGTCATGCAAATAACGGATGCGTGACTTGTCAAGCAGGTGAACGTCAAGTCACAAAGTATCAGGAAGGGATACAGAAATCCCTGTTAACTCTGAACAAGCTTTCTGGAGCTGTTATGCCGACTGACTATACCGGTGGTTTAGTCTGTCTGCGACGCAGGCTAAAAGTTTAATGCAGTGCTTGAAATAAGCGGCTGTCTGATCATTCAAGAGGACCAGAAAGATTTCCAGGCGACCAGTTTTTGGTAAAATAAAAACCTTGGCCCTGATTGTTCAAGGACCGGATATTGAAGGCGTTGATTGAGGATCGAGCACACGCATTTATGGGACAGCAGTCAAAGAGTGTGGCACGTCCTGTAAGCTACATGTTTACCAATACAGAATACATTCATTAAAGCTAACCTCAGGCTCAAAAACTCTTGTTTAGGTCTAATTAGGCCTACAGTTAGCTTTCACCCATTGACTCCCAGGGGTTCCCCACTGACGAGTAAAATCGTCTGGCGTTAGACAGAGTAAAATACTCTGGCGTTAGACAGAGTAAAATACTAAGTCTGGCCAGTTTCGGTCGGTTTGGACGTCAAACGGTTAATGAAAGTTTGGGTTAGGGTTACTACCCTGGTTGCCAGAGGAATTTTTTTTCAAGGTCAGAGAGAACACTCAGCGATTCCAAATCAATGGTCGAGGACAAAAAAGCCTCTGGTCACATGACCCCAGAACCTCATT
>NC_090892.1:14781125-14786125 GCF_036669925.1 Montipora capricornis | reverse complement strand
ACTGAATTGGGAGTCGTACAACGAGTTAGCTGAATTTGTCTATTTACAGAAATGGATAAGCCAAAATATGTTTTATTGACTTTATGTGAGTTACAAAATAAAAACTTGAAAATGTTCACCAGGGCCAAGTTCCTCAAAAGCCGATTAACGCTAATCTAAGATTAAAAATTAACCAAGCAGTTTATTCCTCTACTGCAAAATGCTGTTCGATGCTAATTTTCGGCAGAACTTTACATGAGAAGACGTCAATCTTGAAAAACAAAAATAAGCAAAAGAAACTTTCACCAAAAAAGTTGAAAACGTGAAACAAAAGTTTACGCTAATCCTTGATTAAGTTAATCGGCTTTCAAGGAACCGGGCCCAGGAACCGAAGTATGATTTGATGACCAATCGGAGTGAGGCTCAAGATCTCTATTGCTTTTTCGCCAAACAGAGTAACAGGTAGACGACATGCAACTTTATTAAAAATAAATTAATACCCACACGTTACGGATACATGTAAATCTCCCCTCTTTTATTTTGTAAAAACAAAAGAAAAAACTGTTGCATACAGTTACTCATATTTCTAGGCCATGGTATAAGGAGCTCATATACCATGACGGCCAAGCCAATCAAAACTCTAGAATTGCATTATCCAACGAGATCTAGTCTTTAATAATCAAATTTTAATTAACACAATGAGGATTACCAACCCATATTTCTTGATGTAAACAGATTAAATTATGTTAAATATCAATCAAAGCGAAAACTTACTACATTAGAATTAACACCTAATGTGTTTTAGATCATTTTCGTAGCCATATTTCTGGGTGAGAATCATATTTTTGACATCAAACTAATGTACAAAGACATTGTTTTAGTTGGTCTCTTTTTGTTTGCGCAAGGTGATAATACAACTCTTCTTTTTGAAAAATCAATAGAACCCTTTGCATTTATTAACATTGACAGAACATACACTGAAATCAAAGATAAAACTAATGCAAATGCTTTATTTTCTTTAACTTGCAGACTATACATTTCTTTTTTTCTAGTAATCACCATCTAACATGTTGCTAACAGGTACAAAAAAGAAAGCTCAAACAAAGCTCTTGTGCATTATTTACAAAACCATTATTCTTAAGCTTTATATGAGGAAGCAACAGGTGTCCACTTTGCATTGAAAGAAAAGTTTCAGTTCAAACAAATTCGAAATTTTTCACAAAAAAACTGGTTGTCAAGAACATTTCGGGAAATAAATCACCAAAAAAAATAGGGCAGGCTGAATAGCACATTTCAATATTTTGCAGCCAAACCAACAAGAAAATCAAGTCATTTGTTATGTTGTAGTTCAAAATGATTTTGTCTCGGCCAAACCGGATTTAAAACTACATACATTTTAGTAATAATATTCTACAACAAAAGGAACAATTTAGAATGAAACTGTAGTTTTGAACCTTAATTTCATTTTCAACCACGATGTTTTAAATCGGCGGTAAAATTCCAGCTTCAGGGATAGTTTTCACTTTCATCTGCGGATTACTTGTGGAGAATTAGCGATTTTATCATCAGTGCTATCTTTCCTGCATCACATCAATTACCACTTATTGAAAATGTGCAATCTTTGATGCCGACAATAAAGCCTTTCATACACCGGATTTTGCCGCTTTCAAATATGAAGCGCAAGCAGTCATGTACTCACGTACTGTACTTCTAACAATTTATTTTAACAACATCAAAGCGCCTTATGAAAATACTGTCTTTTAACTTACCCGCCGTCTACACAACTCAAGGAGAATGTAGATGTAATCCGCGTCTTCGAAGAATCCATGAAAGCCCACGATATGTTTGTGCGTCTCTATAAGGAGATCTTTCCTCTGTCCTACAGAGCGATGAATAGCTATCTCCATAGACATCTGCAAAAACCCAACATATAGACAAAAATAATTATACGTTTACAACTTTCCCTCGGCGTTTTCACTTCTATAGCAAAACAATCGAATCTTCACCTTTTCTTTTTGGTGTGGCTTCGTCAACATAGTTTTCGAGATGATCTTTCCAGCGAAAATCTCCTTGGTCTCCATATCTGTGAGCTCGTAGCATTTTGCAAACCCTCCCTAAAAATACGAAAATATAACAAAATTTTTCAAGAGCGAAGCAATCTAACATACACGCTCGAGGTGCTCGCTGGATTTAAATTTAAATGGCCGTTATGTATGAGCATTTGTACCTTGCCAAGGAAACGACCTCGAAGATAGCGCTTTTTATTTGTAGGATCCACAATATATTGATCCAACTCTCTTGGAACCTTTGCATAATCAGCTGCAGGCCTTTCTGTTTTATGCCTTACAGAATATTTCTCTTTGGAGATGGGTTTACCGGAATACATCTTCACCCCAGTTACAGATGCTAGAGACGTTGAACACCAAGCTCCAGTTGTACTTTGTCAATTGCGATTTCGTTGTCTCCGTGTGAAACAAGGAACTTGAATTCAGAATGTTTTCAGCTTTTCACGTCGATAGACAATGTCAAAAATCGGCGAAAGTTGAAATGAGATGTCGCAAAGATATTTTCCACAACATGCACTAACGTCGCGTGGAAGCAATGATCGGTTCGAATAAGCTCGCCAGTTAAAGAACATTCAAACAAACTGCATTTTGAGTATTAGCCAATCAGATTCCGCGAAATCACCAAAAAAGCGTTCTTTGGACCAATGAAATTGCTTGGTCACGCTGCACTGCTTGCCAACTCGAGCGTTACATTAAAACAGGAATTTAAATAAAACGATCGCATACAAATGTCTGAATTTTCGTGGCGAAGTCGCCATTTCCGACCTCATAAACTGATTATTTTGACCGCATCCTCCACAAAAAACACATTAACATATTTTCCATTGTTTGAAGATGGATTGTTTTCCTTGTGAAAAGACTTTGCACAGCTGCAAGTTGGTTTGAATCTGTTAGCCAAAAATATACTATTCAAAAAACTTCAATCAGCTGCAGATGCTTTTGTAAAATAATTTTATTTTGTTCCAGTTGACATGAACCAACAATGATATCTTGTCAGTGTAGAATAAAATTTTCACTGATTCTTTCTTTACAAATTAATGCTTTAATGGTTTCATGGATACAAAACTCAGAAAATGCCCAGGCTCCAGCTAAAACAAAATAGACGGGGGACCCAAGTAAAAATTTCTCCAGTCACATGTAATACTGGCCTGTCTGTTAAAGGGGCTATGTAACGTTATTTTAGCGTGTTTAGGGGAAATCTTTATGAGTTTACATCTCGAAAATAATAATATTAATATGGAATTCCTTCATTCATAAAATTATTGTTACATTACAATAATTATTATTACGATGATTCTGAGCAAAAACAGCCTTTATCCAAGTGATCTACCATAAATTTGAAAAAAGTTCAGCCAACTAGGTCCAACTACTTTCAAGATACATTTACTCAAATGCAATCCATTTCAATCTTGCCCATTTGTGTTCATCCATGCTTCTCTTTCCTTTTGTTGTATTTCTTTTATGTTGTTCAACAGTTCATTCCGTGGTTATTGCAATGTTTCATTCTACTTTTTGAGTGTCATGAAATTACATCATTTTGTGTGACATAACCCTAGGTCATTTAGGGATTAGGGAGAGAGTAGGAAACACTGACCCCTAGTCCATGGTCTACCCTGGCAGACTACCCCAAAAATACTATTTCAAGGGAGTACTATTGGTCATAAGTACCGTCACAATTAGTGCTAAGCCTAAACATCCATTTTAAAGAGCGTTGGCCAACAATATTTAAGTCTAAGCACCCATTTTTAAAAGGTTAGCTTTCAATAATGAGTTTGGACAATGTGCGAGCTAGCGAGGCACACGAGGCATGCAAGCCATGGCTGCGAGTCATGCGAGCCAAGATGGCGAGTCAACAATTGAATCATTCCCCTTACCCGTACACTTAGGCTTAGCACTAATAATTATTGCGACGCTGCTTACGACAAATAGTACTCTCGTGAAATAGTATTTTTGGGTAGTCCATTTGGGGTTTTGCTAAAAGTAGGCCTGCGGCGCACGGCCCACGGCCCACGGCCCTGAGGCCCGGTAGCCCAGTCCTGATTTTCCACAGTTTTTTTGTCCAGCGGTAAATCCACGCACATGCACAGATCGCATCGGGTTTGGGCGTGCAAAATGGACAATGGTGAGTTGGAATTCATTTACCATTTTAATAATTTGAATCCTTGTTTCTGTTTGTTGTTGTTAACAGACGAAAACAACAGAGAATGACAACGTTTTTCACTTAGCAACATGCAACGAAAGAAAGGATCGAAAAGGATTGAAATGATTATTAAAATGGTAAATGAATTCAAACTCACCGTCTTTCATTTGCGCACCCAAACCCGATGCAAATCTGTGCATGCGCGTGGATTTACCGCCGGACAACAAAACTGTGTGGGCCGCGGGCCGCTGGGCCTTCGAGCCGCCAGGCTGCCGGGCTGCTGGGCTGTGGTGGGCCTGCTTTTAGCAAAACCCGTACATTTGGGTAGTCCGTCAGGTGTAAAGGTAAAGTCTAGAAGGCCCATCAGGCTGGCGCTTATCTCCGGCTACTGTAGCATGAAGCGACTAGGAGTATTTCTACTCCCCCCTGGATGGGGTGCTAGTCCATCGCAGGGTTATCCCGCGCGGTGGCCTCATGGTTAGTGCACTCGACTCCGGATCGAGTAGTCCGGGTTCGGGTCCTGGCCGGGGACATTGTGTTGTGTTCTTGGGCAAGACACTTTACTCTCACGATGCCTCTCCACCCAGGTGTATAAATGGGTACCGGCATCAGGTGTAAAGAGATACATCAAGTAGGTACACCAATTAGTGCCACGTGCTAGCGATTCTTGACACATTAATAAAGTTCTCTACTACTACTACTACTACTACTACTACTACTACTACTACTACTACTGCTACTACTACATGATGACCATTGCTGTTCACAGTGAATGCAACCAAGTGTCTCAGTTCCTTCGTGCTGTAGAGATCCAG
>NC_090892.1:14771125-14776125 GCF_036669925.1 Montipora capricornis | reverse complement strand
CGCTTCCAACAGGCCTGTGAACCCTTCCTGCTTACAGAGCAATACAAAAAACTTCTCCCATATCACATTTCAACCTTAAGCTCGGAAATTCAATACACAACATGATATTATAATTCACAAAGGCAGAAAATACCACAGAATCCTTTTCCAGCGAAAATTTTATTGAAACAAACAACATATTTGCTCTTAGAGGCGAAAACCTCTTCCTATTTCATTGCGTGCGTGAAGACAAGAAACTCAATCGTGTCAAATTACCATGTACTTCAGGTAACAACAGCTCACTTTGATTTCGTCTCGACGGGCGATAGATTGTTGTCGAAGTCCATTACTCGTCGCTTTTAAGATTCCACCGCCTGTATATCCAATTGACTTGCCATTATTGAGCTTCATAAGGGTATATTTTGTTCAAAGATCCACTAAAACGCCATTCGCGTTACATGACTTTCGACGCCATTGCCGGTTAAGTTAATCGTTCTACTGTGTCCACCAGAGAAATCTACGCATTTCCCACTACCCTCTCGATCCTAAGAAAATACGCTCAGAAGGCTCTGTGCACAAAGCCGCCACTTAGCAGGGGAGTGACAGGCAAGAATTTTCCCGACACGGAAAATAACAAAAAAACCCACGAAATGAAACCGAGATTCCGACTGGGTTTGGCAACCCAGTAATAACTCGGGTTCTGTAAAAACGCCGTTCCACAAATACACAGTTGTACGTTCCGAGTCATGGGCTCCTTTGCGTGTCCAACAGTAGGGAAAACCCCCCGAACGTTTGTCCCAACCAAGTTCTCGCCCTGGAAATGGTTCAAGATCATCGAGAACTTTTACTTCATGTAAACCCACATGCAAGAACAACAGAATCAACTGGTGATTATGATGGATTTTTATTACCTAATTGCGGACAAAGTTGTCACTGCAATTCAGCTTTTTCTTAAGTTGCCTTTTGAAGTGAAATAGTCAGTTAAGGGTTAGGTGGTGCGGCTTGTTCTCAAGTCATGTGTGGCACCACGTGGGTTTCCTGGTCGAAACACAACGTTGATAAGAAAGTCAGAAATAAATGCTGGAAAAAAGCTCAAAGGTATGCTCACGTACCGAGCATCTAGGCCAACCCTATAGCGGTCAGATGGAGAGGGCGAAGTCAGGCCATGTACTATTGTGTTCACGACTGGGCTGATGTCAGAATTGCAAGGGAGATTTCTCACAAACTTTATTGCTGAAAAAAAAAAGAAAAGTTAAATGATTTGAATATTAACTGCCTTAGTATTGAAGGAGGGAAATCCCCTTCCTTTTAGTCCATTTCTTTTCAACAATAGCATGGAATTCCCACATCTGGACCCGATGCCGACTGGGTATTTTTGTTAAATTGAAATTAGATGTCTAGACGCTTGAAAAAGTAAATAAGACAGGGAAAGAAAAGGCGCTTGTGATGGGTTTGTAAATAAACCTACAATGTAAAAATCCTATAATCTGCCAACAGCAGGACGAAAGAGTCAAGAAGATATAAACATGATAAAGGATATTACAGTGGCAGCGCAAGGATACTATGAATTTTATGCTGGAGTGCTGATATTAGAGAGAGTGACTTTAGCTTCGCGTGACCGACGGCAACTCGAGTATTTTGTTACTGAAAAGCAAAAACAATACTCGGAGTCTTTTTAAACATTGTTTGTAGAAAATACTCTATATGAAATAAAAATGATCCTTACCCGTCAAATTTTGAGAGTTTCGATGAAGCAGCTGTTTTGTCGGTAAACAGAGTCAATGTGAGTTCATGAAAAAAATTGTGGCAAGGAGTCAGTTTTGAACGATCTATAACCATGAAACCTAATTTTTCCTCCTCTGACATACCGGAAAATGGTTTTAGGGTACTTTTTTTTCCGCAAACAACTTTTTATATAGAAAAAAACCAAAAAATTCACGAATACGGCAAACGCGAAATAATAGAGAGATCAAGCATCGCGTTTACTTGAAACGGCAAACGCGAAAGGATGGGCTGCTGCTTGTCATAAAAACATGGAAATTATATGTCATTCTAACTCGTCTTTCTCTTTTAAAAAGTTACTTGATACCTGCTGTTAACACGCAAGAGCAGAGGCGAGGTTAGATCTCACCGGGTCTACTTGAATAGCAATAACCCGCCTGGTATGTTAGCTACGCCATGCTGATGAGGCCCAAAAGGCCGAAACAGCTGTCCATGGCTGCTAATTGACCGGGTGAAATGGTTGTGCGCATGCGTGATATGTTGGCCACACCGGGTTGGTGTTAGCGTGTGTCCGGCATCTTGCTTTTATTGTTGTTCTACTTGAATGTTCATTTAGTAATAGGAAATGTGGTAGACACGGAAGGATCTGTTGAGTTTTGGCGATGGAAATACTGCAGGGAGTTTAGAAACAACACCTATACGGC
Organism: Montipora capricornis; assembly: GCF_036669925.1. Classification (NCBI taxonomy): domain Eukaryota; kingdom Metazoa; phylum Cnidaria; class Anthozoa; order Scleractinia; family Acroporidae; genus Montipora; species Montipora capricornis. Next base: position 14,773,720 of record NC_090892.1, on the reverse strand, counting down.
GTTAAAATTTTTCTTCCCAGTCTTCCAAATTACGTCACCAGATCACCTGGATGCCGGCAAGCGGCAGCCGACAAACGTAGAAAATGGCTGGAAAATCATGGTCACGTGGTCACTTTTGCTGTTCGCGTTGCTTACTGAAGGGCGTTTTCCATTTACCAAGAAATTCCGGACATTCCGGTTTGGATGTAAATGGAACACACGTTTTTGGTTCGTTCCACTGGAAAATTTCCGGAATAAACGGAACTTCTGATATGGTAGTCCTGTTTTCCCATTGGAAACTTTCCGATGGAAATGTGTCTTCCATTTACAACTTTTGAAAGGTCTTACCACTTCCAGGCTATTCACGGCCACATTTTTAAATTTTGGCGAGTAAAATCGCAATCACTGGGCGGCAAATGGACCTGAGTTAAATGGAACACGTTTTTCACCCGATGGAAATTTTCACCGAAATTTCCGGAAATTTTTTGTAAATGGTAAACAACCTGAACCTAAATCTCTCTATTATCTCTGACGAGTGGGCGCAGCGAACGAGTGCGAGATACTGTCAGCACGACGAGATAAAATTCGTATCCCCAATGTTCTGTCAAAAAAACTAATTTTATTACTTTTCGAAATAGCGAAAAAGTGGTCATCATCCTTTAAAACATGTATGTTGTGTGAAACGAAACTAGATATGAAAGTTATGAAAATCATGATAATGTCAAAATGAGTCACAAAAATGTTAATGTTGTAGAGAAAAATTATATTACAGCACAAAAGTATCTTACGAGGAAGGTGAAGCTCGCTTTTTGTTGGCTAATCGTGTTAGTTACGAAGACGACACCTATATCCTCACATGTGAAAGACAAAAGTGATATCTTAATTGCGTGCGGTGAAGACACTGTGGACTTTTAGAAAAAGGAAAATCCTAGTAGTTCATTAGTATATGTATATAATGATAAAAACAGTTATGTTGGAATTAAAAGGAAAGGAGTCAGTTTGAAATTTAAGAAGTATTCTGGTACCTTTCTCTAACCACTCCTCTCCGTAATCATTTTTTAGCTCCTCGCTAAGTTGATTCCAGCCCTTCCTTAATTCTTTTTCTTGAAAGTCTGGAGCAGCAATGTTGGTTGGGAAGATTCCCGGCTCCAGCATAGTGACTTTAATCCCCCAGGGCTGCATCTCCAGTCGAAGAGCATCAGAGAATGCTTCCACACCATATTTAGTCAAAGAGTAAGCTCCAGTAAGTGGAACTGCTATCCTCCCTGATATTGTGACAGAGTCAATGAGATTCAAATATAACAATCAGAGGAATGTGGAGATACAAACGGGGGGGGGAGGGCTGGGAGGGCTTTAGCCCCCCCAATTGCAAGGAAAAAATAATAAATAATAAATTAATAAATAAACAAATAATAATTTTAAAAAACCCATTTAACATATAACACAACATATATATGGGAGGCGCTGTGGTCTCGTGGTTAGAGTGCTCGACTCCGGATCGAGTGGTCCGAGTTCGGGTCCTGGCTGGGGACATTGTGCTGTGTTCTTGGGCAAGACACTCAGGCTTTACTCTCACGGTGTCTCTCTCCACCCAGGTGTATAAATGGGTACCGCCGAAATGCTGGGGGTAACCCTGCGATGGACTAGTATCCCATCCAGGGGGGAGTAGAAATACCGTTCCTAGTCGCTTCATGCTAATGAAACCGGAGATAAGTGCCGGCCTGATGGGCCTTCTAGCTCGTAAGCAGAGACTTAACTGTACTTTTTAAACATATAACAGAAGGAAAAACAAAACAAAACGAGCAAAGAATTTAAGGCCGGAATAAATGTATCGAGTTATATATGTGTCAAGTAACAAATAAGAAGTAAGACATCTGTCAATTTATGGTTGATCCACGTTTTTTTTTTTTTTTTTGATATCTGATCGAGAATGCTGAAAGTAGCATTTTGCGAGCTTCAAAATTTCAAAATTGTGTAGCGGAGAATTCCCCCAGAACCACCTACAAGTTAGCATCTCCGGCGCTTGCTTGTTGCCCCCCCCCCCCCCCCCACAACCCCCCAAATACAAAATACGCTCCACCGCCCCTGAAGAAGAGATAAATTTTCATTAGACAAAAGCGGCCCGGCCGTTACGAAAACGAGCATCTGCAGCTAAAACTTGAAACGTATTTTACAAACTCCTACGATGTTGTTTTCGGCTTGATCAAAGACTTAGTAATTTACACCCCCACTTTTAACTCCCCCCCCCCCTTCTTCCCACTCTCAAGTGTACTCCGCGCGGCCCCTGTCTCAATCAAAGATGAAACCACGACCACTCCATTTCTTTTCTTTGTGTTAGAGGTCAACTTTCTCCACACTCCCAATCCCTTTGGTTTGGAATCGTTGTCACGCAAAGCCTAAAATGTATTTTCTGGCGTTTGAGTTTGCGCTGTTTCCCTTCTTAGCTGTAGATTAAACCTTGGAGGTTATACCCCCGCCCCCTTCCGCGGCCCCTGTACACTAATGCATAACTACTATGGGGGTTCATTTATCGTTGCCCCATAGTTATTTTGCATCAGCGCTTGTTGAGCTTAGGGATCACATCCAACCTGCTGCACTTGACATATTCACCACTCG
>NC_090892.1:14761125-14766125 GCF_036669925.1 Montipora capricornis | reverse complement strand
TGTTTTCAGCAGTACGAACCAGGAATATTTAAAAGGCTTGCTAAAGGGATTCAATGGTTTCAAGCATGCAATTCTCTAACTTAGTCCACGAGCCTTGATTTTCAAGTAATGTTCTCCTCTCATTCTTTTATAAGACGAATGAAGTTTCCTCTTCCGGGTTTCTTTTTTCTTTTCCTTTGTTTGCATCGCTTCTACTTGAGAAAATGGATTTTGGCACTTTAAGCAAAAACAATGGTTTAACTCACAGCCTAAAACATCACGAAAACACGGACACTTTGTTTTTCTCTTTCCTTCAATATCTTTGCAAAGTTTCCTTTTTTATTTATCCCGCAACGACACCCTTTGACCTTCGCCTATCTGTTTCATTTTTACTGGTCTCCTGCTTGTTTTGGCATCCTCTGCATCTGCATCTTCGAGTACACCTTGTTCCTTTTCCCACACAAGAGCACTTTGAGGTTTCGGCAATCGAGCAGTTTGACCCCATCCCAGCTGACTTTCTACCACGAGCACAGAAGCTGGATTGTAGCGTGGACGCGTTTGTTTCATTTCTTTCATCTAAGTGTTAAAAATACCACTATAGTTATAAGTGAATAAGTTGCTGATTTTAGAATCCAAAGTGTCTAGGTTTCTATAATGCAATAAATATGATTGCCCAGCATGTTTGCCGTACTACTACAATTATGTGGTGCTAACAATAGCACACTTATGGAGAATTTTCATTACATAAAGGATGGAATATTCCCCAAATAGAAAAGTCGATCATTGCTGAATTATATTCAGACGATGAATCGGCGATCTTCAGTTATGCGATTTACAGGAAAACGGGCAAGGACTTAAACTAAATGGTTAGAATAACTGTTTAATAGACTGAATCGTGAATCAAACTGCACCCCTGAAGCGTCTGGATACGCGGATACGTAGTGGAAACTACCGCCCATCCCTTAGTAATGTTCTGAGTATATTCTGAAGCGAATACACGGGTTACCTTTAAAGTGGTGGAGAATTTTCCATTAAGCTTGAAATTTTCTTTTGATAAAAGTCATTTCAAAGTAAATTTAATACAAATCAAGATAAAATATATGTGATGTCAATAAGATTACAGAATTAAATTGATTAATAAATATTACTTCCATTTTTCCTTTATGATGTATCATCAAAACCATTTTTTAATCGCCTAAAATTTTATGATTCCCTCTTTAAATACTAAGAAATAAAGTCACATTTTTTTGGAAAGCTTTCTCTTGAAAGGGCGATTGCAACTTAAGTATCATTTCGGATTTAAAAAATAAAAGATGAATGAAAAAAGCGGCCAAAGTAGTTTGTTGTCTACCGTAACCATGGTTCATTTAGAAAACTTACCAACAACAGTCACAGGATGTGTTGAATCATAATGGCCGGGGCCATAACTTGTAAAGGCAACGTACAATGGCTCCTTGAGAATAGGACCCGGTGGTACAAATGGAATGCAGTGAGCGGCCTCATTTGAAGAAACAATAACTGTGGGAATTCTCAGAATGGGCGAAGCCACTTTCATTACGAAGTCTCCCAGCTCATTGTTATAAAATCCTGGACATCTAAAATCCTCTATATTTCTTGCAAGAGTAATACAGTCAGTACTTCTGATAATTTCGTAAAGTTCTTCATCAGGCTCGAGTATTCGATCAACAAACTTTTGACGGAGAGTGAAAATGTCCTTTTCTTCCGAATTCAACAAACCTAAAAAACGAATGTGATCCTTAGCGACATCAGTCATGTTTGGAACCACTTTATAGTTATTTGTTGTATTTATCTGTTGTTCATGTTGTTTGTGGTTATTTGTTGTATTCATCATCACATCCATCACATGTCAAGAACTCCATTCCTTACTCTCAATTTCTTAGACTTCGACGTCTATGTAGTGATGACTCCGATTTTTCCAGCAAATCAGAGGAGATGTGCCAGTTCTTCGAAAAACGTGGCTATCCTGTCTCTGTGGTCAAAGCGGGCCATCATCGCGCCCAACAATTTGATCGACAGTCATCACTACAAACGTCGCAAAAAGATAAGAATGACAGAATTCCATTTACTCTCACTTTCCATCCTCATAATCACGCAGTCAAAAGTATCATTCTTAATAATTTTAAATTACTCCAAAATGATCCCGAGACTGGTAGAATCTTTTCGCAACCTCCAGTTATTTCATTCAAACGCGACAAAAACGTAGGCAACTTTTTAGTTAGAAGCGCGCTCAAAACTAACGAGCAACCCGGCACTTTCAAATGCGTGCGCTCACGATGCAAAACTTGTCTTTTCAAGATATCGGGACCTAAGCGATCTGTTAAGATCACCAAAATTTTGGTTTTATCAACGGAGTTAATAATGTAAATTGGCCACCGTACAGAATCTCTGTACGGTGGCCAATTTACATTATTAACTCCGTTGATAAAACCAAATTTTTGTATACTACTTCCCCACCGACGCAGCACCACAGTTTCTTTAGAAACTACCCCTTCATTCATTTGGTGAGATCACCGATCGTTTCACCTGTACCTCCGCAAATGTCATTTATTGCATAACCAGTACGTTATGCAATAAATTATACATTGGCGAGACAGGTAGACGACCAGGTGACCGATTCCGCGAACACCTTCGCGATCTTGAGAAGAATGACAAAGATGCATCTAAGCCAGTCGCTCGTCATTTTAATCTCCATAACCACTCCAAAAAACACATGGCTATCTGCGGCCTTTCCCTACATATAGGTACGACGGAAAGCTGCAAGAATCTGGAACAAAAATTCATCTTCCAAATCGGCACCCTTAATCCTCACGGTATTAACGAACGCTTTTCATTTAACTAATATATTCCTATTTTTCACGTTGCCATGTTACCACCAATAGCGTAGCTCCTACTCTACTATAAAAACTACACGTAACCCATAATTCCTCGATTAGCTCTGACGAAGGGCTAACGCTGGAAACGTCAGCTTTTAGAATCTCTGTACGGTGGCCAATTTACATTATCAACTCCGATGATAAAACCAAATTTTTGTATACTTTATAGAGTTGTCTGATTATGCTTCTAAAAGCACAGTCGCCATCGCCAGCAACTGCATCTATTTCAAGATCAAACGCCGCCAGATTTTAATTGCTTCAGGTGAGCTTCTATGACATCTGAGGAGGGTGTCAAATCGGAGCATACTGATCCCAACACTTTATAAAATGTATAGGGTAAATTGAAAGCATCAAATGATCTCGACGAAGACTGTGCATTAATATTCTGCATGATATCAAATCTGTTCAGACATTGTGTTCCTAAAACATTGACTACTTGCGCTTGCAGCATGTCTTCCACATTGTCACAAACCAATAGAAACTCACCTTCGTTATCAAATGCCGCTTCATCTATGCTATTCTTTTCCATTAAACTATCACTATTTTCATTGTGACCTTGATGTCTATTGATGGGTGTTGTGCTTTCTTCACAATAGATGCCATGTTTTTCATTCGACGATATCCATTCTACAGGAACTCCTAGTTGGAGATGAGCATCTTCAAAAACGTCTTCGTACTTTTTCTTAGTATTCATGTGAAAAAACAATATTGTAAGAATTGCAATCGCCAACTCCAAGGAAATGCTGGTTGAGCCTACAAGAAGAGAGCGGTTGAGGATTCGATGGATGTACCGCGTTCCGTTCAGTTCCACAAACAGGTGCAATATTGGACAGACATCCCTTCCTAATGTGAATTCGGCTAGGGATGATTAAGGATGCTTAAGTACGGTTAGGGGTGCTTAGGTACGGCTAGGGATGATTAAGAATGCTTCAGTACGGCTAGTGATAAAGAAGAATGCTCAAGTACGCTTAGGGATGATTAAGTACGGCTAGGGATGATAAAGGATGCTTAAGTACGGTTAGGGATGCTTAGGTACGGCTAGGGATGATTAAGGATGCTTAAGCACGGCTAGGGATGTTTAGGTACGGCTAGGAATGATTAAGGATGCTTATGTACGGCTAGTGATAAAGAAGGATGCTTAAGTACGCTTAGGGATGCTTAAGTACGGCTAGGGATGATAAAGTATGCTTAAGTACGGCTAGGGATGAAGAGGGATGCTTAAGTACGCTTAGGGATTCTTAAGTACGGCTAGGGATGATTAAGGATGCTTAAGTAGGGTTAGGGATGCTTAGGTACGGCTAGGGATGATTAAGCATAGTTAAGTACGCCACTTGGGACCACTATATGAGTGACTACACCGGACCACTATATGAGTGCCTACACCAAGTAGTTACACGCTTTCTAGTGACGCGAACTTGGGCTGCCTATGGTTCATTTGATTTGATCAACTCCCAATGATGGATGAGTTCTGGCCACATCTCTATCCATAAAATGAATTTTCGAAAAGAAACATCGCGATTTGAAGTTTTTATGGAACATTTTCCTCGATCAGTTGAATAGGCCGTTACAACTGTCTCAAAATAACGTGACGTCACGCGCTCTCTCATGCCTGTGCTTCCTGTTTTCATTACAAACATGATCTTCAGGATCTTGAGTTTTGACACTACTGTAACATCCAGTAAGGCAAATCGTGAAGGGATTAAGTCATTGTGCTTTCATCAAAAACACGATTGATACTAAAGTCTTTCGGTTAGGTAATTACGGTGGCTTCCGTTTTTTAGAAGCATAGTAAGCTGGGCCTGTTCTTCTTTAAAGAAAAGTACGCCTGATTGCAGGTTAGTTCTTCTTTTGATTTTAGGCTCAGAACGGACAGTACACTTAACAATTTTAAGCGTTTTACCTTCTGAGCGAAGTTTCAAGTATTTTACACAATTGCTGTACCTACATTCCTGTTGTTTATTAAAGAGAAAAGTTGTTCTGGTATTTGTCATATTTGTCATTTTGCCGTATATGAGGATTCAGTTCTTCCCTGGCAGCACCCTTTTTGCGATGTTCTTTGCAAATAAAGTTGTTATAAACATAGGTAGCCCAAGCTCGATATATGAGTAGCTCTTTATATTATCACCT
>NC_090892.1:14756125-14758625 GCF_036669925.1 Montipora capricornis | reverse complement strand
ACGAGTCATGACGTTGTGTATGAAAACAACATCCAGCGCCCAGCCCCGTTGAACACGGGGTTCAACCCAGCTTGGAAACACCCAACAGACTCCGCATTGACTACCGGTAGGTTTTCCCGGGGTTTTTTTTCCAGTAATTGCCACTGTTTACAAGGGGTCTTAGTTTTCGTAGTACGAAAGCTAAGACCCGGGATCGTAGGCCTCTTAGGCCTTAGTTTTCGAGGGTCTTATAGCCTGCGGGCAGGCTCTCTCTCTGCGGCGGGAGTGCCTACACGAGGTAGTTATCTCAGATCGTCATTGGATGAACAGATCGTCGTTAGGTTTTTCTTGTCGTCATTAGGAGTACAGGTTGTCATTAGGTGTACAGATTGATATTGGATGTACAGATCGACATCGGGTGTGCAGATCGATATTAGGTGTGCAATACGACATCGGGTGTGCAGATCGACATTAGGTGTGCAAAACGTCATTGGTTGTGCAGACTGACATGAGGTCTTCCCAATACGGCATTGGGTGTGCAGATCAACATTATGTGTGTAACAATACATCTATTACCAAAAGAATAGACGAACTAATGGCATTTGGAATATCAATGCTCAAATGTAATAATGGACGATGCACACCCAATATCATTTTTGATAAGAAAACAGCTTCATACTCTAACTGTGTACGGTGACTGTGCAAGCCACTCTTTGCAGGTAAGCTGTATCCACAATCATAGCAGGACCGAGCAGGACCTTGTAGCGATATTGCCCGAGCCTGCATTTCCTTTGCCCAGTGCTAGATGATGAGTAGTCCAGTCGTCATTTACGACAAAATGTGATGACCCAGCATGGAAGCTGACGTCTCTCAGTTTGTGAAGAGAACGATATGTCTTCTGAATTTAGAAAGAAAAACCGAAATAGAGGAAACAAAATCTCTTCAGGAAAACATAAGTCCAAAGGAACTACAAAGAAGAGGTGTCTGTCTTTTAAAACTTCGTATTCGAAGTCGGAAAACTGGATTATATGGAAGACATCTTCTCACCTTTGAACTTAGAAAGACGACGAACCCTGATGGAAAGCTTCCTTCACATTCTCTGACGCCTGGTAATTTGTCAAATTAACAGTATTCTCGAAGAGGCTTACTTTTCCCTTGATGAACAGCATCATGGAAGCAAAAAGTGTTATTCTTGGTTGACAAGGACTTCATAGTGTTTCGCCAATGATATGGCGAAAATTGAATGGGAAAAAGTTGATGTGGAGGCATTGAACGAATTAATGACCATGATGATATATTATTTTTGATCTGCACTTTGTGACTTCAAGGTTCATCTGAAACCACTGTATAGGAAACTTTTTTGTCGAGAAATATTGTTCTATGGTTGCGGGGATTTGTAAACGTCGTTGTGCAAATGCTGGGGGTTCCCCGGGCCACCCCCCCCACCCCCCAAGGAGGCTGCTGATAAGTGCATAATGTTAGAGTTAGTAAAGATTTGGGTTTTTTAAGCTACAGTATGGTGAAACAATGACCTGCAACCCTATCTTTCAACCTGCAGTTTACACCCTCTTCGTTTTCTTCTTTACTTACATGTATCTTTTAATCATCATTGAACTTGTATTTCACAGGAGATATAGTGGGACTAGGCTGGTTAAATGCAGTTCAAAATGCAAGCGACATTGCTTCAGGAATTGTCAGTCATGTCACTCAGACTGCTGTTACAGTAGCATTTAATGAAACAGCTGACAGCCTGTCATTTGATGATGAGGGGCCATTCAAACTTGTTAAATTGGCAAATGATGTGACACATAAGAGGATTAAAAGGTTTGATTACAAAGAGAACATAAAGCATACTTTCATTTATCCAGTGAACACTGTGTCCTTTTTTTTTTCTCAAATTATACCTGTAAATTTCTGCTCAAGGCATTTAGAACATGGAACGTACATTGTATTTGCAAAGTGTCCAAGATAGTGGCTGGTAGTCATTAAAAAGTAGAGATTAATAAATTTGTAAAATATCCTTCTGTGGTGATAACAAATGAGAGTCTTCTACTACACCAATTCAGTCCTAAAAGGCTGGCTATAGACTTTAGGACAGGTTCTCCACTCTAATCCTCCCTCGTCAAGGACACCTTCGTGGTGGTAACCTCACTGTACCATGGTAAGAAAATGAAAATGAGTCTAGTGGGGCAGTCAGGGTTCATATTCCAGTTACGTAGGCTCCCATACCATCACCAAATGGGCATAAGGGATCTCAGAAAGTTAGTGTTACAGACAAATTGCTTGCAACCTTTTTTTGGTTGATTGCAGATGATAGAGATGAAGTTACATGTAATACCGGACCATATTAACTTAAGGCTTCTTTTCAGTGCATCATAATATTTTACTATCCAAAGAGCATCACTTTTTTTGATGTTATTACATTGTATTTGCACTTGTTTTGTGTGTAAGACTTGCTGTTATATGAATTTTATTTTTTCTAGTGCTCTTGATTCCTTAAGCAAATACAGAGATGGTCCAG
>NC_090892.1:14738625-14748625 GCF_036669925.1 Montipora capricornis | reverse complement strand
AGAGCAGTTTTCAATTGAGTGTCGTAAAACCAAAACCAAAGTAATTACTTTGGCCAATCAAAAAGGTCGGAGACAATCCAGGAAACCAATCAAACTGGAAGTAATTACACGTAGCCGACACAAAGCGCGGGAAAACTTGCACGCGCGAGCCACGATTGGTTTTGGTTTCACTTCTGATTGGTTGAAAAAATGTCGCGAGAACTTTGAACCAATCAGTGAGTGAAGTAATCATAAACCAAAGTAATTCACTAATTACTTTCGACACTCAATTGAAAACCACTCTATGGTCACCTGATTACTTTTTTTTTCCTTTGTAGATGTGTCCTTGCTGGTGATCACCTTCAATTACCTCCCACCATAATATCAAAGGAAGCAGCAAAGCAGGGCCTTGAAGTGACACTGATGGAGAGACTCATAAAGTTGCTAGGAGATGATGTTGTACGCATGTTAACTACTCAGTATAGGTACGCACCAGAAAGGGCTATGGACCGTGGAAAATAAATTCCTTAAATATATGCTACTCTACCACGTGCTACCGTGATTAAAAAATTACTTTCTTCTTCAGAATTTGAAAGTGTGTTTGCTTATCACCTGTCTGGTAAGATTTGGAGCTTTGATTTTTATCCAAAGGCTGTTTGCCTTGAGTGTAAGTTTTGGATTTCACGGTCCACCATGTTCAAAACTGATTGGACCTCAGAGGTTTGGATCTAGGGAAGAGAGACGTCATTTACTCGCTAGCGTGCAAATAGAGGTTATTATTTAGGCAAAATAAGAGTTTAAAAGTCTGAAAATCCGAAACTCCTGTGCTCCACATTAATTCAGCCGCGTACACACTCATTACATTCTTAAACTAGTGAGTCTTTGACGTCATTTTCTCCTCGATCCAGCTCTCTCAAGATTTTAAAGTTAGTAATAGCGAACTACTAAATAGGAAAATTCCAGTAAAAATAAACAGGTCTCTTAATAGTTGGTTACTTATTGTTTAGATTTGAAATCCAAAAAAAAGGATTGATTTTTTGGTCATAGTAGCACTTCAAGATTGGGATGAAATACGAAGGAAAAACTAAGGGTGTATGTTTAAATAACCAGCGTATAACCACATCAGCAGGCGAGTGATGCTCGTGACCTGAAAAGGCAGTTCTCTATTTAGTGCATTCCTGGCAGGTTCGTGTGTTTGTTTATTCCAGTTAGGCTTGATGTTATACAAGCTCCTTTTAGAAAGTACAACTCACAGAGACCTTTTTTAAGAAGGCTTTTACACCTAGGGTACCTTTAGTGTCTACATTTACTACAGATACGAGTTCACTTTTTCTCAAAACAGAATGAATGAAGCGATTATGAAGTGGTCTTCAGAGAAATTATACGAGGGTCGGCTACAAGCAGATGCCTCTGTCAAAAATCATCTACTGAAAGACCTTCCTGGAATAGAGGAAACCGAAGAGACTATACTTCCCCTTCTCTTGATTGACACTACCGGATGTGACGTCAGTGAAAAAGAGGTGGAAGATGAAGTGTCTAAAGGGAATGAAGGAGAGGCTGACATTGTCGCTTCACATGTCACTGCCCTTATTTCCGCTGGACTACAACCAACTGATATCGCTGTCATTGCCCCTTACAATCTTCAGGTGAGTGTTGTCAACTGGCCCTTCGTGTTCAAAGAGAGAGAGTTGTGCTTGCGTTACGTCCCGTTTTCACACAACGCAAGCGAACGCAAGCACAAGCGCAAGGATCAAAAATTTCCTTTTCCTTGTGATTGCGCTTATGCTGTCGTTCGCTTGCGTTGTGTGAAAACGGGACGTAACGCAAGCACAACGCATGCTGTGATGTTCGTTCAATGAAAAAGACCAGTTTCAGATTCCACTGGTAGCGCCGCGTTGTAAGAGAGAGAACATGGAACTACTAGTGAAACTTTGTCTCTGCGTCGTGTGCTTGTGCTTGAGTTATGGTTCGTTTTCACTTGACACGAATCTCTTGTGCTTTGTTTGTGCTTGCGCCTGTGCTTGCGCCGCTTGTGAAAACCAGAGTTACCTTTCTGTGCCAGGTGTGGGTAGCATTATGACATCACTGGTGCGTCTTACACCGAACATCACCCAACTTTCTTGTGTATTTTACGACGAAAGCACATTTAATTTCAGTCACCGCATGAAGAATGTCTTTGTTTTTCCGTGTGTATAGGTAGACTTGCTGAGGTTACGCTTAGCGTCCAAATACCCAGCTCTGGAAATCAAGTCCGTAGATGGATTTCAAGGAAGAGAGAAAGAAGCGGTTGTCATTTCACTGGTTCGCTCAAATAACAAAGGTATCGCTTTCCAATCGAGTCAAAGTTATTTCTCTGACCAATCACAAAAGTAGCCTCCCACGCAGACTTCTTAAGGCTTCGTGACGCGTTCCTCCCCCACCAACGTCTGCTGAAACGGAAAACCACTTCCATTCAACGGCTGTTTGCCTGCGATTGAAAGAAACCAATCAGCATTGACTAATTGTGTTTGCGTAGCCAACAACATGCTGCGAAACAATGCCAAACAAAACACGATTTTACCCAAAACTGGAAAACGGCCTTTGATTGGTCCGTAATCCACGAACGGAAGTCGTTTTTCGTTTCAGCAGACTTTCGTGGGGGAGGAACGCGTCACGAAGCTCTAAGAACGTCTGCGTGGGAGCCGATCACAAAAGCGCGGGAAGCGTGGGTGTGCAAGTAGAAATTTGCTTTGGTCTTGTTCCTAACTTGCCGAAAATTGGCACAAATTTTTGGCTTATTCGACTTTCGTATTTAAAAACGCCTTATTTGAGTAACTCGAAACAGGGCCATTGACAAGTTTCTTCCCACCCCGCGAGAAAGAAAATAAGGGAAAAGCGGGGAGTAAGGTAGATTTAAAAATACGGTGTTTCTCTCTGTGTGTCCTCCCCAGCACCTTCACTGTCTGTTGATACTAAGTGGTACTGACATTTTTTAACGTTTCGTGAAGAATATAATCGAGCTGAACGTACGACGCAATTTTTTACATTTTTGCTGTACTCTTCTAAAGAATCAAAGGTTTGACGATAACGTGAGAATACAACAGTTAATCTTTAAATATTACCTCAAAACCGTTCGTATAGACACCGTACCACCCCAGTTATGGTACAATTCGCTAAGAGAGAGATATCGCCTCGCGTTAACGGCAAAAGAATGATCTCGGAAGAGTTACCATGCATAGCGCAATTGTATATATTCAATTGTCATTTTCCTTGATGTTGTCGTTGTGGACGCTTCTTTCCAGTGTAGGGGCCAAGGAGACTAATCGCAGGGCCCTTAGCTCCATCTGTACACGTTCAGAGATCAATGGGGCCTAAATGAACAAAGTCTTGCATTTTCGTACTCTTTTATGCATCCCGAGTAAAATGTGAACTCTGAAGCCTAATCTCGTGACAAACCCACTTCTACTTTTTTTTGGGGGGGTGAATCTTGAACGAAGGTGCGGTTCAGCGCTAGCCCTTCGTTCGAGAAAATATGAGGTTTCAGGTTGACAGGCGGTCAATGATTGCATATCTTTTCAAATATATCAAAAAGGCTCAAGAAATCTGGGACGATTCGTTTCGTTCCCTTTTTGGACACTCAGATTCCCCTGTTTATCTATGGACACGGAAACTCTAGTGCTAATTTATATTTCTCTCCTTTTTACTTACAGGGGAAGTCGGTTTTTTGGCAGAACACAGGCGAATCAACGTAGCCATCACACGAGCTCGGCGCCATCTTGCAGTCATTGCTGATTCTGAGACTGTTAGTCACGATGACTTTCTAAAATCTCTGATGGATTACATGAGCACCCAGGGAGAAGTCCGCTCTGCGCATGAATACATCAGGGATTCACTACCGACTTTTAACGCTTCAAAACCAGTGTGTAATTTTGAGAATCGAGAATATGATTCATTCTTGTCTAAAATCAGTAAAGCTGGCGAGAAGAAAAATGGTTTAAAGGCGAACGAAAGTCATAAGAAAGAGAGCGACGACTTGAAGATTGAAAGAAAATTCGGGAGCAACACGACAAGCACCAAAGTCGATATCGACAAAAAAGAAAGTGACGAAACGACACAATTGGATACGTCATCTTCCACACTTGAAAGTAGTCTTTCCAATAACTCTTCATCTGTCAAAGTCCGTAATAACAGCAATGACTTTCAACAGCCTCCATCATCGAAAGCTTCTGCAACAGCAAAATACAGCCTCGAAACTCTAGAGAAAGAACTTTCGGATTTTGTGCAAGATGCGTCAAAGCTGGAGCTTCCATTTCCGAAGACTTTGAACTCCCAGCAAAGATTTAATGTTCACTGCATTGCTGAAAAGTTAAATCTTGTCCATGAAAGCCAAGGAGAAGGCAAAGATAGATATATTGTGGTTAGAAAAGCCTTGCAACCAATGTCTAAAGGTTTGTTGTTAGTCAGTATTCTTATCATGTTTGGAAAACCTTTGGTCCGAGTTAACTCTCGCAGAACGCCAAAATGCCCGATACTTTTTCATTAGTTGCAGTGCATATGTACAATTATGAAGTTTACGCACCGATCTACAAATGGATGGCTTTCGTTTCATTGGATATTGCAGTTCATAAAGTACTAATTGTAAACTTTGATTTCATGATCACTTTGATTGGTAGTTAGTGCGCTATTACTTAGTGTTCCAAGGAGAGAAATGATTGTCTTTTCTACAATTCTTAGGTGTGTAAATCTTCATACTCTGGGTGAAGGAAGTGTCACGTTTCAATTTTTTCATTAACTCTTATTTTCCTGGTCAAAGATTCTGGCAACTTCTTTCACAGTTTTGTTCATGTTGATCGATGATTATTGGAGACAATTTCTGCTGTTGCAATCTTGAAATGTGAATTATCAATTTGATGATAACTGAAACGTATCGTTAATCATAAAAATTACAATTTCCCCGATTGTGATAGGTTTAAAAACTCCACTAATTCACTTGCCAAGTTGTTATCGGACAGTTCAATAAGCCAATCACATTCAAAGTTGTAGTTTAAATCAACCTTTCACAACCTTGGTTTCATCACCATAGAAACAATGTACAGACTCCTAAATTGGGGCCTTCTTTCTTTCTTTCTTTCTTTCTTTCTTTCTTTATTCCCTTTTTACTCTTTCTTACTTTCAGAGCGACATTAAACAATTTACGCCTCCTTTGTCAGTCTTTTAATGCAAATTTTCCCTTTCTTTCATAACTTGGCTCTTCGTCTTTTCTCGGAAATTGTAATTTTAATTGGTAATAGGACTTCTCGTCCTCTAATTCGGTCTGTAATCGTACTCGTGTTATCACTCGTATGATTACAGATCAAATTGGAATCCACGCAGTACTATTACCATTACGAAACGTGATATCCAAAACCCTCGCCCGGCGGATGTTGTAGCTTAGCGGTCCAATTGACGTAAAGCTAAACGGTCATCGTTACAAGTTTTATTGATTTCGTACAAGCACCTTTTAGGGATCACGATACAGATCCTTTTTGTGAAAGGGCTCTACGTCGAATAAGTCTTAGCGTCTGGGGCGAGTGAATGTAGTGTCAACTATTTTTAATAGGCCATTTTCGAATTTTCACGGCTGGACTGGATCTAGCATGAAATGGAGGCTAATGCGGGCAAATCTTTTCAAATGCAAATTAATTTGCCCGCAATAGCCTCCATTTCACGCTAGATCCAGTCCAACCGTTAGAATACGAAACTGGCCTATTAGCGACCTTATAAAAGTACGACTAATGAGAGAAGTGATCTTCGCACTTCATGTAGCTGGGCAAGTGAAGCAATTGTCTCTTACAGACACCAGAAAGATTCAAGTGTTTACAATGCAGGTGCAAGGCTCAGTTGGTAGAGCATTGCATCGGCATCTCAGAGGTCATGGGTTAGAATCTCGATGAAGCTGCCTGAATTTTACATGCGTCTCTGAGATAGAATTGCTTAAATTGTCCAGATAAGTGCGATAACCCGCTCTTCAAATATATATACATTTATTTCATTGAAAAGTACGGCTAAATCTCTTCAAGTTCTCTGTTCCGAGGATGCGCACTTTGGAGAATGTCGCCCTCCAAACCTAATGCGCGTGCGCAGGAGGAAAAACTTGTAGTGTTGATCGCACTCTTATTCAAATCCATAAGTCGCTTTTGTTAGTTCTGCTTACCGATTTTAAAATGGCTTGCTTTCAGTTATTGTAGGCTCATATCTGTAGTTGTAAGAGAGATTCAGCATGGCGTTTACGGAAGTGACAAACTTCAGGCTGAAATTTGCGTTTTGCCAAAACTCAAGGAAACTTGTTTGACTTCAGGCCATTTCTTGCTCATAATTTTCTGACAAGCAGCGCATCCTGCCGTTCGCGCGCTGTTTGCCGTTTCAAGTAAATGTGATACTAAATCTCTTTATTCGACCAAGACACTAACTGTAAAACGTGTGGTGTTTAGCGTTTCTCGAAATAGCCCGGTCGTATTTTTTTTGACGAAATAAATGGAAAATTGTCCTTTCTAATCATTCTAAAAATGGAAGGCTTATTGTTGAGGCCATCTAAGGAAGCAACGATCGGGTCATTGTGGGTACTACTTTTCAGTGGGTTGGTGGACCGCTAACCTGCGGTCAAGCGTTCTTTTCTTTAGAGAAAAGTACTTTTCGCGTTCTTCCAAGAACGCCTGATCGCGCACAATTTCTCGCCCTTTTGTTGTTGTTGTTGTTTAATATTTTTTCCCAAACGAATGAAATTTGTGTCTTCATGATTCAATTAAGGATGTTTGATATTGTTGTCGCGGCTAAATTTCCGTCAACTGTTTCCTTTTTACTCTATAGGCGATGATGTGGATGACGAATTTTTGAAGACTTGTTGTTTGTGCAAGAAACGGGTACCAAGTTGTAACCTTGAGCTTCACTCGCTGCGCTGTGAACAACAATTGAAATCAAAGACTGCGCAAACCGACATAACAGAGCGTAAGGACGCCTCAGTTTCTCGGACAACTGTCAAACCGCACAAAACAGGCGCTAAGACGAAGCCCTCTGCCCCGAAACGTGAAGAAGAAGAAGATTTCGACAAGCTGTTAGCTTCCTTCACCAAACTAGATACGCAATGCGCTTATGATGTTTGTAAGCAAAGCGTAAGGACTCTAGGCCAGACGTGTCAATGTTGTGGCAGGATTTACTGTTTATCGCATCATATTCCCGAAGTGCATGGCTGCGGAGAAGCTGCTAAGCGAAGAGCCAGGTATCTTGCCAACAGGCCAACCAGTGCAAAACCCAAGGCTTCAGATGCTACTCGTAAAGCGCAGCTTCATAGAAAACTGGACAAGAAGCTTAATGAAATGTCTGAACAGAGAAAAATCAAGAAAAAGGGAGGAAACAGCGAGTAAATACTGCCGTTTAGATAGGTAGCCCTCTCGTTTAAAATCTTTTGACATTTTTAAATAAAGCTCATGTCAAGAACATTGTTTTGGTCTTGATTTTAGCGGCATAAAGGCGGTTTTACGATTGGGTTTTGGAAGATCAACATCAAAGAAAGACAGACTGTTGTTGCAGTGTCCATAGATCTGACTAAGGCGTTCGACTCTATATGCCACCGCCCTTTCTTAAGGAAGTTAGAGGCACATGGGATTCTAGGACGCTCCCTTGAATTAACTCGCTCTTACCTCATTGATCTGAAGCAACGAGTCAAAATAGAGAACGTCTACTCAAGCTGGTGTACAGTCAAGTGCGGTGTTCCGCAGGGCTCTCTTTTGGCACCGCTATTCTTTAATATATATATGTATTAATGATATAACTCGCATAACTAAGATTATGGAACTTAGGCTGTATACAGACGACACAACCGGTTATGTTGTTAGTAACTCACCGACGACCTTGGAATTCTACATTAATGGTGACTTATCGCGACTATCGCAATGGCATGATGATATTATAAAAACCTTGCCATTAATGCTACTAAGTCGCAGGCTATGGTTCTTGGTAAATCCATTTATAACTATGAGGTCAACTAATATACAAATTAGAAATGAACTTAAATTGCTGGGAGTTACGATTGATAACAAGCTTACCTTTTCTCCACATATCAAAGTGGTTGTTAGTAAAGTTCATGGGAAGATAGCCGCCCTCCGCAAAATTAGGAATTTTATTGATAGTCAAACTGCACTTAAACTTTATAAGGTATATATTCTTCCCCATTTCGATTATTGTAGTCCACTCCTCATTGGAATTAATCAGACCTTATAAGATAAGTTAGAGAATAGTAATTTTATTATGTACTAATAACTAGTCTTCTATCACTTACGAGGACATTTTGTCAGAGCATAACTTTAAAATACTAGTATTAAAAATACTAATAATAGTAATAAATAAGCATAGTAGAAATAGATAAGCATAGGTGCCTAGCATAGGTATGCCTAGCATAATGAGCATAGGTGCCTAGTTCAAGCTCTCACACTTGTAAAGGTTATCCTAATTATATAAGTAACATGTTTAGTGTAAAAAACTGTGCCTATAATGTATGACTATGAAGAGCAAGCCATTTTCATAGTCATACTGATAAACGCTATAGACTCGTTATTATCCTACACCGCGCTATCTTCCACAACAGAGTGAAGAATGCGCCAAATTGCACTCCATTTTTAGCCGTCTTGATTACCCGTGGAGTCTTACAGAATATGTTATTTCCATTTTGATCCTCAAAACCCTTCTGTAAGCATAACGGAGAGAAATACTGACGAGAGCAATATAGTCAGTTAGACTACCATTCAAAGATCAAGTTTCAGCTAATGCTGTTCGGAGGCAGTGGCGTGATCTTAGTAATAAGATTGGCCCCACATTGCAGCCAGTTTTTGTAAGCAAGAAATTAGAACAAGTTCTCAAACCTAAAGAAGCCAAGCCGTCAATTGTCAATCAGCAATGCGTTGTTTATCATTTTGTATGTGATCTGTGCGATGCAGATTATGTCGGCTACACAGCCCGACAACTTTTTTCAACGAGTGGCTAAACACAAAAATTCAGCAATCGGCAAACATTTTCAGGAAGCGCATGGTTCATTTCAAGATTCTCAGAAAGTGCTAAGGCAAATTTGTTTAGAGTTTGAAATGCTTTACATCAACAAATTCAAACCTAATTTGAACGTCCAAAATCCATACGTTCGATATTTTCATGTACGACAACGTCGAAACGTCGTCAATTTTTACTTAGCTTTTTAAGAAATGTTCTGTCGCAATTTTTTATTGTCAAATGTTTCTCTAAGTCATTTCTTTTCCGTTTTATTAAACACCCAAACATTGATGAAACGTGCGTTAACAATCTGAAGCTTCATCTTGGCAAGCTGGGGTATCGCCATTTTAGCAAGTAATTTAGTCAATCATAATGCGCCTATCCAGGGCATTTGGTTATTTTCTGTGCCCGGGGGAGTGGAGAATTTGACCTTTGCCTGCGTGGGTGGGGAAAATTGAACCGGAAGAGTCCGGTTTCAATTATTTTTTTTCTGGCGCCGAAGTCGCTAACAGCCATAAAACACGTGAAGAGTTTAAAGGAAGAGATATAGCATTTGTGAGCTATTGGCTTGCAAAAAAGGTTTTCAAAAGTTGGGGACCGACAGACAAATCCGACGACAGGGTAGGGCATTTAAACAGTATTTTGGCCGGAGGGGGCGGGAATTTGAACGATCCAATCGTCAAAAGTTCAAGTACCCGTGGTTTGCCCAGGGGGAGGGGGGTGTTGAATTTCGAGTTGATCGGTCTGGTGCATATCGTCAATTGATTTCCTTCACAATTCTACTGAAACATTTAGATGAACTTCGTATTCTTTTAAATTATAATTACATTGATTTGCTGGCTATCAATGAGACAAGACTAGACGGGAGTATTTCTGACCAGGACGTAAAAGATGAGGGCCACTATGATGGTGATCTGTTGTGACAGGACTGTTAATGGTAGATCTGGTGGGGGTGTTCGATTTTATATTCGTTTGTACATAAATTACGTTGTCCGCCAGGATTTGGATAATCAGCTCCTGGAAATCT
>NC_090892.1:14723625-14731125 GCF_036669925.1 Montipora capricornis | reverse complement strand
ATAGCATTCATACAGTGTAGGTTTCATGTACTTTTCACAACTTCTGTTTTCTTACTCTCTACCTTGAATTATTTCTTTAGATTTAAATGAAAAACGGCCTGCTCAAGAAAATGAATATCCCTACAATGGCAACTTGTACTCGAGTGGTATTTTTGACAACTGCATTGGAGACGACGAAAGTGAGTGTCCTTTTTTTCAATTTTAATTGTGCTCGTAGGGTAATACTGTGATGATGATGATGATGATGATGATGATGATGATGATGATCATAATAATAGTAATAATAATAATAATAATAATAATAATAATAATAATAATAATAAGTTTAATTTATAAAGAGAAAGAGCATTAATTTTTTCTAAAAGTTGGAATAACTTGACCCATTCTGAAGTGAAGTGAGTCTATTAGTCTCATATCTCCCCTAAGGGCTTTTCAGGACTAATTTACAATGCTTAATGGTGGACTTTAGCCAGACTGCTTGTTATGCAGTTTACAATTATTTTAGGAAGTGAAAGATGCCGCCGTCCAGATAGGTCAGCCACAACACCGCGGACTACGTCCCCTACTCTTATTGAATAGTGAGTGGGTTCTTTGACGTCCCATACTATTTAATTTCCAACAAGGGTTATGAGATGGGACCTCCGGTTTACAGTCCTTATCCGAAAAGACTTGAAAGTCTAACCATGTGCAGATGTAATTACAAAGGCAGCACTTTCTCCTCAATTATTTTAAGACCCTGAGTGTTGGTCCGGCCGGAGTCGAACTCATGACCTCTGTTTTTGTTTTAATTGCGCTGTTAGGGTCACGTCCAAATTACCAAGAATTTTTGTCTAATATTGGATCACCAATGACGTCTGAACTAAGACCACAAGGTATGGACTTGGTAGTATTATTTTTGGTTCTCTGAACTCTGCCTTAAGGATCTTTTCACCCCAACACTGGTGTCCCCTAAATTTCATACCATTAATAATTTGGCTCGATTACTTTTTGATTTGCAATATCACCAATACCTTATACTGACTGACTCTTTTAATTAAGCAAATTAAATTTGCTGTCAATGGCATTATTATGATAGGTGTTCTTGTCATAGTTTCCTAAATTATTTAGTTTTACTAAATTTTCAAACTCAGCTAATTAATGCATTTTCAGTGCTCTGATAGAATCAGTGACTACATCTCAGTTACAAGCTTATGTACTGTATGATATGATTGAGCCAAGTGTTACCAAGCTGAAAAGGTGGCATCATGAAGCAAAATTTCCAACTTACAAAGCAATGAGAGTTTATTTATTTGTTTTTGAAAAACAATCATTCCATTTGCACTTGGATATGAGTTATTTATAGCCAACTCATATCCAGTGCATGCTTGTGGAATAAAATGTATTATAATATTATTATTACCGTGCGGTATTATTATTGTTACATGACCTAATAATATACATGAAAAAATCTCTCCATTCTGATTGGCAAAGAGAAATTCAGTTTTTAAGTAGCACAGTGCAGAAAGGCGTTATTTTGGTGAAAAAAAAAGAGGTTGACAAACCTAGCATTTTGATTGGTCATGATTAGTCAATAATTGAAGAAACTAACAGATAGCCAATCAAATGTGAACGTTGGATGGTGCAAAATTTGTGTATGTTGCAGTTAAATTTTTTCCTTGGTTAAAAATTTTCAGACTGCTAGTTTGTTCTTTCCTTTGTTTCAGATTATGATAATGCAGGGCTCGAAATTGCGACCAATACGGTCGCATTTGCGACTAAATTTTTCCCTCTGCGACTAAAATATCTGGAGAAGTCGCAATTTGCGACTTGTTGTCACCTTCGTTCTTTCGAAACAAAAGGGTTAGCAGTTGCCACTTTGCTGCTACTTTTGCTAAAATAAATATTAAATAAATAAATAAATGACAAAATTATTTTGTTTCTCGCTGTGAATTTTCTCTGAAGGTAGCGTAATTGTATAGTAATTTAGCTGCGATGTTACGTACACAGCTCAATTCCTTCGATCATTCGCCATTTTCAGCAGTTTCTTTACACACAAGTACCGCGGGCTCATATTTTTTTGCTAAACCGCCGACAACACAATGCAGCGCGGAGATTTTGCGACTAAAATTTGCGAAATTGCGACTAAATTTTCGTATATTATCGCAAAATGCGACTGGATTTTTTCGTTAATTTCGAGCCCTGTAATGTCTATAAGACAGAGGAAAGTAAAAAACAAACTAGTCTGAAAAATGTTTAACCAACATGTACATAATTCATGATATGTTAAGTTATTTTGAAATTGTATAATTATTATATTAATATTCTAGTAATAACATAATTTTTCTTAGTGCAAGTGCGTGTTGTTAAGTTTAAAATAAGCGAGAGTAATTTTTTTTTTATTCCAAATATTATTGCACTTATTTAATTGCATTTAAAATCATGTGATTACCTATACAAATAAATATCGCTCGTGTGTGTTTAGCTATGTATCTGTACATCCAAAGGCAACAAACGGATAAGCTTGTCTTAAGAAATGAAACTCCAGTTAACAAGAATACATATCAGTTTTCGATTCCTTAAAAACAGTGTTTGAACTTAATTTTTTTCGGGGGGACAGCTAGGTATGATTGTTTGAAGTAACATTTCTTAATAAGTCTTCTTAAGTCAGCTCAGAGATTAAGTGTTCATGGTAGTTCTTTTATTTTTTCTTACAGCTCAATCGTATCCACTTCAAAATGGTAGGTACATTTATTTTTCACTAGAATGTGCAGAGGCATGTACAAAAGTTGGACTCGATCAACTCCGATCGCTCACCTTGGATTGACGAGAAAGAAATCACCCTAGCCCTAATCTTTAAGCTAACCTTGGTGAAATCAGCTCCAACATAGAATTATAGTTTTGGCTTACAAAACCATTTTTTGTGATCGGAGTTTATCCGGTCCAACTTTTGTACCTGTCCAATGTACAGTATGTACCTAAACTTATAAGGTAAACAAAAAGAAAGACCTTGTCAATGTCCAACATTAATGGAAATTTTAAAGAATGGTTATCAAGGATTTTTATTCATTATAACAAATAAGTTGATCATTATAATGAAGGCTTCTGATTTTGAGTGACTTTGCATGGTTTTTCGTGATAGCACTTGTAAATGTTTTGCAGATAACATTTCTTTGGCCAAAAATTGGAAGGGCATACTCAATAATTATAATGATAATGATATTATTATATAGCAGTATGCACTTCTGAATGCCTCAGATTACAAATAAATTGATATAGGGCGCCAAAGGCGTAGCCTATTCAATTATCATTCCTACGCAGTTAAAATCTAAAGGTTCTAAAATGGTGTCTCCCTTCGCCCCAAAATAAAAATAAATGTCCTATGAACTTATTAAAAACTATACTTGGAACTAATGTCGTCTGAAGACTTAGTTCAAG
The DNA here is from genome assembly GCF_036669925.1 of Montipora capricornis. NCBI lineage: Eukaryota > Metazoa > Cnidaria > Anthozoa > Scleractinia > Acroporidae > Montipora > Montipora capricornis. The sequence continues at coordinate 14,727,711 of NC_090892.1, read as the reverse complement.
AGGACCTTGAAGGTCCTGGCAATGTTAAGGGAGCTAGAGACCACAGCTTTCTGCATGTTCCTGAGCACTGAATTACATCGGCCACTTCCAACCAATTGGCGTAAGCTTTCCTTGACACTTCACGAGCTCCCTCCTAGCGCGTCTATTATTATTATTATTATTATTATTATTATTATTATTATTATTATTATTGTTATTATTATTGGAAAACCAAGTTTTCTTTACATCTTTGGTTGTCAATTACAAGAAAATTGCCAAAATTGAATACCAAACTGACTACCAAAATGTCTTCACTGTGCATGTATATTTGCTCTTAACCCATTGACACCCTACATGCCCTAGGATACCCCAGTCGATGAGTAAAATCATCTCTTGAGTCTCACTCCTAAGATTTAATGGGCTAAAGGTGATATGAGTTGATTTCTGAAATTTACTAGTAGACAACATGTAAAGCATTCTAAAGATTTGCCTGGATGAACACTTTTTAATGAGCTGCTGAACAGCTTACGTTCTCAGACTGTCTACCCTTTAAATAGACTGAGCTGTCTTTTTACATTTATTTATGTAACTTATGTTTTTATGTAATTTATATTATGTTAATTTTTAAGCTAATTATGCAGCATGCATGTACAAGACTAAAACAGAGATTTGGAATGACAACTGTTCTTCCAAGGAAGATCTGACAAATGATTTGTAGCACTGCTTACAAGATAATCTCTTTCACTCTTCCCCAGCCACTTGCTTTGTTGTACTTTTATCCTCGTCAACTTTGGGTTTGTATTTTTTTTACAGGATTGCCACATGGGGAGATCAATAGAACAATGCAACCCCCACATACTCCACCAAGTTTTCCCCCAGAAGTTCCTTCACGGCCAGGTTAATATTGAAATAGACTTGTGTTGCAATTTTAGACTATGGCAAATTTTCAATGAATTTCATGCAAATGCATGAAATCCTTTTAGCAGCAAATTAGGTTTCACTTGCTTGTTTGAGCTGTACAATGTGTAAACAAACTGAATCATTATACTTTTGAACTTGAGCTTAATCAACTTGCATTTGGTCATAGATTGAATTCGCACAACCTTAATTATTCATCTTCAACATTTTGGTTGATGCAGCCCTATGATTCTACAACACTCACGTAGCTTTCCCTTTTTCACACTTCTTGAAAATGACTTGCAATAGCATGATCATCTTGAAAGTTGGTACCCCTGGAGGAAGGTTGGCTTCAGCAAGATGTGTTTGCGTGAAGGTCTCCATGGCTTCCTTGGGGGTGGCAAGCACCAGTGACAGGGGCAAAAAGCAAATTAAAATGTAATGACCAACTCCTATTAATTTTAGTGTGACGGGAGGGTGTGTGGTGCAAAGTGAGACTGGCAACAATAGGAGCTTTGCAACAATCTAAGGTGTCTTATACTTAAGCAAAAGCAAGAGGAAGCTCTGCAAAGGCCCTGTGGGACCCCTGTTGGTCACATTCTGCTAAAACAATACTGTAACAATACAATACAATACAATACAATACAATACAATACAATACATACTTAATTGACCACTCCCCATAGGAGCTTTTCAGGGCCAATGAAACACAATCACAGCAGAACATTCAGCAACAACTGTTAAAGGCCATCCTTCAACTGATAGGCATTGCATGCCTTGGAGCCATTTTCATATATGAAAATCCCATCAAAGCTAAAATTCATCCAATCAGATTGCTATGATAAGCAATGCAAACGGTCGAAAAGCCTGTCGGTTTAAGGTGGGCCTTAAAGAATCCCAACTGGCCGGAGGCAACCCAGTTGGCTATTTACAAGTGCAGCTGAGAAGTTGAACCAGGGACTACCAGGAACAAATTCAACCAGTGGCCAGAATGTGTCTGGAACCCGGGATACCCAGATCTCAAGGCATGTGCCCATCCACTGGGTCTCACTGTCTCCTAAAAAAAACGAAAACATTACGTTGCTTAAATCCCTGAATTTAAATCATCGATGTAGATACTGTACTATCTTCTGATCCATGGTCATTCACAGATGAGATACTGACTTAGGGTGCTTCTTTGTCTACATTATAACAAAATAATATATTAATATTAGGGGGTCTAAGGGGGGGGGGGGGGGTGGTCGTGCAATCTGGCTGTGCATGTGTAAAATTTCTCTGTCTTGTAGAAGGCAAGCCAAGTAGGATTCAAATACGGTATCTCTTTTTTCAGAGGTAATCGCAATGACAACTAAACGACAGAACATGACCGGAAATGAGTTTTTGCATTTTCCTTGCACGCGATGCTATATGTGGTCATTGTATGACTCCGTAACTCACATCGTAAATTTATAATTCTACCAGTATTGTTAAGAAAAAGTATTAAATATTTTTAAATACCATCCCAAAGACTTGCAAAGCATCTGTTTACTCAATGCCGTTAACGACAGTTTTAAATGTAAACAAAAATCTACGATTGCACTATGGAATTGAAACTGGATATCGACCAAAATATTGTAACATTAAAAAACCCACTGAAATATGGTGAACTTTAAGGAAGTCAGCTAAATATCCTTTGAACAAAGTGTAGGCTACCTGTAGCTCTTGTTATATACATTTTTTGTCATACAATTTTTTCTTGACAGTAAAGTTGACAGTGACTTGTGAAAATACATACAATGTATAATTTTTTCTTATATTTTTTTTTTGCATTTACATTTTCACTTTCATTTGCAGGTGAAAATGTAAATTGATACTTGCGCGTTATAAGTAAAAAAATTCACTCAAGTACGAAAAATGAAACTACAATATTTCGAAAAACTTACAACCAATTAGTATAATAACATTTAAGTGGTACACCAACAAAGTCAGATGCAATTATTTTGTATTATGATGTGCCATTAAGACTGAATTATGTGAAGTATTGTTTTTCTTTGGTTTCATTTTTAGGTTTCCGTCCTTACCAAGAGTTTTTGGCCAATATTCAACACACAGTGATTCACAACATTGGGTCACCTTTAGCGTCAGAACCAAGACCACCAGGTATGAAAAACAAGGGACACTTATCTTTTTCATACAATGTCCATTCAAAGGAGATACCATAAGAAGAGTGAAACAAAATTAATGGAAACTGTGGGTGCATCCTAACGTGCTGGCCAAACAAGGCAGCAATTTCAGCTTGCACATGGTTTAGGATGATTCCCGTCTTAGCCACCTAAGGAAAAAATTGTTGCAGCAACTGGAAAAAAGGAAAGATTGGAAGGAGAAATTGTTCCAGCCATTGAGAAATGGGGGTTCACAAAAGATCACCAACTAAGATGAAGTGCCTGATAGAAACAATAGTATTGAAAGTGGCATCTGACATAAACTTTTTAGTGTTAGTTGAAAAAATAAAACAAACAAGTAATTGGTCACGAAATGATTATAAACAAAAAAATTGAAACAAAAAATTGTCAACATCATCATCATCATCATCATGTTATCTACCACAGCGTATACAGAATGTTAATATCATTCATAATGTAGATTTAGCCTAAAAGCAGAGCTTCCGTGTTCCGTTAACCTGACTTGAGCCTGCAATCAAAGCCTGCAATCAAATCAAAAACCAGTACCTGGTCAGCAGTCAACTTTTAAAAAGCAGCTGACCTTGATGAGCTTTAAACTTAAACCTGCGATATTGCCACATGATGCTGGTCAGCGGATACCTTGTTTTGACAGGTTTCAATTAACCATAACATAGATGTCCAATTTCAAAGATGTTCCTGCCAAAAAATGCTGGTTGCACCACATAGTTTCACATTGGCATGCATGGAGGAGTGGATGTACGGTCGTACGATTTTACCGTGACCAAAACCAAATTTTTTCACACGGATGGGTTACCATAATTATTTTCTTACCAGTGGTGCTCCACGCGCATGCAAGCCTTTGGCGCGCAGAGCTCCGTCACAAATTACAATGCATTTTAGGCCTGAGGCTCATCTTTTAACTGTGACTTGGACCTCAAAAGTGTCAAACCATCTACTCTGTATTTGGCCAGCTAATAATTCATGAGCCACACAAGCACTTGTTACTTGTCAGACTGATGATTAGAAGTTTCTTGAATTTCCTATGTTC
>NC_090892.1:14691125-14713625 GCF_036669925.1 Montipora capricornis | reverse complement strand
GAGTCAGAAGGGGAGTGGGTCTATCCCTGATTTGACAGTCATTTAAGACTTGTGTCGCTATGTTTGATCTTGTTTGTTTGCTGTGAACAGAATGCCAACTAATCGTGGATCCGTGGAGAACGAATTCAAAAGAGGACGGAGAGGAAACAATATTTTTGCGTACTCATGGTAGGTTTCCTTTGTAAACATTTTTCCATAATTCATTTTACGAGAGTGCTATCATGGAGCGAAACGTATGGAGTAATGTATTAACAACAGCAGAACTATGAAATATCTTTCGACGCAAGGATCTTGATGAGCCGAGAACATTCTCTCATTTTGATTTTTATTTCACAATTTTTTTCATTTATAAACTTCACCTGTCCAAACTACAATGCGTAACAACGATAAAAACAACTTTTTTCGAAACTTTCCCACGCTTTTTCATCTATCCTCTACTATGATCCGCATCAATGCGTGTTTAAATTGTTCTACGCCATGACGTCATCGTTTTGAAAGGTCGCCGTTTTTGCCGTGCACACAAAAACTGGAGCGTGTTCAACATAAAATCTCGACTCTTCAAACCCACTTTCAAAAGTATTCTTTTTTGTCGGCGTATTCGGCCGTTGTAGTGTGGATGGGAAAACGCATCAGAAAATATACGTTTTCAAACGAAAAGGCATTGGTGTGGATGTGGCTTATAAATTGGTCATTGGTCATTCCGTAATTTGGATACAGAAGTCTATGGAGTAACATTTTACCAGTATCGGGATTCACAGGGGTGTTGGTGTGACCCGAAACCGCGTGACCTTAATTTTACAATTTTGTGCTTCACTGCAGTTGCACTCAACACGAAGCGTACGAGGAACCAGGACAAAGCAATGGTCTTTATGCCCTTCATCTATTGAGACACATTAGGAGAGACGAGCGGATAGAGCGCATATTGATGGATGTAGCACGCGGTATGTACTCGTCCTTTTGAAGCGTGGTTTTCACTAGCGACGCAGGCACAAGCACAAGCGCAAGCACAATCACAAGGATCAAAATCCTTCCTTTTCCTTGTGCTTCCGCTTATACTTGTGTTCGGTTGCGTCGTGTAAAAACGAAACGCAGCATTAGAGTGGTTTTCAATTGAGTGTCGAAAGTAATTAGAGAATTGCTTTGGTTTATAATTACTTCACTCAGTGATTGGCTCAAAGTTCTTGCGCCAATTTTTTAACCAATCAGAAGTGAAACCAAAACCAATCGTGGCTCGCGCGTGCACATTTTTCCGCGCTTTGTGTCGGCTACGTGTAATTACTTCGAGTTTTGATTGGTTTACTGGATTGTCTCCGTCCTTTTTGATTGGCCAAAGTAATTACTTTGGTTTTGGTTTTACGACACTCATTTGAAAACCGCACTAGCACAAGGAATTTGCTATGTCTGGCCAATTAAAGCACTCGTTCCAGATTCCCCCGCGTCTGAGAATTTGAACAAAATGGCGGATGCGGTGGTTGATTTTGATGCTTATGTCGGAGTTATACTTGCCCTTGTGCTTCCGCTTGTGCTTGCGTCGCTAGTGAAAACCAGGCTTTAGCGAGCTGGGTTTTGGTGATGATGAAACAACACGCCTTTCAGAGCGGTGATTGCTCCCACTATGAAAGAGATTTAGCGTCGCAAACGGCAAACGTGGGAGCTGAAATTTGCGGATTGCCACAAATGGCAGATTGTTGGTTAATATTAGCTCATTTCTTGCTTTTTAGCTCCCAATATCCAGCATTTTCTCAAAGAAGCAAGGCAAACTAGGATTAAAGAATGAAGGGCGATACCTGCTATTGTTATTGCGCATATGTTCTGCGCTTCTCCAGACACTCGGGTTTCCTACGGGTGGTGCCATTCTCGTCACCAGAGCCTCGGATCGACCCAAGGCTCTGGGAGACTCTATGTCGGAGAACATGCATCGTAGGGTTCTTATAGCCAAAAATTGGCTATTTGAACCTTACGGCGCCTGCTCACTCCTCGTGCGAACATGAATGCACCAATTAGAGACGCTTTTGATTGTTCTTCACGAAAACCAATGAGAAGACACTTTGTTTCAGGGTTCCCCAGAGCTCTTCTCTCCCTCAGTTAAGAGAAGAGCTCTAGGGTCGAGATTACGGGTGGTGCTTACTATTACAGCGGTTAAAAACTACGCAGAAAAAGCAGCACTTAGCAATTCCCCTTTGTATCCAAAAAAAAAAAAAAAATGGGGATACCGTAGTTTTTCGGATACAAGGCGCCCTCGGTTATAAGACGCACCTTTAACTTTCAACTGAAACTTGATGGCATTTATGTCACAAACTGAAAATCTTGTCAAAATACTCGGTTATAGGACGCATCTCAAATAGAGGAATTTGGTTTAACTCATTATGCTGTCTCAACTGAAGATTGTTGTGTAGTCAAGAACAATGGCGGAACGAAATGCAACAAGAATTTAGAGGAAAACCTGTAAATCCTGCTGTTATTAGTACTTTCTTACGAGTGTTTTTGTTGTGCAACGCTAAGATTGAAGGCCGTCATCACTGACGAACGTTGGTGCGAGGCCACGATTTTGGAATCGCAGTAAGGGGAAGACTGGCACGAGTTTAACATGCAAGATGGCGCAAAGGATCGAAGAAACATCCCTGCACGAAGTTTGTTGTAAGAAGATACTCGGCTATAAGACGCACCTTGAGTTCAGATGACATTTGGGGCCAACAAGCATGAGAAAAAATGCTGCGCCTTCTAACCGAAAAACTACTGTAACCGTGCATTTTTTCAGAGATAATTAACCTTCAATTTGGAAAGGAAGGCCATACATTGCTTTGCATTTTAAAGCTTTTTGCAAATATTGTTGATTACTTATCTTTGAAAAATGCGCGGTTACCCCCAATTTTCCATTTGGATTTCAGTAACACTTGTGAAGATCTTCTTTTCCCGCATATTCATAAACCGGGGAAAAAATTGCCTTTGAATTAGTAGGTACCGTCTTTAATTGATACTCGTGATGTTAGTTGATGGACTCGGCAAAAGCCTCGTCTTAATTTAGGATTACCAAGGCATCACTTGTACCTATCAATTCCGAAGCGAACGCGAAGTCGTACGATTTCCCTCGCTAATTGTACATCTCTATTTCCACAGACGTAAGCATGGCGAGCAACAGAAACCTAATCCAAAGGCCATGCCACGAATCTGATGCGGTGTTAGACTGTCGACTCGCCGATAAGTTTTCCCCGAGCAATTTACCAGAGGAATACGAAGAGAGGAGGGATCTTTGGATGCACGCCCATTGTAAGCAAAGATATTACAGTATTTTAGGTTTTTTTTAATACTGAAGGAAGCTATTGTGATATCAATTGAGGAGTATTTCTATTATTGAACTGTTCTGCGTTTAGTGTTTTTAGGGTCTTAATGTATATACTTTAAGATGTTCGTTTTGTATTTTACGTGAGTGTTTTCTTGCTTTTAGTTAAATATATGGAATTGTTTCCTACATGGATTTTTTCTTTGTAAATTAGTTAAGTTTTCGGATAGTATTGTAGATCCACATGAGCCTTATTTGCTGCGTGAAGCTTTCCCTAGGTGGTGAACCTGGTTCATTATTAGATTTTTTTCTTTTTTCAATAGCATTTAATGAAATTCCTTTTCGCACCATCTTACTCGATTGTTATGCGTCAAGCTAAATGCCGGATCATGCATTCCATACAGTGGATGTTACAGACTGGTCTTACTAAGACGGATTGAAAAGCACCAATCACCATTTACAGTTATCTTAGCTAATGACATCAAGGCTTAATGGGCAATCGCCCAATAACGTCACAACTTAGTTGACCAATCACATCAACGACCAGAGTATTTATATCATCTGCTGACGTTACACAAATCGCTTGACTTTGAAGATGACTTCCGCTCGGGTTTTCGAAACGTCAGTCAATGTCGTCCTAAAAATTCCTTCTCAGGACAACACTCTCCCGGACGATCGTATTTCTCTTGGATCTAGTAAAATCTCTTAATGCTGCCTTGAAAGTGCATCTTCAAGGTCGCTTATGTTGAAATTATGTTGATTATACGGACGTAAACTAAAACGTTACATTTTTTCTTAGGTCTTCCAAAAGTCATTCCACCCATACGCAAAGATGGCATAGTCATCTCGTTCGAGTACATTAAATTGTTTTCCAATGTCCTGGAGGTTAGGATAGAAGCTACGAACGCAACGCCTTTTGCTCGCCACGAAGTCGTCATGGATTTTTCAGTACCCACTGTAAGTTGTCGCACACAGCTGCATCAGTTGTTTAAATGCGTTAATATCTAGGAAAGAGTGCGCAAGCGATATTGAGTATCAGCACAGTGCTCTGCTAAAAGGAGCAGGGCTGGAGCAGTGGTGATAGCATCCGCTTTCCACTGCAGATGTATCCCGGGCTCGGTTCCCGAACTCTGCGCTGCATGTCGGTTGCGGTCGATGCCTCCCTGCTCTGCTCAATTCCTAGACGTTTTCGTTCCGGCGTATTGTTTAGTTATCTCCTCTCTTCCTATTGTCATAGGCGGTTGATTTATTTTGCACTCCTCGTTGTGCTATTGAAATGTTATTGTAAATAACCTGAACGTTCGTTGTTGCTGAATTGGCCACACTCACCTCATATCTACGACAACTGCAAGTGGAATAATATAGTTGTCGTCATGCAGGACGACCACAAGTACTAGGCAACTTATGCCTCCTTTTTTCTAAAACAATTAAACTGGATGGTACATCTTACAAATAATTCAAAAATGAAATTCCGAAGATGAAATTGTAGACAAATAAATGGAAAAATTCGGAAAACGAGAGAGTCTGTGATGGCGCTCTTAAATCCTTCAAATCTTGTTTTGTACCTGACTTCATCAAAAGGCGTTTCGCGCATTTTTTTTTTTTTCAACAAGGGCATCCCGTAGTCGGTACGGACATTGTATTTCTTGTTTTGTTTGTCCACCCACCCAGATAGTGCCTGTTTTTCGACCCGACGGTCTTTTTGTGAATGTCTCCTGTGTCTGGTTTGTTTGTGTTTTTAGCCGGTGAAGGCTGATCTTTGCCACATTTCGGGTGATTTTCTGGCTGAAAATGGAGGGATTCTACGTCAGAGAGTGAGACTTTCCAGATTACAGAAATTACAAGTAGGTGTCTTTATTGCTCATGGGCGTTATTGTTTCTTTCACGTTAAACAGCAGCAATTTGCAATGATGGCATAATCAACTACCAGGACCAAAATGCTTTGAGTGCCCTGTGTTTTACCAATTGTGTCTTTGAGCTCAGGAGATAAGAAAAATTTTTTTTTTCGGCTGAGCTTGCGTTAAAACGAACTGAACGGCCAGACGTTTAAAACGTGCAGACGTCTGATGCCTCCTGTGGTGTAAGTAAACCCATTTATTAGCGTTCCTTGTTTTGGGTAAATTTAAGCTTTTTATCAGTTTGATTTCAATATTTGCCCTTGGTTTAAGAACAGCTATCGAACAAAATGAGTGAAAATAAAGGGTTTTTTTTTTTAAAAGCAAAATCCTTGCATTATTTGCTCATCAACCTATTCACTCCTAAAGCGCGCTCGATTAACGAATGAAATCGCCTGGCTTTAGACAGAGGTTCTCACGTGGCTAAGGGTTAATCCATTACCTCCTGAGAGTGACACTAAATTATAGGTTTTACTCTGTCTAGCGCCCATAGATTTTGCGCGTCAAGGGGGGGGGGGGAGGGGAGGTGGGGTGTTAGTTAGGACTGTGTTAATGGGTTATCTCATAAGGGAGCGGTTGAGAACTAAAAAAAAAATGTCCCCTTTAGAGAGATTACTCTTCGCGTCTGCTTTTTTCTTGCTTCCAACAGCAGCCTGCTGCTTGTCATAAGAGTATTTGTTCGGTTAAGCACAAGCTCAAGCATTAACGCGAGCGAAAGAGATTTGTGTCAACGAACCATAACGCAAAGCACCAGCACACAAAGATTCACTAGTAGTTCCATGTTCTCTCTCTTACAACGCGGCGCTACGAGTGGAATCTGAAACGGGTCTTTTTCATTGAACGAACGTCACAGCTTGCGTTGTGCTTGCGTTACGTTCCATTTTCACACAACGCAAGAATAAGCCCAAGCACAAGGAATTAAAAGGAGAAATCTTGAACCTTGTGCTTGGTCTTGCGTCAGGCCCGTTTTCACGGTAAAATAAGCGCTCTTGTGCTTTGCGTCGCTAGTGAAAACCAGGCTTAAAGTGGTACTACGACCAAAAAAAAATTTGTTTTTCCTTTGGATTTCAAAACTATGTTAACTAAACACTAACTCACCCAAGTTTTAAGTTCTGATTTTAAAAAGACACCTGTTTATTTTAGCTGGAATTTTCTTATTTGTTGGTCCGCCATTACTAACTTCAAAATCTTGAGAGAGCTGGGTCGAGGATAAAATGACGTCAAACACTCACTAGTTTAAGAATGCAATGCGTGTGTACGCGGCCTTATTAATATGCAGCACGGGAGTTTCGGGCTTTCAGACTTTTCAACCCGTGTTTGGCATATATAATAAATTGCGTTTACACGTTGAAATTTTAAGCTAGTGAGTAAATGACGTCATTTTCTCAAGATCCAACCCTCTGAGGTCCAATCGGCCAGTTTTGAACGTGAGTAATGGCGGACCATGAAATCCAAAACTTACACTCAAAATAAACAGCGTTTGGATAAAACTCAAAGCTCAAAATTTTGCCAGTTAGGTGTTAAGTGAACACGCTTTCAAAATCAGAAGAAAAAAAGGAAATGATTTTTTGATCATAGTACCACTTTAAGTGAGAGAGGTTTGCGGAAAAAGCGAATTTTAGCCCGACACTGGACAATCCCCTTTTTGGAAACGCGCATCTAAATCGTTCTATTTTCTTGTAACCAGGATCCAATAGAGGTAACTTTCAAGATGATGTACACCATCGATGAAGAAGTCATTGATTGGCAGGTCCCCGTCAGGTTGGGTTGTCCTCTAGTGTCGTCTGTCTTTGTCCAGTGGGATTGGTGGATCACCTGTGGAAGATTACCTGGGCTGAAGTGTACTCAAGTTTAAGAGAACAAAAGGGAAGTGTTAAAGTTTGCTGATCGTGCTGTGCGATTCTTTTCATCGTCCTCATCATCATCATCATCATCAGCATCATCATCGTCAATAGCATCAACAACAGTTGGGTCTGATAATTTATCTCTCGTCTCAAAGCAGGGGTACAAATTACTTTATTTTCATAAAGAAATGAATTTGCTAAGTGAGTTACCCGTTTTTGGGGTTCAAATCATTATAAACCTAGATTTTATTAATCGACAGAGCAGTAGGTGTTCGTGTCAAAACAGCGCTAATGCGGGGACGTTGTTGTCTTACCAAGGTTTGGTTGTGGTATATGTCAGAGACAAGCCATTTTTTATTTGGACGTGTATCGTCCATTTTCCTGTTTTTCAGGGCCTCTTCTTTATTTATGCTTTGGTTTGGTTTGGTTTGGTTTTATTTCACAGTGATTGGTCTAAAAACAGGTTTCCGGTGACAGTCGTAAACTCAACACCCGACGCATACAATCATAGCAGCCAATCGTAACGCAAAGCAAGTGCACGCAGCCGGTACCAAGCGCGGGAAAGCACTTACGGCCTGCTCACATATTCGCTTTCGGGTTTATTTGGCCTCTGATTGGCTTAGAAAGTGGCACGATAACCGCGACTCTCAACTAAAAAACCTCTATGAGGGTGTTGTCAATCCAACGTTTTTGCTTTTGCTGGTCACAACAGACGAAGTAAATGAAATGAGCAGGCCAGGATTGGAGCTACAATTGTAGATTAGCGCGCGGTGCCAACAATTCGCAATTGCTTCTTGTTTTGTCTGTGATTAGCCGAGAAACTGGCGCAATATGTCTTGACCAATCAGCGAAGTGATGTAAAATGAAAGTTATCTAATTGCGGCCGGCGCCGCAAAAGCCTCAGTTGGGACAACAGTGATTAACTTAAGGGAAAGAATTAAAATTATAATTTCGTGGGGTAATCCTTCACATCTAATGTGGTGCTTTTGCAGAAGACGGCACCAAAATCTGTCGAATTGTAAAACGCATTTAACATGACCGTAGACCTTTCGATTTTTACTTGAGGACTATGGTCGTCATTAATTTGCTTGTTAGAAGCAAAAAAAAAAAAAAGCAAAAAAAGTTCGAGTTCATTACCAAGTAAATGTCGACTCGTTCTTCGCTCGTTCATTGGAGGAATATTTTAGGGTGACTTGGGGAACTCTACCGTCAACTATGAGTTTTACCTTAAAAAAATGATGGCAAAAAGTTCCCTTACCTAGGAAATCATGCTTGAAAAACAAAATGATAATCAAGTTTTGGCCGATTCAAGAAAACCCCTTTTTACAAATACAAAAGACGCATTTAAACTAGGTTAGCCATCTTGCGACCTGAAGAATTACGACTTCTGTGTGGTTCCGTTTTAGGATTTCTCATTTTTCTGCGGGTATGCGTGGAATAGTTTACCGAGAATAGTGTACCGAGGTTTTTTAGCGGTTCTGAAATGAATGGCCATTATTTTCTTTTATGGTTATGACTAGAATGGATAATCCAAAAGAAGGTGAGGCACTTCGTGACTCATATACAGGTGTAAAATTTGGTGACGTTACGTGGCGAACCTAACAACGTGAGTGTTAACGCGCTTTCGCAGATGAAGTGTAATTTCTGACGGTCGAGTGGGAACGAGTTAGTCAGAAAGGCCCGACATATGGTTATTCGTCCCCGCCAAATTTCAAACTTGTTGTTCTTAAATCCAAACCTTTAATTCAAACAATCTATTTTGCAAGTTAAACTTGCAATTATAAATTCAAACATTCAATTCTTCCGATCAAACATTCATTTCCAAATTGAATGTTTGATTGACGAATTGAATGTGTAAATGATGAATGGAGTGTTTCATTTGCGGAATTGAATGTTTGAATGGACAAATTGAATAAACAAAAGAACAAAGGGAACGTAACAATACCTAATCAACAAGGCCTAATCAGAGCAACAATGGTTCTTTTGTCTTCCGCCTTTTTAATGAGATAGTCTTTCTGGACTTCCTTTGCTCAGCAGTCTGACTGGTGTACTCCTAATAAACTATATTCACATTGAAATCTCGAGGGAGCGGAAGCACAATCAACACTCTGTTTAGGCAGAGAATAACTGCTGGGCAAGGCACGGGTATCTAGTGATTAGGTCTAAGCGCCGACTCGAAATGGTTAGCTTTCATAAATTGTTCTGGTGACACCATATTTGAACTCAGTAAACCTTTACGAAGATCGTTTGGTACTTTATATACACAAAACTAAGTGTCTCACCTTATTTTAGGGTATCTATAGACCTTATTCATAAGTGGCGGTCACATTTATAATTCTGTAGTCCACGTGCAAATTAGCCTACCAAGCCTCATTTTAGAGCAAGAATTCTTTTCAATTCACTGTATGGTATCAAGGCTTGGTAGGCTAATTTGCACTTCGAAAAAAGAATTATAAATTGGCCGCCATTTATGAATAAGGTCTATTCTAGTCACAACCTAGTTTTTATGGAGTGTTTTCACGTGACGTCATGGGTGCCATGTTGGTGTTCCTAGACAATGGAACGGTGGCCATGACTAATCCTCCGGGAACTGAGCTCTTGAGACCTCTTTAGCTTGTACGTATTGCTAGTTTTCCCATTTCAGACCACGTGATGTTACTCAAGGGAAACGTTTCTTTCAAATGTCGTCTTATGCACGTGCATGTGTATGCGTAACTTATGAAAAAAACGAAAGGAAAATTCCCTTGGGAACATCACGTGCTCTGAAATGGGAAAACAAAAACGTAGAAGCTGAAGACGTCAATAAGAGAATTTTAGCAAGGACAACGGCAACATCAAACTTCAACGTCACTTCAAAATATAACTTAGCGCCATCACATCACAAGTATTTCGCGATTCTTTTATCTTGTTAACCTTGAACAGTAGGGGCGAAGTATCGTGTAACTGGATTTATAGGAACGGTTCTAAAGTGAAGATAAAAAGTGAACGATTTCCTGTTGTATGCTCACGTTGTTGTCAAAACCTGAAAGTTGGTGATTTCACGTTGTTAACAGGGAGTTTAAGAAACCGCGACGGCTACGGCGACGAAATCGTTTCTTTGAAATGTATTCCATCTTGTTTATAGCGTACAACATGGGCGAAGTGTCCTATAACTGGATTGGTACGGACGGATTTGAAGTAAAGAGTGAGACTGGAAGATTCACTTTAGTTTGTCCACGTTGCCGTCAAAACCTTAGAAAAACCTTGAATAACAATGACCACAACCAGGTTTTCTGAGCCCGCAAGACTGAGCACCCCCAGCAAACCATTATTTTAACGAAAACCGCTGGTTAGCAACCTGGTTCTGGTCATTGCTCTGTAAGGTCTTCCAAAACCTTAAGGAGGCTCGAACCAGTTTCAACGCTTCCAAGTGACGCTCTTATTAGAAGTATCGGCACCACAGGTTTGTATCATGTATTGGCAATATTGTGGTACTAAGTGAAACACGAATTACACGAATAACACGAGTCTTAAGTGTTAAAACCTTTTCGAGCCTCCTTAAATTTGGTCATTTCACGTAGTAGTTTTGACGAGTACGGGAGAGTTATGTCCAAAAATGCGTGCCGCACGTGCAGAACGATCATTTTAGTTCATTTATTACTGCTTTTTGGCGTTGTCGTTTCTTAATTGTAAGACGTGATCGAGATAGACTAATCGCGAATGGCTTACGATAGAGCAAAGGTATATTTTGAGGTGACGTTTTCGTCCACGTCGCCGTCGTAAATCTTTAATTAGGGATCTTTAGATCTAAGACGGCGACGGCCGCGAAAACGTCATTTAATATTTCTAGTTTATGTTTCTTACAGTGTTTCGTGATTATTCCAGTTTGTTCAACTTTCACAAACTATCCAAACTATCCAGGAACTGAATTGGGAGGAAGAGAAGATCAAAACTTTGCCCTAGTGCGCTCGCGTCTTCCTTAGAACTTGAGATTTGGTTATTTCACGTTGCAGATTGGCACAGTCATTGTTTTGCTCATTAATGTCTATTGTTTGGTGGCGTTCTCGCTGAGGTTGCCGTAATATAGATCTTCGTAGGCAGCGTTTACACGAACACGGTTTCATGACTTCGAAACCGCGTCAAAATCGATGCGGTTTACACGGTTTACACGGAACCGTTTTCGCCTGGAAATCCAAGTCGTGATGGTATAAGCGAGGGCTCCACTACCTGCTAAATTTCGCACCGAAATAGTAACCGCTGTTTCAACAACAGACGAAACCGTATCGTTTTGAAAACGCTCCACTTTTGACAGCGGTTTCAAATCGACACCGTTTTGGCGAGAGTCTCGATTGTGGTGTAAACAGAAGGTGTAACTGCATCGAAAACGATGCGGTTACAAATGCAACCGCGTTCTTGTAAACGCTGCCTTAAGTTCCCTAGTCCCTTCTAACTCAGAACGAAGATTCTTATCAGCTTAAAGTGCCCCAGTGACCAAAAAATCTTATTTCTCTTTGGATTTTAGACCATGTTAACTAAACACTAAGCGACCCAAGTTTTAAGCCTTGATTTAAAAATGGACCTGTTTGGTTTTTCTATTTAATGGTCCGCCATTACTAAATTTAAGTTCTTGAGACAGCTGGATCGAGGAGAAAACCACGTCAAAGGCTCACTAGTTTAAGAATGCAATTCGTGTCGGTACTCTGCACAGTTAATATGCAGCACGGGAGTTTTGGGCTTTCAGACTTTCAAACTCGCATATTGCATATATAATAAGCTGCATTCACACGCTGAAATTTTAAGGTAGTGAGCCTTTGACGTCACTTTCCCCTGGATCCAACCCTCTGAGGTCCAATCGCTCAGTTTTGAACGTGAGTAATGGCGGACCGTGAAATCCAAAATAAGATGACGGCCTTTGGATAAAAATCAAAGCTCAAAATTTTGCCAGTCAAGTGTTAAGGAAACACACTATAAAAATCTGAAGAAAAAAAAGAAGTGATTTTTTTTTATCACAGGGGCAGCTTAAGGGTATGATCCTGATATGACGCCAAATTCTCATTACCAGCTAAGGAATAAATCTATGAGAGTAGTTAGGAGAATGAACTTCTTGCGCTTGGGAGCCAAAGGATTCACTCAGTTTAAACGACATTGTTTCATTGGCTCTGAAAAGAGCCCCTATGGGGAGCGGTCAATTAAGTATGTTTTTTTTACTGTACTCAGCGATCAGGGACATCAACCCAAAATGATTTCTGTGAATGTCGTGCTCTGTAAGGATCCTAGTAAAGACGATTTTATTGCGTTATGAGACGTTTGCCTCATGCACTTTTTGAAAAGTTTGTAATTATGCACAAATTCAATTTATTTGTATGAAATGGAACAGTGAAAAAAGGAGTTATGGCGGAGAAAATGTAAATAAATAGCTATTTTTTTTTTTTAATCACGTTTTAGAGTGAGAGTATTTGGGGGAGGGGAGGGGAGTACACAAGTAAAGACATAATTTCGAGGTAGTAAAAACCAAATCGAAAATACTCTTCCATTAAATGATTTCGTTCACGATTGCCATTCCTTTGGTCGGCAGATCAAGTTCAACAAAATTGAACGGATGTTGGGCAAATGTTGGACGCAAGAACAAAGTTGTGCGGAGGCCGTGCAAACGGTTCCATCATTGCACCCGCAAAAGAACCAACACTTTCGCAAAATTTGATAGCGAGGAACTAAGAACTAGAAACCACTCTCTCTCTCTCGTCCAGATAAACTACGCCATATTGACTTTTGCGGCCTGATGTGCGCATGCGTGTGTTCTACAATTGTTGAACAGAGTGTTCAGACGGCTTCAACACCGTTCAACATTTTCGAGAACAAAGGCAAAGTTGAATCGACGTTAAATGAAAATTTAAACCGATTTAAACTTGATTCAACACGCTTTCAACAAGCTTTCAACATTTTTTACGCTTTCTACAATGTTGGACGACCTGTTCAAACGCAAAGAACATTTGGTTTAACAAAGTGATGCATGTTGAAGCAAATCTTGGAACCGTGTAAACGGGCCTTAACGTGTAAACGTCAGCAGACGGTTCGCCCGCTCGGTTAACAAATGAGCACAATTATTTCTTCTTGTTTTATTTTAATATATTATCATTGTGGTCTTAACTTAAAGGAACGGCATTTCGTTAATTACTCCTATCAATTTTGAGTCCATTTTTTAATCTGGGAAACTCTACTCCGGGTTAAATGTACAGCAACATTGAAACGGAGTTTTCGTTGCCGGTTTGATAAAGTAATAGTTTGTTCACTCGAAAGTACCCCGACAACTGTCGTGCGACGAAGCCCGCTGCTTGTGTCCGTCGCGAACACTCCGGAACCCGAACTTCCTTGTGCGACGTCACACCGATTCAATATAAGACCCCTGGTTACGAGTGGGTTGCATTTGGTAGTCCAGAGACTGTTGGAAGGTTTGTCACCCGGAAATCCTGCAATGAAAGGAAACATGGAACAGATTTTAGTTGCAACTGCCTTTTCAAGGTTTTTGGACTGTGAACTTTTGGGCGTGGCGGGGGGGGGGGTCACGATTTCGCTGCGCATGCGTAACATTTTTTGCCTCGTAGACGCAGCCCAAACAGGATTCGTACTCGTTGCCTTCCTTCAGAGGTAATCGCAATGACCACTTGATCACGGAAGGCCACGTGTCAATTCACCAGGAAAATATGTATATAAGAATTGTAAGCGTGACCGAAAACGAGTTTTTTTCCGTTGCACGCAATGCCATATACGGTTATCGTATGACTCGGTAGCAAAACCCTAATCTCATAGTTTTATGATTTTATCGGTATTGTTAAGAAAAAGTATTAAATGTTTTAAATACCATTGTAGAAACTTGTAAAGCATCTAGCATTGAAATCAATGCCGTTAATAACAGTTTTAACTGTGAACAACTATGCTACGATGTGGGTGACCGGAAAGGAAGTTTGGTGTTTTCGTTCCACTCGAAATCCGACGACCCGAGAAACATTATGCGTAACAATTCTCATTTGTTTTCAACAAACAATAATTGATTTTCAAATGCTTCCATACTCATTTGCGTATTTTCTACATTTTCCTTTGATCAACCTTCTTTCATACAGTTTTTTTAACGTTAACTCTTCCCTTTTCGACCTAAAACATTTGAACTTTAACCAAACCAATTTTTTCCCACCCTACCCTGAGCGCTCAACTTTTAACGAGAATAACTCTCTTTCCTTTTGTTGACTACTTTGATGCCGACTTCACACAATTCACGTGATCAAAAGCACTTTTCCGTGATCTTTCCCACCTTTTTACACGTGCACAAAACTGCCAAGATAAATTCATTGGCTGACTAATACTTGAACTTTACCCCACCAGAACATTGTACGTGTTAATTCTCAATTGTTTACAACGAAAGCTAATAGCCAAAGCTAATTCAATTTGAAATCGCCGCCTCATTCATTAGCTTATTTTCTACATCTTCTATCGGACAACTCTCTTCCAAAGAAACGCGCACCGTTTGATTGGCGCTTTTCGATCTGTTTCATCCCCACAAATACTAAACATTCAAAAACTTCCCCCCCCCCCCCCCACATCTTCAAACTCACACCTCATGAGCGAAACGACACGGCGCTCAACCCCTCATTCTCAGTGGCATCAGTATGAAACAACTTAGGCTTAAGGGATATGTCCGCAATGTCTCACCCATCATTACAAAAAAGGTGAGCTAAATCTTTTCCTTCTATTTCAAATCGACGAACATCCCCACCAAAGACGCGGCAGTATGCTACGACACTGCCCAACAGAAACTCTTAAAAGCGTATGAAGACTCGAGAGAGCCAGTTACTCTACACGATATCACACAGCACGGCGTTATCCTCAGCAAGGTCTCGCATTGAAACAGCAAACAATGACATCTCATACCAATATTCTGAGACCTTATCCATGGAGAAACCTGCGGTCACCATCAAAGAAACTAAGACTCTCGAAGAAAACTAATTGACATCTGTAAAAGGAAATTTAACGCTTGATTTGGATTCCGTTGAACAAGTCATGATGAATGATGGCTTTCTTATCGCTGTGCCAAACCGCTGTACCAATACTGACAACACAGGAACCATTCCCTTAACGCTATGTTGTAACACCAAGAAGCCAGTAATGACCACAGTTACACCATCACTGATGAACGAATAAAGCTATTCAACTCCACAAAGTACCTCACGACTACTCCAATCAGTCGAATCACACTTGCAGGTGATGTCTTTCCTCCTCCACCACAAGAACTGTTCAACAGCCTCTGACACTGAAACAGTCAAAATCGACAAGATCCGCCAGGTAGACACCTTTAAAACCTAGTTATCCTACCTCAAATGTGCAAAACAGATAACTGATATAACGGCAACTTATGTAAGTCGTATGAAATGTCCAACGTGTCATGCGGCACAACCTGTCTCCTGGTGCCTGTCTCCTCGTGCCATACGCCGAGATCAGGACCATGCACTTACATTGCTCAAAGTAGTCACTCCAACTCTAGACACTATGTATTTTCTATGTATTTTCTCATTTTATTTTCTCATTTACCCATACATAATTGAGTTGTTTTCCGCACAGACTTTTCACAGAAGGTACTTCAAGTATAATTCGAACTCACCTTCTCCTCATTTAGAGGCGATCGCGATGACCACTGGACCACGAAAAACTACTTACCGGGAACATATCGGGGGATGGGGGGTGGGAAATGGAAACAATTGTGTGGGTGACCGGAAACGAATTTCTGTGTTTTCGTTCCAGCCAATAAGCTATTATGATCCTACGACCCGATAACACATCTCACCACCCTAATTTTCATTATTTTGCCGCTATTGTTAAGAAACAGTCTTAAAATTTGTAAATACAATAGTAGAAACTTGTGAAACATCTGTTTTCTAATTTTAATCGGAATCAGTGTCGTTTAATGTGACTTTTGACTTTAAACTTTGGACTACGGAATTGAACTGGATATTGACCAAGATACTGTAAAGAAAATCAAAGAAAAAAACCACCGAAATACTGTGAACTTCAAAGGAAATCGGCTAAAAAAACCTTGGAACAAAGTGTAGGCTACCAGTAGCCTCTAGTTTAGTTTCAAAAGACCCGGTGTCGCAGGGTATACTCAGAAAATTGATGATATGCCAAGCGGGTTTCGCGGCCATCTTCGGTTTTCTTTGGTTGTCTGTTATCCTTTTTAAAACCCTGTTTAACAGAATCGTTTTACGAAGCACTTTTACTGTATTGGAGTAAAGTTCCATTGTTTTTTTTTCTCAATCTGTTGTTCCTTTTTTTTTTCAAGCAATCTTGTGTTGTCTTACAAATGTAGAGATTGCAGTTTTCGTTCGACGGGTCTTTCATCTCTCTCCCTCTTCCCCCCCCCCCCCTCCCTCCCTCCCTCCCTCCTGCCCGGGTGGGGACATCAAAGAGATTGTAAACGTGGTTTTGCAAAGCCGTAAACGTTTTGCAGCTTTTTGCAAAATTTAATACCTTTCGGAAAGGATTGTCAACTCTGAAAACTTGTGAACTGCGAATTAAAGAAGCTGGCCGAAGGACTCGGCAAACTAAGCGGAAGAGGGAGTGCGCGTAGTGAGCCTCTTCAAAAGCACAGCGGAAGCTATCCTCTCAACGTCCGTAGAGGATCCACTTTCTACTTCTGACCCCTGCGCGTTTTGTGCCCGCTCTTCTTTTTTCCTCGCCCCTTCACCTTACTTCCACCCTACCACTTGAAAAATCACATAACAGAGTTTTAACATCACGTTTACGTGAAACGAGAACAGTAAAAGTGATCATGTGACCAAAAGCATTTTCCGGTAAGTCAAACGAGGAAAAATTTGTTTTCATGGTTATAGATCGTTCATAACTGATTCCTTGCTTCAGTCAATTTTCTTCACTCTGAACTCACGTCAACTGACTCTCTGTTGACTCACAAAACAACTTCCTGATCGAAACTCGCAAGATTTGACAGATAAGGATTTTCTTTTTTTTACAAACAATGTTTAAAAAGACTCCGAGTTTTTGCCGCGGTTTCTGCTTTTTGTTAAATAAATACTCGAGTTGTGTCGATGGTCGCGTGAAGCTGAAGTCACAAGCCTCACTCCATTTTACGTGAAACGTGATGCCAAATCTCTCCATTATCTCTATATTCACCTGTTATAGAAACGACGGATTTCTTAGACAGAGACACATCCGAAGAAACACTTATATGTGGTCGATTCGTCGACCTTCTCAATTTCAGTACAGCGTAGTCGTCAGTGACTGCCTGCAACGTTCTCCATTCCTCTGAGGTCGACACCGTCATTACATTATACCACTGAAATCTACCATTTGGTTCCAAGAAGCCAACCTGCAATGCCCTGGTGGTTACACCATCCAGGCAATGCGCACTTGATAGCACGTGTCGAGAGCCAATCAGGACACACGAGCAAGACCATGAACAAGATCCTCTGCAGCTTAGTTTACACGCTGATGAATACGGTTTCAATTGAGCTGTAGTTGCTGATGGTACTCTTCTTCGATCGTCAGCACCAAAGATAACACGCCTTTCCTTGTCACTCAGGGATAGATGTGGGCTGAAAAAAATTATTCCTGTTCTAAGGGGCTTAACTTAACTTATTATTTTTGTTTTCATAGTATAAAAAATATCTAAATTGTAACATGCACGAGGAGCGCATAGAGATTACTTCATGGTTGGTGAGCCCGTACGATTTTTATTCATGAGTTGTAAAGAATCGCAAACGAACGAGTGAGTTTGCGATTCTTCACAACTATGCACAGACTGAAAATGGCGGATAATGGGCCATTTTCGGGTGTCACAATTCCGTCTGTATCTCTAGAACGGAGAAGACTTCACAGTCATTTTTCTTTTTGTTGCCTTGAAAAAATGTCAAAATATCGTCTTTCCAAAACAAGCACTTGACAGTTTCTCAAATGGCATTTCGGGCCCGAAAAGTTCTCGGGACTTTCGAGAAACGGGCCCTTGGTTACTTTCTACCTGTTGCGGTTTTCAACCTTGTTTAGTTTGAATCGCTGCCCATTCTTGTAAAGCGCATTTGAGTGTATCCATATGGAAAAATGCGCTATACATCAATATGACGTAGATTGTCATTATGCGAGATGCTCAATTCTAGCTTTCCTTCCAGTCAGAGACCAGGGACCCGTTTCTGGAAAGTCCCGACAGCTTCAATTCAGGGCCGAAAACTGATCCATTTATAAAACTGCGATCCGTTTGTTTGAAAAACTTGCTCTTTTGACATGTTTCTAAGGAAACAACAGCTTGAAAGCTCTTTGTTTGACAGGGAGAATTGTGGCACCCGAAAAGTTTCGGAACCTCCGACAAACTAACTGCCGGATTCGGGGGGTTCGATTGAACCTCCTAAATTAAAACAGCTAACGTCAAAAACTTGTAAAAATATAAAATAAATACAATCAATCTTGAAAGCAATTAATTCATAACCATGTAAGTTAAGACTGTCAGGCTTGACTCTGATGAACATTCACTACGGAAAGCCCGTTGACTACCGTGACGATGCTGTGGTTAAACTTTTTGTGGAAGGATACCCCCGAAGAATGCTTCTTGTTGATCCCGTCTTTGACGAAACACAAAATTGAAAAAGGATCCAATGCAGTATATTTTTATCATAGTTTTATAAATGCAAATTTGCATTGTTTTTACGCAGCTTTGTTACATTTTGATGCAAAAAGAATGGAATTTCCAACTTTTAAAAATGATAATAAAACACGCTGAGTTTGTCTCAGAATGGCGGAAATTGCGTTTTTGCGGGGACTTTCCCCCAAGAGGGAGGGGGGTGGGGCGAAGGCGGTCATCGAACTCCCTCTGCTAAGAACCTGGATTCGCCCCAGAAGAGTCTGTTCAAACTGCGTGGTTGGTAGTCGCGAGATCGTAGGAATGTTCCCCAACAACTCCGGAAAATTTCGATTGCAAAGGAAATAGTCAAGCTGTTTTGCTATGCTGTAAAACGTAGAACAAAACTTCCAATCGGAATTTTAAATAGGAACGTGCCATTTGGATCGAGCTTAATTATGACCAGGCGAGAACAGCTAATGCCCCTAGCTTGCGTGATCCTTTGCCTATATCTACTTATTTTTAGATAGCTATTTTCACGCAAATCCAACATTATTTGTTCACCCGCGGCGTTTAGCCGAGCACCGTCATTCATTGGCTTAGTTCAGAATACAAGGCGAGAGAAAACGATTGCTCGGATGAGAATTGAATGTACGACTTGTAAGCGCCACGTTATCAAAACTCCCACCCTTGGTTATTCCAAATGCAAAACGAAACGAGGATCAACTGGTTTCCGTTTGTAAAAAATGGGAAACAATTCTGTACATGTGTTTTCTAAGGATGCGTTTGATTGACTGTATTCAGGAATAGGAATGCATGGAATAGAAGTTATAAATCCTTTTTAAAATTGTCAAACACCTGCTCAGTAAAATGCCATTTTAAATGGCATATCTTTATTATCCTTGTTGCTTCAAAACGCCAGACATACCGTTTTAAATCATCACTCCACGTATTTCTATTCCGGAATAGGGTCAATCAAACGCACCTTAAGTTTTTTCTCTCGTTTTTCAAGCATAGCTTCTTCTGTGCATTCAGTCCTGATTTTCTAATAATAATGGATTTTTACGGCGAGTTAAAATGACTCATTCTTTTTCATCTTTTAGAAATACAAAATCGTTATTCGGCGACTTTTCTATGTCAGTCAGATCCCAATCACTGTTTTTTTTTTTGTTTTCCATATATAACAATGTCGTTACTTTCTCTAAGGGAGACATGTTATGTGTAACATCCTCACAATAGATTGCCACAAAAAATCTTTGACATCGAAAAGTATTTATAAAGAACTTGTTCTGTTGTTGACCATTGTATTAAGCTTAGATTTTTAAATAAATACACTTAGTAAAGGTGTCCGTGAGACGCTTCATGACTTTACCCTTCATGACTAAAGTTACACACTTTTCTGCTTTAAAAAAACACATTTTAGGATAACTCAGCAATCAGGTCTCAACAACTGAAATAATAAAGGAATTGATCTTGCTATGAAGTCAATTGAGTCAAGATGAACAAATAAATTCGATAACAAACACTCAGCTGAAAGCCGTGTAGCATTAAGAAACCTAGTGAAGGCTCTTTCAAACCAATCGGTTAACTTTTTCATACAATTTGAAGCAAAACGCAAGCAACTAAACTAAAAAAGATCAACAATCATGAATGAAGAATTGGTTACCTCGCAACTTTAAGCATCAAGCACAAGACAACTAAAGCAAACTTCATTTTTGTCTTCATGTCACTGTAATCGCCTGCAACTGACAAAGTTGTCTCTTTTCTATGTACACGCCTGGTGGGAGTAAATTGTAATCTTTCCTCCTCCAGCTTTCCAATTATTTTTTGTCTCTTCTTAATGACACAATTCTGGAAATTATTTCCTTCCTATTGATTTGCAGCCAGCGAAAAAAAAATTATTGTCAGTTTTTACGACTATTTGCTAGCCATTGAAGTATCACTTCGGTACTGACATATGTATACTGAGGGGTTATTTAGAACATGCATAAACTACTGAAGATATTTTCCACTAATACTGCGTTTAAAGGTTTTTAATTCACTTGCCAAGCTTTCTGTAAACCATTTTAGACTTTTCTCGAATATCTAACTGAGATAAATACCGAGAATAGCACTATTAAAGAAAATCCGCATTATTATACGTCGCAGGGGCGCCGCCTATCCAAAACACCCATATTTGGACAAGAGCTGAAAGGATCAAAGACTCTTGAGGTGGATTAGGCTGACGCTCGAGCTATTTATACTGCTTAGTTTAAACACAATTCCCGAGGCAAAGAATGAAAAAAATTGTGAATTATAAGAAAAAGAGAATTAAACAAGAAAAGCTTAAATTGCTCTTGCCCTTATTTACATGTTTAAGGCAATTGCATTTTTGGTAGCGTTTAATGACCTTTAAATGAAATAACAAATATAAGCGACTTCCCTTTTGATGAAAGAAAATCTTAGAGAAAAACTGTAACAGGAAATTTTCTTTTTTGTAAGACATAATGGGAAAACAACATCAGAATTTATTTCAAAATTGGTATTATATAACTAGAGTTTCGTGTTTGATGTCAATGAAGGACTATCTTGCACATGTAACTGGAAGTCAAGAACTTTCTATGAAGAAATTATATGCTCTCTGATTTGGTGGCATTGAATTTCCAACAATAAGACGGAAAAAAAACGCTAGCCGTTACCGAAAATATATTTATAAGATTGTACAACTTCCTCACACGTTGGCAGTCGTCTCAGTTCAAATAGTACTTTCTTTATTTTGGGAAGTTTAAGGTCAAACTGAAAAACGGTCATTTTTCATACGCTGTGTCTTACCATAGCAATGGTCCCCTGCATCGTTGATTATGACAGCGAATTTAACGATAATTGGAAAATTTGAAAGTTGATCGAGCAATTTGTTTTCTTGGTCGCTCAAACGATGACAGAAAGCCGTTTAATAGAATTGTTCAAAAGAGCCGTCTCAGTCAAAGAGTCTGTCATTACGCCTCTCTGCAATTGCTTATATGTTGTTCCCTTAACTGCCATGTTCGTTCTGTTTCGGAGAATGTCACGTTTGCCTGAGGTATTGAAGCTAAATAATTTCTAGAAACACCTCCGCAATTCACGCCGCGTGATTCCTGTCATACCATGTGAAGAATCAGTTTTCCGTTCCGAAGGACAGTATGGCTAACCTTTGTTTTAATTGGAGCTCTACTGTGAGCTGGCAAGTTTCAGAACTGTAATAATTGAAGACTACAGCTGCAAACCTCTCTAATATCGGCAATTGACAAATGGGAATACTGACGTCGAAAAGCCAAGGCGAAAGACTAAAGATTGTAAGAGGGCAACGAATTTAGATTTCAGTATATATACTGTATACGAGACTCTATAGCTAGTAGGTATCCGTATGCATGTTCATCATTTCTGTGGCAGTAAAATATGCTGTAATTATTTTTAATGACTTTGAAAGAATGTTATCATAAGGACAGGAGCTTAAGGATATGACCCAACTAAGTTTTCGTTCAAAAACCAGTTGTTGACATGGTCCACATGCATGGACATCATTCTAAATCGTGTCGAACTCCCTTCTCTTGTCACGTATTTGAGAAACTATTGAGAGAAACAAAAAACGTGAAAAGAATGGCAAACAGCAGGGAACCATTCCTTAATGTGGTAATGGTTTATATACCGCACACATCACATCCAGTCTCGGGGATGTTTGCAATTCTTTCTCTGGTGTGAGATCGGACGTCAGCCTGTAAAGGCGCCTCTCTGGCAGCCGCTATGAGTCCATATTTGATCTCATCCACCCACCCAACCCACGCATGAATGTGAAAGAAAGGAGGACACACACAACACCGGGGGTCTCCCCCCTACTCTCCACGAACAGTGTGTGGGTTCTTTAACGTCCCACAG
>NC_090892.1:14683625-14686125 GCF_036669925.1 Montipora capricornis | reverse complement strand
ATCATGAGAAAGATCTCTGATGAAGATGAACTGCCTTTTCAACTGTCTATGATGTATTTGTTAGATGAAGGGGCCTTGCGGTTTGTCAAAGTACCAAAGGTGAGAAATTTCTAAAGATGTCTTCTTTTCTCTATCATGATTTTGATAAAAGAAAGCTTCATTATTTAAAAGAGGATTTCTGCTAGAGAATCACCATTCTCTAATATCTTTATTTCAATTTGGAAACTTTTGTAAGCAATGTACTGAAATCTAATTTGATTATAACTAGTAAATAACAATAAAATGAAACGAAAAAAACAACAGTACTTAGTCTAATCAATAATGGAATAATACATGTGTGTTTGTTCATTACCAGGGTAATAAAAGAGGGAGAAAGGATATGAACTTTAATTGCCTAGGCCCATTGGAAAGGTTAAATCTGCAGTGGGTAAACTAGGAGTGCAGTAATGTATGGTTCTTGGACTTTCAATACAGTCTACCATCTTCAACACCACCCTACCAAGGAAGAGGAATTATTATTTTCGTGTATGCAACTACAACAACAGTGACAACATTATTAGCACACAAGATTCTGGTCAGACCCATGTTGATATTGAGGGTTGAACTCAAATTAGAAATGGCAACTTAATGTGTCCCGGATTGCACCAAATTGGATGCATGCTCAATTTTTACATCCAACACGAAGAGGCCTTTTAAGTCTCTAACTAGCCCAAAGTTGGTTTTGAGGCCTACGGTTAGCCAGGGCTAGTTGAGGGTTTTGGGTTACTTTTCTTCATTTTCGAGTCTTTAATTAGCTAAGGGTCCTAGGGGGTCTTGGGGGTCTTCGTTTTCAAGACACCCTACTTACTTGTTACTTAATTCCAACAACAAGATAAGGATAAAGATTAACGTTATTTTCAGCCTGGGGTAAATGCAGTTGTTTATCATTCATTGAAGAGCAGCATTTGGGGGACACTTTGACGTTAATCATCTGTATACCAAGACACGAGTGTTGTTGAATTTGGGGAGAAGAGCATTGGGTACACTTTTTGACGCTTATTGAAATCAGCGTGCATCTAATTACATGTAGGTGTAATCCTGGACATAATCTCAAAATGGTCTATTCTGCAAATTCTCAAGCATCTGATTTTGGTGATCTGTTATAGAAATGTTTGGCCTTTTTTTGCAGACGTCCTTTTACATTTCTCATCCATATGTGTGAAGGACTGCTGTTTTATTGCAGTTGATTGTAAATGAAGTTTGATATCTCATTCATCCCTTAATTAATCGTCATTAACCAATAGACCTTTTTGCAGATACGGCGGCCATTTTGATTTCTATTGTTTTGAAAGACATTATGGGATGCTCAGGGGGCAAATTAATGTGTATTTGCCCCCTGGGCATCCCATAATAGCCATTCAAAACAATAGAAATCAAAATGGCTGCCGTATCGGTAAAAAGGTCTATTTAAATTTGTTTTGCTGACTTACATTTTTGCTTCTTTATTTGTAATAAGCGACTTGAGAGAAAGGCTGAAGCAATGCAAGCTGTGGTGCGGGTGTTTATTGGCATGTTTGATGATGAGATTGATCTTTACTGGCTTTCATCAAGGTTCATGAAGTGTTTGGACCAATCTGCATCCCATCTGGATAAACTGGTAACAATACGACTTAAAGTGGCTTTGGTCATTTTTTCAATCATTAAAGACTACATGTATGGATTGAAGGGAATCTTCATTAAAAAAAATGGCTACATTAGCAGAAGTTTATGACATTCTAATGAATCCCCCAAGAAATTAGCACAATATATTGAAATTTTTATCACACAATCAGCTGGCTATGGGGTATGAGCCCTATTTATCAGAAGATCTTTGTGCAATTTTCATTTAAAAGTGTGAAATTTGACATAAAAAATGTAGTGACTCATTAGCATGAGTAGTACTTTTGCAGCTTAACAATATTAATTTTGTCAGTTTTTGGCGACTTATAGTCAGCTGATTTTCGAAACTATTTAATGTAAAGGCTAAAATTTGGAGAAATGGCGTAGTTAAACAATTTTGTTTTCTTTTGAAGTAAATTTTGGTATAACACAACTCCCTGTAGAAACTTTGTTTGGGTATGAGGGAATCCAAACAATAATTCGCCCCTTGGACAATAACCTTTCAATATGAAGAGTCATCAGCTACTGTAGATAAAGATGGTGTTCTGGACAGTAAATTGTTATCAACAACAGTTACTGTAAGTTGATAAAAGCTTCTTTCATTCAATGTTACTGGAGCCAGAGTTTCAAACTTCGTGCAACAGCTCTCAACAACATGCAACAGGGTGTGCAAAACGGACACAACATGTAACTCCCAGCAATATTGGGAGTTGAAGGAATGAAGTGATCCTCGCAAATTTGAGCAATTGTCTCAGGTCAGCTGAAAATTTCTGGTGTCTCCATGACTTCTGCGATCAATGCTCTACTAACTGAGCTATTCAGCCACACCTGCTGACCCTGCAACTGTGTGACTTCATAGCTC
>NC_090892.1:14666125-14678625 GCF_036669925.1 Montipora capricornis | reverse complement strand
GGTTTTTTAAAAAGTTGTTTTCACTGGCGCATTGCATTACATGCATTAAGTATCTTTTCTCTGTTAGAGACGATTACTTTAAGAATCTGGGAGAGACTCTGTCCTGGCACAGGAGTCCATGACTAGGAACGAACAGCTGCCACCCATACTAACCCTATGTCACGGCATTTTACAGCCCGAACTATTTTCAGACTATCTTTTCCGTAAGAAAAGTTCCGGTTCGGTGACGCTATGACCTTAAGTCATCAGGCTCCAGCGGGAGTGTGACTCGCGGGAAATTCTATCTAAAAATAAATCGGTCTGTGAAAACGCGAACGCGGTGACAGGAATGTAGGGCTGTTGTTCGCTCGTAGTCATGGGCTTCTGCCTGGCATTCAAATTGTTTACTTCCGGTTTTCGAGGTTTCCGAGGCTCTAAACGAAAGTTGCATTCTATGTGACCCTACGACCCTCCCCACTCTAAAAAGCTAAAGCCGGAGCCTCACCCACTTGGCTAAGGATTACTTGCGATACTTAGGAAACAGGAAAGAAAGATTAGAGCCGAAGACAGTACGCTGATTGGTCGAGGTTTGCTGTAAGACGCGTCGTTCGGGCGGTCTTTGACAATTACTGGTAGCCCTGTGGTTGGTTGGTATGCGTCACACTTCTTTCCCTGGATACAACTGGCGATTTCATTGGCTCCCTTCAGTCCACTGTAGTTTGCGCCTTGTATA
The DNA here is from genome assembly GCF_036669925.1 of Montipora capricornis. Lineage (NCBI taxonomy): Eukaryota > Metazoa > Cnidaria > Anthozoa > Scleractinia > Acroporidae > Montipora > Montipora capricornis. The sequence continues at coordinate 14,677,913 of NC_090892.1, read as the reverse complement.
TAACCATACCAATCTCCATCTGTAGCCTCTCCGGCGAAGAACAAGTTCTTTAGCCGACCAGCCATATTGGCGTGAACAGACGAATCAGTTCCAATCACTGGATCGGACCAGGTGCCTCTGACGTATGGGTTCTGTGACCATTTGCTCAGCACGATTTCTTGAACACAAAAAAAAGAAACAAGTTCACTTGTTGGGAAAAATGCACTGCACAGCTTGGATTTAGCAAAATAGTAATTTCTCCGGGTACTCCGGTTTTCCCCTCTCCTCAAATTTCATTTGATTTGCGTTGATGCGTTAATTTCAATTTATATTCAGCTTGGCAGCGAGACCTAGAGGACACAAGCAAAGGAAACTGAATAAACATGTTTATTCATTTCTTTTGTTTGAGTCCTCTAAACCTCATTATCAAGCTGAATTTTAATATATCGAAAGTGGTCTATTAGTGCTCCAGCGCTGGAAGATTAGACACTTAAACAAAGTTCCTTTCCTTTTCTTTTCTTTTTCTTTCCTGGTTAGTAAGAAGCTGTTAACTAGAGAAGGAAAAAAAACTTTCCATCTTAATCAACAACAGCATCGTAAAAAGTCTTCGAACTGATAAATATTTTTGTGAAATTAACTAGCTCAATTTTGCTTTTGAGAACAGATGCCCAAGCTGTCTACATTAAATAACGTTTGCTAGTTCTCTACTCTACTCCGAGAGGTTTTTCTCCGGGTTCTCCGTTTTTCTCCTCTCTCCAAGAACCAACTTTTGATTTGACATGAGTTGACCTGATATAATTTGATTTCTGTACAGCGGTGTTCCCAATTAGTTCCCCAGCGCTAAATACACGTCACACTTAAGGACGGTGCATACTAATTCAAAGTTATTTTCGCCAGGTTTATGAATATGCGCGAAAAGGAGATCTTAACGAGCGTTACTACGAAAACCACCGATCTGTGGAATGGGCGGGAATTTAAGTGTCTGCCCCGCTCACTTTCGCATGTAAATATTTCAAATCCTCAAGATGTATTAGCAGAACTGAGCGCATATGGAAGGCTCTATAATCGTGGAAAAGCTTTCGGAGAAAACTTGAGAATGAGGATTATACAAGACATTATCGGAAAAGTGGGAGTCTTCACCACAGGTTTCTTCGTGGGAAGGTTGTCTGCGATTGCCATAGAAAACAGAGATAAAGTTTGAAAATGTGTTTTTCCATTAGTACACCTTAAGCCTGTGGGAAAGGAATTTCATCAAAATGTTTAACGAAAGTGGGCGGGGGAGTAATTCGGGCCCATTCCACAGATCGGTGGTTTTCGTAGTATCAAAATCCAAAAAGAAAATTGGGGGTAACCACGCATTTTTCAGCAATAATTAATCAACATTATTTGTAAAAAGATCAAGAATACAAAGCAATGTGTGGCGTTCTTTTCCAAACTGAAGCTTAAATTATCTCTGATGCATGGTTTCCCCCAATTTTTCCCAGCACTTGCTTAGTTCTGCTTACTCCACAAAATATCCTTGTGTTAGTAAGCATCACCTATAGGAATCCTGAGTGTCTCGAAATGCGCAGAACGTATGCACAATAACAACAGTAGGCACCGTCCTTAAGTAAAATTAATTATATCCGCTTCCAGACTCTAATCCTGGGTACGAGATCGATACGTACCTGTAGCATTTGGTATATCATCTCCATACATGTTTCGAAGCACTTGCATGACTTCGTCCATAGTTTTAGAGTCATCCTGAGCTTCAATTCTCAGTGCCTCATCTCCTGTCAAAGTGGCAAGCAGTAAAGTCGATCCGTTGAAAACATCGGGGCGATCGAGGTCTTTAAAGTGTGGAAAGTAGCCGGTGCGCTCTTGTGAAACGTGCAAAATGTTCTCAGAGTCGTCCCAGAAATCTCTGGGAAACTTGAGAAAAATCTTGGTATAGTGAACCAACCTCAATCGAAAAATGGCTTCTTTTTTCCAGTCGGGCAGATCGGGGTCGAATGTCACCATACCACTACTCAACACTCCGGTGCTGAAAGTGCATAGTGCATAATCGGCAATATATGTGATTCCCTCATCCGTGGTGACTTCAACGCTCTCTTCGCCGTATTTAATCTTGATCACTGTTTGGTTCAATAAGATTTTTTCTGGAAAACTGGAATAGAAGTCGCGAAAGAGAGACCACATTCCCCTCTGGTCTGTCACAAGCGAGTCTTCTCCTGCAGTACCCATGTTGTTCAGAGAGGTTTCTTTAACGCTTTCGCCATATTCATAATCTATGTAATACCAAGACAGAACTTTTTTAAGGAGAGTATCTGATCTCCATCCCAGTGTCTCCAGCGCCGTAGAGGCTGGCATATCCCTTGGTGGGATGTCCTCTTCGCCTCTTTCCTCTCCCAACTCAAACAGTTGATCTCTCGCTGCCGCCCACTCTTTGTCAACGTCAACGTTTGAGACATCAGCTCCTGTATCATTTCTAAAAGTCAAACAATGTTTGTTTTATAAATGGCCTGTTTGGTCTTTTAATTGTGCAACCAGGCTCAAATATTGAATGGACACAGCGGATTTTAGCTCTCAGCGATTACAACTCTAAGTCCTTCGTATCCTTTAATACAGAGGACATAGACGTACTACAATGGTTGCCTGAGGTTTGCATCTCTAGTAGAAAACACGGTCGATATCTTATTTTATAGTTTACCTATAGAGTCTTATCCCCGTTATGAGATCAGTTAACTCGCGTGTGATTAGCAAAACCTTTATTTGTTCACCGATATTCACCTTGCCTTCGGCGAATAATTGTTAATTGTTAAATACCTAGACTCTCACTCAACAAAACGAGCACTGTGATTGGTTGATTCTTTGTCACGTGCCCCCGACCAGGATACAATTCCGCAGTTGTTGCCCGCTCCGGATATTTTGCTGCGATTGTTGAAAGAAAAGTCTAAATATATAACAAAGCACTTAATGCCTGGTCCCTCGAGAAACTAGCTAGTTTTATTTTTCCTCCAGTCCTGATGTTTCCCTCGGGATCAGGACTTTCGGGAAAACAAAACTAGCTGTTTCCCTCGGCACCATAGATTAAGTGTATAATATTTACTAAGCCGAAGGCGAAAAAATATTCCCCAATATTTAGTGAGTCTAAGGCGAATAATTCTTTTACTATAATTGCAGAGCTGAAAAACAGAGAAATTGATTTAAACTCATTTTAGTTACGCTTAAAATGTCAGTGACATTTACTTGCGCAAGAGAGTATGAAGCCGTAAGGGAGGTAATCCCTCATATTGGCCCTATTCCCATCGTAATCCCTCTTAAGTTATTTTTAAATCTCCTGCGAGATCCGGTATTCCCACGAGAGTTAACTGGTAGCCAATCGTATGTCCCCATGTGTACCAATGTTGACAGCTGAGCGAATTCCCACGCAATGATTCGCATCGTTCACGATGGGAATAGGGCAATATGAGGGATTACCTCTCTTACCTTCATACTCTCTTGACTTGCGCCAAATGGTCAGACAAGCCAAGAGGTGGAGAGGTTTGCGCATGTCGTATACATGAGGCTTCTTAAGATCGAGTGTCCGGGTGTCACGGGTACGCACACAAACAAGTTGATTTAACTTGAATTGCACCAAGGGGCGACTGATGTTCAGGCGATTTAAGTCAAAAGTCAACGCAATGCCGCATCCGGGGTATAGCTCCTCGGTAATCGTGAGCGAGGACATCAAATTGTCTTGCAGGGCTTGTAGGTGTCACCGGCACCTGTTTGGTGGCAAGGGTTACACACAGTGACACATCTTATGTAATGTATCCCCAAGGGAGTCAGTTGGTCTTAAGGCAAGCCCGTAACAATTCGAGGTTACGGTGGTATAAGTCGGTGAGGGCTTTGAATTTGATTGAGTTGTTGATACGAAGGCCGACACCTCCGTGTACACCACATGTGCGTTTCTTGAGTATCAAGATGTACCCGGGAATGAGAAGATGGTGTTCGCAGACTTTCGAATCAAAAATACAAAATTTTGTCAACGAAACTAGGTCCGGCTTCTTCTCATTTACGAAGCATTTAAGCTTGTTGATCATAGATGAAAGCGTCATCGTGTTGCCAAAAACAATGGCAAGGCCTATTTCCTTGTTTGGTTGCGTGACCGAGGGAACTCAAGCGAGCTGTCACGGGTGGCGATTCTGATATTTGCCTTGCAATGTCGAACATTTAATGAGCCGTTCAGTTCATTTTACAAATATAAGTGTTTGCAGTAAAGTAAAAAAAATACTAAGTAAACAAATTAAGTAAGTTAATTATACTCTCACTATTATAGTCTATGAGTATACATGTATTTAGTATCACCCAACTAGTGGACTTATGCAAATCCTGCATTTTAATAAGCTACGCTAGTCGAGGACTACTACTAATAGTCCTCAAGTAGCGAAAAGCGTGATGCTTTCTTTCGTTTTATTCCCAAATAAATATTTATTCAACTTGCATTTGCTAACTTTATTATTGCCTTTTCTGTCCGACTAGTTTAGTTGGGTGATACTAAAACAATTAGACCCTTCGCCCTCAAGGGCCATGGGTCAATAGCCCATTCGTCTTCGCCTCATGGGCTATTGACCCGAAGCCCTTACGAGCTATGGGTCTAATTGTTAAATATCTAACACTAGAGAGTATCAATAATTATGAAAAACGGCTTTTGGAACTTATGGAAGAATAATCGAGCTCTCCATTTGAATTATTGTTAGTATGTTTAAATGCTGTCATAACATGCTAATTTAAAGAGCTCCCGTTCTCTCAAGTGGAAAATATTTTTCTATTATTGACCTGACCTGATCTGACGGAGGCCATGTTAGTGGAAAGAACAATAGGGAAAAATTCTTTTGGGAATTTGATTTTGTTGTTATGCAAAACTTGAGCTACATTTTTGTATTCTGTTGGCACCATCATGGCCGTCTTAGCACTTATCACTTAAGTGCAATCAAAGAATACAATTTCCATATAGCACCAACACTGCTTCATTGGACACGAAGACGAAACGGTATACCTTTTTTCCAACATTACCCGTTTACTCAATTAAGGCATCCATGACTTGTCTGACTTTTTTTTTTTCTTTACTAATAAAGTTCATTATGGATCACTGGCCGTAGAACGTTGGTAATAGATTCATTATGAAATTATTACATTGTGAAATAATTTTTTTAAATTTGCGGAGATCTTTTTGGCAGCAAGCCGCAAAAATTGAATTCCGCAGACTCAGCTAACTTAGAAATATTCTGACCTTATAGTGTTGTTAGCGTAGTCTGCTGGTGTTGTAGTCAAATTGACCTTGTTCTTTAAAGCAATAAGCGGGTTGTCTTCTTCGCCACTGAAATGAATCCAATTTGCTCCGAGTTCCACCTTCATTCCTGCGAACGACGTCTGTTTTATGCGCCCGCCAATGTAATCCTGACCCTCCAACACTAGAAAGTCTTTAATTCCTTGATCGTAAAGAGTTTTTGCGGCAGTGATCCCTGATGCACCAGCACCAAGGATAAGAACTTTTTTCCGCCCTTGGGAGGCTGCAGATATGAGATCGATACTTAACCAAAGGACGATAGTGGATTTTATCATCATCGGCATGATCATACCTATAAGTTGCTTGAAGGCCGAAGCTAAATCGAGACCGTCTTTCAAACCAGAGACCGTCTTTCAAACCAACAACAGATTTGCAAGTGCAGATTGTTGTTGGACCTTCATTAATGAAGTAAAAATGGCTTATTTACCATGGTAATAGGCATTGACCGGTTCTTTTATCTCTTCTAAACTTGAAAACATTCACATAGACACTTTAATTCTGTTAACATATTGGTTATTCAGAACTCGAAAACACAAGGCGAATTGATCTTTTCGTGAACGTGACATGTTTCTCAGAAGCAATCTATATGTCACAAATTGTATAAAAATTTGAAATTCAAACTGCTCTATTTTCAAAACAAAGCATGTTACCGAGCTGAAAACAGGCCATCAGATATATCTTTAAAATGTCTTTTACCAGATGAAGGTAAAAACGCAAAATATTTAATTTTAGTGTTTTTTTGACGTCACGTGAAAACCAAGAATAGCAAGTCGAGTGCTTTGAGGGTACTCGCGAAAAGAAATATTTTTTTTGTCTTTCAAATGGAGTTGTATTTGTATGCCTTTCGGTAAGCATTTCGTTTGATTTATATGCCGCAGTTGGCGATTGATTTGATTCATTAGCTGGCCAACAAGTTCGATCAGGTAGATAAGTTAAGGTGATTCCCTCGAAATAGAACTTGTCATAGCTTTCCCGCTGAAACTTCACTCATTGTTGTAACATGTCAAGGACATGATAAAAATGTTATAAACCGGGAGGCACCGCGCTGGTTTCCATGGTACGACGCTGACGAATACGGCTATTTAAGCCATTTTGACAATTGCCACGCAGTCTCGAAGACTGACTTACTTTGCGATGGGGTGCTATCAATGGGTCATCGTCATCAATTTTATCAATGTGTCTGGTACTACGAGCTGGCTGTCCCAGAAGGGTGCTTACTAATTGGGAACATCATGCAAGTACTATGATCGTTGAATTGATTGTTTAGCAGAAACGTGATGCTATTGGTTGTCTGTCTATTGATCCATCTTGTCAAGACGGAAGATTCAGGGGGTGGGTGGGTGAGAAAGTAGGTTTGGTCACTTGTGGCTAGAGATGCACGCAATTAGTTGCGCGCCCAATTTTGACTTCCAACACCTTACACGAATTATCCCTTTGAGTCTAAGCGTTGGCTACGTGTTTTATAACAATAAGGTAAGTCAAGTGAAGTCGGGTTCAAACCCTGTTGAAGTTCTGAATTTTCAGGCTTCTCTGTAAATTGCGTTCATAACTGCGAGAATCATGGCTTCACTTGATTTCATATCCGCAGTTCAATACATGTATATGATTCATTTCATATCATATCATTTCGTTCAATAAGGTAAGTGTCAAGGTAAGGTAAGGGTCAACGTTATTTGTGGTAAGGGGACACTTTTTAATTGTCTGTATTCCCAGACACGAGAGATGATGATGATGAAGTTTGTGGGAAAAGGACAACTTCGTCCCCAGGGCGCTTTTTCCAGGGAAGAGCGCCCTGGGTTCGACGGGTTCGCAAATTATTTGCGCATAATTCAATCGAGGGATTTGATTGGTTATCTTCTCGAAAAAAAGGTGTGTTTTGTGCAGGGTCAAGGCCAAAAATACGGACAAAAACATGAAACAAAGGAACTTGTCCAGTTTCATAACCATCTCCATGCATTAACTATGGTTCGAGGATGGGAAAAGAAAGGAGACACCTCGTGACTCTTATCGAAATCTCCGTGCATTTTTGGACAAACCTCGCAAGGGCGGGTTAACCAGGCAACGCCTTTGGCGTTTGTTTAATGAAGTATGGTAATCGTATCCGTATAAAACACATGACTTACGCTGTGCTTTTGTCTGTTTAAGGTGGTTTGATAGTGGATTTGCAGAGGATATTTCAGATTCTTGCATGGAGAGGTAAGACGACTAGACATGGCTGCAGTAAGTTTACAGAACTTACTCGGTGTGAAACCAACGCTCATCCCTAGGGGAATTGAGCTTAAGTGATGGTTAAATAGATTGCGGTGAAGCGAAAGGAAAGGAAAGGAAGTTAATGTAAGTGTCTAGTCTGCTAGCGCTGGAGTACTAATTGGGGACACTGTAAACTGAAATCATAAAATTAACGCAAATCAAGTCAAATGTTGCTTTTTGAGTAGAGGGGAAAACCGGAGTACCCGGAGAAAAACCTCTCGAAGCAGAGTAGAGAATCAACAAAGTCAACCCACATATGACACCGAGTCTAGGAATTGAAGCAAGTGCGCTCACTACTTCGACAGTCCTGCACCCACACAATTTTCCTATGAAATCACTAAGTAATTACTTAGGAAAATCACAAGTTACAAAGGCAGTTAAATGAGCCAATCGCAGTGCAATGGAAATTCTTGACGCCGGCGCCAGTTGCGTGCAATGCTTTTTTCAATGCACTTTACCGTCTCAGCTAGAATACGACACGAGAAGCGAGAATTTGCAAGGGCAGAGGGGCATAACACGGAGAGAGAGTCTTTGAGAGTGTCCACTAGTTTCCAAATTCTTTGCGTATTCAAAACTTTCCATTCTGGAGAGCGGATTTTAAAAGTTGCGGATTCGCATGCCGGATTCGCCGGATACGTGTGGACGAAATGCGAATCCGGAAAGAAAAAGTTGCGGATTAGAAAATATCCTGATATAAGTGGATACCTGTAGACGGGGCCTAAGGCCGATACACGTATCCGGATATTTTTTAATCCGCAACTTTTTCTTTCCGGATACGCCTTCCGTCCACACGTATCCGGCGAATTTGCTGGCGAATCCGGAATAATTTGAATCTGCTTCCCAGAGTGGATATTTTTAAATCCGATGTGAATCCAGAACCGTGTGGACGCCAAATCCGGACATTTTTAATCCGGATGACGTAACAAGATCGAGACCAGTTCCTTACCGTGAAATCAATTTTTAAAATGGGGCATGCTCTGTTACCTCTGTTTCCTTGAGGAGTCCTGAGCACTAGAGTGAATAAGGACACGTTTCGGATACGTGTGGACCTGCAAATTCGATTTGAATACGCAACGTGTGGATGGAAATATTTTTCAATCTGGAAAGAAAATGTTGCGGATTCAAAAATATCCGGATACGTGTGGACGGGGCCTTAGTGAGCAAAAACAATAGCTTTGCACGCCCTGCACGTGCAGTTTTTTCACTTTTCATTTTCTCCCCAAAATTAAAGGCCCACCTTCAACCGACAGGCTTTTCGATCGTTTGTTTTTGTTGTGGAAATGTGCATTGCTTTTCACAGCGATCTGATTGGATGAATTTCAGCTTTGGATGGATTTTTATATATGAAAATTGCTCCGCGGCACGCAATGCGTGTCGGCTGAATGTGGGCGTTAAAGCTGGCGTCATTCCGACCAGTCTCATTTTAGAGGAACTTCCACATCCTTGTAATATCAAAAAGATTGAAATAGTAACGAAGTGATTACAATACTGCGAATTTATATTTTGAGATGACGTTGTCGTTGCTGTGACCGTCGTCATTGTTTCAGTTCTCTATTTTGAATCACAGTCGAGCATCAACTCGTCATTGAACTGTTCTCTGGTCCCTTTGGCTGTGTGCCATACAGGTTGACACACATCGGCAAATACAAAATGTCTAAATCGCTCGTAACACCATTGTTCCTCAACGTTACAGGATTTGGGACAAAGTGGTGGCAGGTTCAAGCAAGATTCTTGTCTTCGTCGCTGTTAGCTTTCTTTTGGTTCTCAAGCATTCCCTACTCATGGAGAAGTCATCGGAAGGTGTCAGTACGTTCCTCGGCAAGGTATGGTGAGAGGGGAGCCGGGATCCAGAAATGGTGGTGGCTGTGGTCAAACGGAAGCTTAAATACTTAGGAAAGCTGCAAAGGCTTTCTGTTAGCGTACTCGAGATGCGAAAACTTGAATAATTCGCGGTCATTGGGGTCTCGTAGGAAATATCAGATTTGTGTTCAAAGTACGAATGGCTTTGCGCCTCTTTATCGTTTAAAACAAGTTATTCTTTTGGGCAATTTCCATTCATACGAAACTCGGATTTCTAAGACTGCCAAGCATTAAGTTTCTTTGGTTTCAACGGACCAAGGCGTAGAAAACCCTTCCATCTTATCTCAGAAACGAAACCACACCTTCTAACCGCTAAATTGGACATGCCTGTCAAAATATTGCGTATATAAATACATAAGTAAAAATAATCTGGTTTTATCGAATTATCTGGCGAAACACAGAGCGTTTGCAAAAGTGCTCTGCTGTCGGTAGTCGTAAACAGCGTTTACTGAACAGAAGTAAACATTAAGAGCGGTGTGTGTTTCCGTTCGAGGGTTGAAGAGAAGCAAACTTGAAGCGCTGTAGATGTCTTCTTTCGAAAGCGTATTAACCTTTCTAGCGTCACTTTAGCCTATGGAGAGGTCTCGTATCCTTGGCTTGCGGTAAAGACTTCTTTCCATATCTCAAAGTGCCCTTGGACGTGAGGTGCCTGGGAATGAAATTAAATCACTGGAATCGGAATGCCAACAGTTAAGCCTAAATATTGTTTTAGGTCTAATTAGGCCTAAGGCTGCATTTCTAAGGGTTTGGGCTTTTTCAACAGTTACATCATAACCTCAGTCTGCATTTTACACTGACCGATTCCAGTGATTTAAGTTCATTCCCAGGCACCTCACGTCCAAGGGCACTTTTTGAGATATGGAAACAAGTCTTTACCACGCTTGCACATGACGTCATGGCGGCTATCTTGGTGTGCTGAAGAATAGCGAGAAAGTATCTTGGGAACTTGGCTCTATTATTATGCAAAACGCCAGCGACATTTTGCTTTTGTTTTATTCACCAACGTGGCTGTCTCATCACGCGAGTGCAAACCAAGAATAAATTTTGCAAAACAAAAATTTGTAAAGGATTTCGTAATTTTTGGATTATACCACAATGTAACTTTTATTCAATCATTCCTGCCATAGCCTGTTCCTGAGGACAATTTTGTGACAGTTGTTGGTAAAGCCATGGAACTCTGGGGCAAACATGGTGGCACGGTGATCTCTGATGCGCCAACAGTGCATTGAACGGTCACACGATCACGTCAATCGAGATCACGATCACGACGTGTCACGGTTCAACACGGAGGAAATAGCCTTACTTCTGACTGTATTTCATTCGCTTGAAAGCCTATCCACCTAATCCAGCCAGAAGATTTCATAGTGGACAGAGATAGATCGAAACATCGAAAACTTCACGCCCTACACTTCGTGAACAATTTTCGGTTTTTCTTGACGTCCCACAAACGGGGCCGCCGATTGTTAACCCTTATCCGAGAAGACTCAGCAAATATAACCAAAGGCAAGACTAAGCTCTTCAAACGTTTATTGAAATTTGACTCGATACGTTAGAAACAGTAAAGTAAGATAAGAGCCGTAGCCATTACGCCGACAGGCAGAGTTTGAACGCGAAACGCGATGCTCGGGCAGCCTTTGACAATCGCTGGTATTCCTGTGGTTGGTTGGTACGCTTCACACTTCTTCCCTTGGAGGCAACTGGCGATTTCATTGGCTTTCTCCAGTCCACTATAGTATCCTCCTTGCAGATAGCCATACCAATCTGCATGTGTAGCCTCTCCAGCAAAGAACAAGTTTTTAAGTCGACCAGCCATGTTGGCGAAAACAGACGAATCAGTGCCAATTACTGGATCGCAATAGGAGCCTTTGATGTATGGGTTCTGTGACCATTTGTTCAGCACGATTTCTTAAACGGAAAAACAGATATTTTATTGGTTGGAGAAACAGGTTTTCTGAAGGAATATGATTTACTGTATTCATGCACAAGTCAAACGAACGAGACTGTGCGAGCGAGTAAGTTCTGTGGAAACAAACGAGTGTGTAAATATCGTAGAAAAGCACCTTGTCAGTAAGGTCTTGGTTGTCAAAGAAAAATAATAATTTTCCACAAAAAAATTCGACAAACCAGAACAATTTTAAGGATCCCCAGCGGCCGGAGCAAATCGGTGGGCTATTTGAAAACGCAGCCGAGAAGCTAAGTTTAGTTAGGGACTTCCTTTAATTTTAATGACCTAAGCCAGTGCTGATAACGGATCTTGAGCCCGTGATCCTCGTCACTCGGCCACGCTGCCACGCAAGTCTTCATAACGCTCCAGGCCAATGTTGTCAGTTGAGTTTTACATCAAACTTATATTAAATTCAAATAACGTTATAGACCTTATTCATAAAT
>NC_090892.1:14656125-14661125 GCF_036669925.1 Montipora capricornis | reverse complement strand
CTATGAACCTCGCCGTTGTGAACGCAAATTTTAGCAATTGCGTAGAGAAGCCTGAAAAATTCAGGACTTCAGCGAGGTTTGAACCCATGTTTGGAGACCCATGTTTAGGACATGTTAAAAAGACCATCACACATTCAACCTGATTCAACTATTACGGAATACAATTCTAACGTGCAAATGACCAGCTCCCAGATAGCTCAACTGTGAATATGGTATCCGGTCGTTTCGCCAACGAGTCGTTTCGCCAACGTCTCAGGTCGATTAGCCAACGTCCTAAGTCGCTTGGCCAACGTCCTAATCAGTACTGGTCAATTCAAACGTCTAAATAAAAGTTAACACTTGTGTGTGTTGTAATTTATTTCATTCCCCCGCCTGGAATTATTTACCTGCGCGTGCGACGGCAGTTCTCTACGAGTTTAAAAGTCTCCAGCGAGTGTATGCAATATTAACCAGTCTTTTCCTGTTTGAAAAAGATCACAAGTTTCGCTGTTGTTTAGAATAAGTGAAAAAGTCACAAGTCAAATTACAATTGAAACTAATTAGCGTCGCCTATGTGAGCTTATTCGAATATGGATGTTTCCGGTTAACGAATCAGATCTGTGAATTTTATCGCACTTACCTTTCTGATCCGATGCCATAAGTATAAAAGGCCCAAAAAGATACTGGATCTTCATTCGAGCTTTAGAGCAACTGAATGCAATTCCAGCTTTACATCATGAACATCTGCAACGTGTGTAACTTCGCCGTTCGCCCGCGCCAGGAAGGCCTTCAATGTGACGGCTGCTAGTTGGCAACATCGCACCTGCGATACTAGAATATCCCGAGCCCAGTACCGCGCCGCTGTACGGTCTGGAGAGGGAATCGACTGGAGTTGCCAGGTGTGTATGGAGACACCATACTTCGAGAGTTTTGTTAACGATCAACCTTATAGTTTTAAGAGACATTGCCTAGCTTTGTTCTTTTACGCGGGTTTAATTTGCCGAAATGTACATACCGTATTTACTCGAATATGCGCCGCGGCGCTTATTTAATTTTTCGCGCCACAAGTGCGGCGCTTATTTAAACATTGTACCAGACTAATTTACTTTTTCTACATTTTTATTCAACGGTACACTTTCTATTTGTTAATTTTCCTATGGACTGATACTAAACTGATGGTAAATCTAGAAATACGAGAGAAATTCACGCGGTGAAAAAAACTCGAGAGTTTCATGATAACGAGAGCGAAAATATCCGGGGTGAGAGCGAATTCCTTTGTCGTTGGGGAACAATTTACAACGTTCAGTCAATTTTAAAATTGTTTTATAGTGTTTTTCCTGTATGTAACCGCAATGTTGTTAGTGTAGTTTTCTCCCTTACTATGTAAATATGCTTTTAAGTGTTTAGAGTAAATAAAGCATTGTTGTTGTTGAGCACTTACATATTTTCTCCCTTAAACAGATGACACATCTTCAGAGCCGTACTCAACGAACGAAGAACCCTCGATTCTAGAACCAGTTCCCGACAGAGAACCACCAATAGTTACAGAGCCGGTAACTTTCCAGTTGGTCGAGCGAGGAACGAAACGTGGAAAGACCAGCCTCGTCGACAGCCATGGCTTCACCTACAACGTCCACTCCAGGCGTCCCTACGCAACTTACTAGCAGTGTACGATGCGTCCAAAGGGAAATCCGAGCAAGGATGCACGAGCGATAACTTTGAGCTTATACTCAAAAGTAAAACTCGTGACAGTCAATTACCTTTTTATAACGTTTTGAATCAAATAAAAACTACAACCACTGTTTTTGTTAACAAAATATCCTTTAGCGTGAAATTGGTACTTTTTCACACCTATTGTTTTTGATCTTCCATTGAATGATACCGCTTGTAAAAAGCCGTTCTAAAAAAAATCGACATCTCAGGATCTACTGACTCTAAGAAATCGCTTGAAACGCGAAAATACTCTCTACCTCAAGGCAGTGCTTGCAAGGAATATTTTATTGATGCGCCGAATGTTCTGTAATGCATCAGTCAATTCCAGCAGTACCCATCCCCCCCCCCCCCCCGGGCTAACCCCCGGGCATTAGCAACTATTTTTTTTAAATCGGCAAATTCCCCGGGGTGGGCACACATAAGCTGTCTAAATGCCCCGGGGTGGGGACGAAGAAAGAGGGCAAATGCCCCGTCCCCGGGATCGAAATAGCCATGTTCACGTCGGTGATCGTTTTTTGATAACCAAATATAGTTCACCTTGTCGCTGTGAAGAATCAAGACATTTTAAATGATGATGAATCGCATTTTAAGCTCGCAAGATTGGTCTTGAAGATCACATTATTTGAATATCACAAACCTTCTGTATTTTAACTCCAGTTTCATGAATTTAAAAATTGCTAGGCTACTGTTGAATGCGAAAAAAAGGAGCAGGGATGGCACAGTCGGTTAGTGCGCGGCCTTGGTGCAAGAGCTCCTGAGTTCGATTCCCGGATCTCGCATCCTTGTTTCGACTCCTTTCCTTTCCGTGTAGCTAAGTAGCTTTAAATACCCGTAAAACGGAGCACTGATGGAGAGGGGGGAGTAAAATGAGCGCACCGTCGACCTCAGGTTTGTCAGTTTAATTACTGTTACGAGTTATCGACGTTAAATAAGGTCTACTTTACTTCGTGTTTACGCAGTCTTCACGTCAGTGATTGTTTTGTGATATTAGTTCACCTTGTCGCTTTTATATATTCATATGCTTACAAGTATAAATGAAGAAATACCTAAAATTGAGAAAACATACCTTTAAAAACATCCACAAGTTTTTCGAGTCCGTGACGGACAAGCCAGTCTTTAACGAAGGCCTCGTCTTTTCCGATAAACTCTTCCATGTTAATTCGAAAACACGTATGTCAAATGCCCGGAGGTCGCCCCGGGGTAGACTAATGCCCAGCCCCAGGGCCGCGATAAAATTGCGAATGCCCCACCCCCGGGACTGACAACTTGAGCAAATGCCCCGCGGTTGCCCGGAGAGGGGGGGGGGATGGGCACCGCTGGAATTGACTGATGCATAATTTTAAGATTTTGTCCGTGAATGTTTACACTCGTGCCGACAATCACCTCTAACATTAATTATGCAGCAGCAGCAGCGCCATGAAATGTTCATGTCGGTATCAGTTTTTGTGTGTGAATTACTTTAAAGCGTGCTATTTCACATTTTTATTCTTTTGTTTTGACTTTATTATTCCAGTTAGTGAATAATATTTTATTTTCAACTAAACAAAGAAAGAAGCTCGCTGCTTTGAAATTAGCAAAGTAAGAAAGTAATATCACACGCGTGATAAACGATTTTGATTGCCAACGATATTTGTTGATATGTTTTCAATTTGCATCGGTTTTCATCGAGAGCATTTAAGTTTATTAGGCAATTAAAGCGGGATAAAAAAGGCAATATACAGTTTTTAGGAACAATTTCATTGATGACTTTTATATTTTTTCCCTACTTACGGTTTTAAAACTATACCGGAAGATTTAAAAATTATCACATTACCCGCAAAAAAAATTAACACATTACCCGCGGGTAATCGCCCGGAAATCATCGGTAGTTGCAAAACTTTTGGAAGCCATCGGACTTTGGTTTTCAACAGTCAATTTTCACCGTGAAAATCACCGCGATTGGTGCTCACGAGCCGGGTTGTGAAACTATCAAAACATGTAAATTGATCAAAAGTTAGTCAAGCGAAACTGGCAGTGACTTAAAACTTCTTGACCCAAGGATCAGGATTGCATTCCAAACATCAATAAGCAGCTTTTGTATTCGTTAGTACTAGATATCTGACGTTGGCCAAGCGACTTTTGACGTTGGCGAATCGACCTGAGACGTTTGCAAACGAGTCGTTGGCGAAACGACTCTTCGGCGAAACGACCGCAATTCGTGAATATCACTTTCCCGAGGATAGACATATAACATATATTCACTATCACACAATAAACATTTTACCTCACAGTACGATTAGCGTAGTTTGATACTGTTAGAGCCAAATTGACTTTGCTTCTTAAAGGAATGAGTGGGTTGTCTTCGTAGTCTGTGTAATGAATCCAATTTGCTCCGAGTTCCACCTTCATTCCCGCGAACGACGTCTGTTTTACGCGCCCACCAATGTAATCCTGACCTTCCAACACCAGAAAGTCTGTAATTCCGTGATCGTAAAGAGTTTTTGCTGCGGTGATTCCCGATGCACCAGCGCCAAGAATAAGAACTTTTTTTCGCCCTTGGGAAGCCGCAGCTGTGAGATCGATACTTAACCAAAGGACGATAATGGATTTTATCATCATCGGCATGATCATACCTAAAGTTGCTTGAAGGCCGAACCTGAATGGAGACCGTCTTTCAAAACAACAACAGATTTGCAGATTGTTGTTGGACCTTGATTATTGAAGTAAAAATGGGGGGGGGGGGGGGGGTACTCCCAGAAAAATTGGGTAGGGGTGTGTGGCCCGCTTCCCAAAACCCTTACTCTATTTATGATCAAAATCTGCGATTCTCCCTACCCTATTTATGACCTGACCAAAAATTTGATACCCAATTTATGACCTGACCCTTAAATCAATACCCTGGTGCAGACTTGCCTTATAATTATTTCCCTAGTTCAGACCAATGTTAAAGGCAATGTTTATCTGCTTTTATTAGGTAGGTTACATGATAAAGAAGTAGCTTCTAAATAAAAAACGAATTCAAGACTAGAGTGCAAAAATGGATAACCTATTTATGACCAAAATAGCGGCAAATTGGCAAAAATCGATACCCTATTTATGACCAAAACGGCTGAAAAACCCTACTCTTTGGGGCCGCACATACCTATTTTGCCCATATAAGGGAGTAACCCCCCCCCCCCCCCCTTCCCGGGTATAGACGCTTCGTTGAACACAATTACCATATTTACTTGAATGCACATACCCATGTCAATGTTGTTGTCTTACTTAACTACAAACGGTTTGTAATAAAGTTAGAGTAGCACAAGAGCTTGCTAGCCAACTCTATTCGG
>NC_090892.1:14643625-14651125 GCF_036669925.1 Montipora capricornis | reverse complement strand
ACTCCCCTGTCTGGCTGTCTCCCCATAGTCAGTTAACGATTGCTTAGTTGAGGCATTGGGGCTGCCTCTTTCAGCATGTGCCATATTCAGGGTGTGGGATATAATATTCGCGAGGAAAACCGCTGAACAGGTCAACCGGGCCTCTGATGGCACTTAATTGATCTCAAACGGGTGAAGTCATAGGAGTAGTAAAACCATAGCAAAATCGCAAATTTAATATATATATTTTTGTAAATATCTCGGAATTTTCTAAATATCCCAGGAGCTTCTAAATATCTAAAAAAATATCCGGATATTTGTAGCTAGGCCTATACAGAAGTTTCTAATAGCAAGTCAACCAACCCAAACCCATACAAAACTGCTAACTTTAGGACTAAACATTATCTAAAGCATATTGTTTAGACCTAAGGTTAGCATTTTGTAAAGGTTTGGGTTGGTTCAGCTATTGTACCCTTCACCCCCTACCGCCACCCCTCACGTCCAAGGGCACTTGGAGATATGGAAACAATTCTTTACCAAACAAACAAGCTGCAAAAAATGAACGTTTCTAGTCTGAGGACGTGCAACGGAGACGGGTTTCGACATCTATTTTTCGTGTAGATACTCAGTCGCAGGCATAAATGACTTAAGGACGGTCCCTACTAATTAAAGATATTTTTGCCCCGGTTTATGATTTTGCAGGAACTCTAGATCTTAACAAGTGTAATTGGCTAGCTGGGGATTCTGAGCAGCTATTGGTTCAAGGCTATGGTAATGCAGCTCTGCTTCATGGCCAAGTAAGGCCATATCTCTAGTGGCTTCGTTTTCATAACCAGCTCCGGGGTGGATAATATTCAATCCCGTTTCTCCTAAGCTTGATATTACCGCCACCGGGATTTCAAACATGTTAATTAGGCCCCATAAAGCAATCCAGTCACCCCATTCACCGTCCATAGCCATCCTTCTCAGATAGGTATCCCATGCTCCGTGTTTGATAAATTCTCTGAAATGAGTCCTGTCCGGGGTTGTTGGATTACTACGGAGGTAATTTACCAAGTCACATCGCACTTTTGTGGCACTCTGCGAGACCCTTCCGCGGCGTATTAGCTGGTCATTCATTGCATGGAATAGACAGTTCCCATCTTTGGGGGCTGGAGGATGGCGATGTGTTAATCCTGCCTTTCTTAATTCCATGTTCAACCGACTCTTTGGTGATTTATCTTTGTCTGAAGCTTGCTTAAGCCTAGTTTTCATATGTCGGGAAAATCCCAGACGATCAGGGATTTCGCAGTTTCCCGACCGTCCCAGATTTTGCCGACATATCAGAAAATCGCCAGATGCTTGTCCTAGATTCCCCCGATAGTGACTTTGGCGAAAAATGGAAAGTGTTCAGAATCCCCAGCTAGCCATTGCTCAGGAATTAAAGCAAAAATACTGCGAAGGAAAAATAACAGAAGAGATTTGTCCCAGATGTGGAGGGCAATTCGAGTGCTACACACAAGGTGTATTTAAGAGCGGTGGAGCATTGCAGGTCAACGCAAATGATAGCGTTTTCTGTCATAATTGTTTAATGGACGACTTTTAGTCAAGGACATGGGAAAAAACAAAACTGCAGTATTGCGTGTTGAACCAAAGCTTATAGGCTAAAACATTGCGTTCTAGTTATTAATGTTACGATTGTTGCAAGCCGGGCCCGGGTGGCGTCCTTTTCGCCTCGTCAAAGAGATCAGTGGGCCGTTTCTCGAAAGTCCCTAAACTTTTCACATGCCACAATTCCCTCTTTATCTCAAAAAGGGAGAGGGTTTAAGTGTTTCACAATCCGCTTTTAGTTATCTCGAAAAAACATGCTAAAAGTCATCGGGACTTGTCGAGAAACAGGCCCCTGGTCACAATCGGTTTAGAATTGCGTCCAAGTTAGTTTTTGATGATTGTATCCGATAATCAAATGTGTCAAATTTAAACTATCATGAGGCAGAAACCTGTTGCTAGCCATGCATGATTTAAAGTGATTTTAATAAAAATAAGCGCTCTTCTCATTAATTCTCAATCCAGACCATTCTACCCTCCATGCCATTCCTCACTTTTTTTTCGGGATCATTTGCGTTCCGGGATCATTTGCGGTACAGTTTGGGGATCATTTGCAGGTCTGGGATCATTTGCGGTCCTGGGATCATTTGCGGACCCGTACAGACCTTTGGGCTTTCCACGTTGTTTTCTAACACGATCGGTACTTGATGGACCTATTTTATTTAGCATTTCTAATTGTTATCTGAGCTATTTTTGAACGTATCTGCATTGGTTCATTTACTCTGAATAAACGTTAATACCATTCAGTTAGTATTTTGGTTTTGTTTGTTTTGTTAGGAACTGCCTCTGGTTGCTGAACGTTTTGTTCGTTCTGTATGATGTCCTGTTTGTTCCCATGCGAATGACGTTGCTTTTAGTTTTGTCAACGTTGTGCCTACGACAGAAAGGTTGCTCACCTTCAAAGACCAAAACTTCGATAAAGCGACAGTTATTCTAAAAAGAAGGACTACATACATACATATACAAACCAGTTGGCTATTTACAAGTGCAGCTGGGAAGTTGAACCAGGGACTACCAGGAACAAATTCAACGAGTAGCCGATGTTGTTGGTACAGATGATGAATGGGACCGACGTTTAGGGTCAGGCAATCCCGCGGCTGATAAGTTGGTTAAGGATTACTTTCCGGCGTATCGTGACGGCGGACCAGCTTTGGGCTCCAGTAACATCTAAACAGGCAAGTCCGTTCCCTGTTGATAAACTGACGGGGTCATCATCCCACCTTCAGCGGGAATTAGACAGCGCTGAAACACCGATCCAAAGGTTTATCGTAGCTCGGTACCAGGCATATTTTAAAACGATGCTTTTTAGTGGGGATCGCCCGTGTGATCTCGGCCAGGTTAAAGTGTCCGGGGTACTTCGTTTCCCTAATGATGATGGTTTCCTCTTCAACCACGTGTGTGGGGCAAGACGTTGAGGAATGATGATGAGAACGTGTTCGGGATCCGTAGAAATCCTCACACCGCTATTTGCCCGATTCGGGGCATTGAGCAGTACATTGAAGTAGCTCGCCAGATGACGGTCGACTTGACTCGAAATTATTCTAAAAAGAAGGTCTCCCTTCAAAAAAGTGGGTTCGAGATTTACCATTGAGATCTTCCACCGCCGAGGCCCGACTAAATGGGTATCTTAAGGATATGGGGGTGGATGACAGTGAAGCGCTCCATGGTTTTCGTTCTGGTCGTGCAATTACATTGGCTCTCAAGGGAACTGACATTTCTGAGATTATGGACCATGTTGGTTGGTCGCGTATTGCGGCTAAAGTCCTTAATCCTGGTGCATGGTGCATCTGCTTGGCTTGTCTCCGAGAGTGATACGGATGTGATTAATCCCTGGCAGAACACGAACGAGGTCAAGTGCTTTGTGTCCGCATTCCCTTCCGAAAATCGGGATAAGAGGCCCCATCAAGGTTCTTGAACCTGTTTCACTAAAACAATATCTTGATACCACATCTGTAATCTAATTTTTTGAGTGCAAGGTGGGATACGTTTTGCATCGCGCAGAATGCTATTGTTTTTGGCGACATCTACTTGCGGTGCATAATTTTCGGATGTGCGGCATAATTAATTTCTCATTCAGAACTAGTCCTCTATGATTGTTCCGTCGATTTGGCTTTGTGAATATTTCGGTCTTTCGGTTTCTCTTCGGTGAATTCTACGGCTGTCAATCAAACTGTTCAGAAGACATATGCGAATATCAAGGTGTGATAAAGTTAACAATAGAGCACTAATTAGGCTACTCTTGCTATTGAAAACAACTTTTGACAAGTTCCTGCAAAAAATTTCACAACTTTTGGTAACAAAAGGTAACTAAAATCTAAGCGTTAACTGAAATAGCTTCATGCGTACTAAGCACTTTAAAACCAGGTCTTAATAATGAACTCACTTTGTTAAACTTCTCGATCGTTTCATTATTAAGATTTTTTCAATGAAGAGAGACTCGTAACGTTGAATACGCTTGCCGACATGGGCAGAAGAAAATTTACTCTCCATCAGAAAAAAAAAAAAACTTCCGGAGAGAAGAACATCCGAATGTCAAGGACACTTTTTTCTAACCCAACTGCACACAATGGCGGGGTTTATCCGTTAAACCCTGCCAGTTTTTGCGTGTCAATAAAACCCATTGTGATACGCCTTGTTCTCCAAAGCGTTTCGACAAGTGGGACCGAAATGGCCCTGTAATTCTCTTGTTCAGTCCTATGGGAATATGTTTGCATTTTTGTAGGGATAATTATTCAAATTTCGATTTGTTTCGACATAACATAAAAAGTTACAGTTGCGGTCCAATTCAAAGCTCTTTTCGAGACAACATGGCTAAGCGTTTCAGGCATCCTCCTGGAAAAGTAATGGCCACATTAAAAGATTAAAAAAATTACTCAATAGGAAAATGGCTATTGAACTAAAGTGAAGCGAAGGCTCTTTTGCAACCTCAAATTCTCCACATTGTTTCGGTAGTAGTCAGTGCGATTGATAAATCGTTATGTTTTGTGCCTCTCTGCAATGACACATTGGTAAGGGCAAGAGGTTTCTGACTTCCATGCTAGACCTTTTTTTTATCAGAGTCGGCAGAAAATTTCGCTAAGAGAACCATCGGGTCCCTTGGAGAGGAAACGGAGAACAGACAACAGTCAATTTTATTTCATTCAACTCGGCATTACAGAGGATGAGATTTTCTCCCGGTTAGCCATTATCATGCGTGATCAAGAAACGGTTACCGCGGGCAATGAAAAACAAACCGTACCGGAAGTGTTTTTTACTGTCTGTTTTTCGCCAGTTCCGTCAAGCGGTGTTTTTACTAGAGTATATGCGCAGGTCTGCTGAAAAAACTTGAGGAAAGATGGCGGTCAACTTCAACCTCTATGCAGGTGGGTTAGGAGCCCTACGCGATCTTTGCAGGAGGACGATAGTCTGTAGCCAAGTGTAACCAAGTTGGCTTGAAGCACTTCGAACATTTGATTTTGTCCCTTAATAACGCGCCACTGCCATAGAGCCTCGCCGTTGATTTGGAGATAAAACATTGGGTCATAGCCTTTCAGTGGTGTGGACATGTGCAAGAAAGCGGGGTTGATCCGGGATTCAATGAGCTCTAAAGAGAGCTCCCGATCAACGCGTTTCATTTCTTGCACGGACGGCATATTGGAGTTCTGTGAAGAATGCGCGCGTATTGAAACTTTATCGAATTGCTTGTTGCAACTGACGCAAAGCGTTACTTGAAGTGAGACTTTTAAATGATACAGTTTAGCACCTCAATTACAATGCCTGATAGCATCGATTGTTTGCGGAGGCGGAGCTTAGCATATATTAATGTTCGGCCGGGAAATTCAAAACAGTTTCGTTCTATTCTTCTTGTTTCCGAAGGGCAGGATGCAAGAAGGTCATCTGGGTGTTCGAAAGTTGAATAGAACGACCGCTTGTAACCATCATTTTCCGTTAAAACTTGGCATGAAACTTCCTTGAACAACAAATATTCAAAGCCACATGATAACCGTTATAAAGGGACACTTAAAAGGGAGAAAAATCCAGCTCCAAATTTTTCCTCTTACAGTATTTTCCCTAAAATAGACCAAATTCAGAGGAGAAAAACGACTAAATTCGCGATTCCTAAGATCTTGAAAATTGTCTTATTTAATCCATCAATATCTCATCTACAAAAGCCGTATGATAACCATCACGAAACACAAGTACGAAGCAGGCAATCTCTAAAAACGTATGCGTCTTCGGCCTTTTTGTGGTCATTTTCTTTATTGTTTAGCTATCGAGCAACCAGATCGAATTTGAATTTTCGCGCTGACTGTGGAATTAAGTCCCGGATGTGTCGCGGCATTCTGCGCGATGGGGGATATAGTTTTGGGGTTCTGTTTCTTGGGAGTTAGGTGGAAAGCTGGGAGCAATTATAGGTCGGTTAGTAAAGTTGTAACGGATAGGTGCAAGGGCACTGATTGATATTTCACCCCATTCCTTAATTCAATTGAGCATGAATGGGAGTGTTGCTGAATAGATTACTGTTCACCTTCACTTCTGTGAATAATAGGCGATTTGCATGATGGCGTCATTTTACTACGGATACCAGAATGCTTTGTCAAAATGCTTTGTCATTCAGATTTTTTTCTCTCCTGGGAACAAAGAAACAATTGTTTGAATCTGCCTGACAATTGAAGCAATTCAGAGCATTCTGGTCTTAATAGCCCACTTTCGATATATTAAAACTCAGTCCTAAACGAAAGACGTCATCTCGAGGTTCTGGGGAATAAAAGTAAGGATTTGTATGAGTTTATTCCCCAGAGCCTCGAGATGATGCCGTTTGCTTAGGACTGAATTTTAATATATCGAAAGTGGACTATTGTTCCAGGCATTTTAAATGTGCTACCTGCTACATGCAAATACAATACACAAAGAATCTTAACCAAGGGAGATTTGAATTGGGTACAACTGACATCTGGTCTATTGCTTATTTTCCCGCCAAATTTGGTTTAAAAATAGACGTTTTTCTGACGCTGATCGGGACAAACCTGATACCAGAGTTTTACTCTTGACTAATGGACTCTTGTCGAGATTCAATTTAGTTCATCATCATCATCATCATCATCATCATATCTTCATTTGCCCTCGGATTTTAGAGTGGCTTGACGTCGCTAGTATCTTCGAGCATTTACCCTCCCAACTATGATAAACCACAGAAGAAAGACCTCAACACCGGGAACTCCATGCCCTACGATTTTATTCATCAGTGATACCCTTGTTATACCTTACAGCCATCGCAGAAAATTATTTAGATTAAGTTAGAAAAATTGTGTTCCCTGCTTGATTATTTGTGCCTGTTGAATTTCTTGTGACAGCCATTCGCAACAACGTTGACAGTCTCTATTCTAGGTTTTTTTTGGTTTTTGGACGAGGAGTGCATCTGCCATAGGCCACTTCGGAAAATACCATAATACTCTTTGTTTGTCCCCCCAAATTTTGCATAGGCATTGTTTTTGTTTTCTCTTGGGACCCTTGTAAGCCCCAAGAGAAACTCCGGAGTGGCCTATTTGGAAGCTTAAGCACGAGACATTTTTGAACCACGTACGGTAACCGGAAGTGAGCTGGATATTTTAAAACTTGTCTTCACTGACGCATTTACAATAAGTATCTTTTCTCTATTAGAGACGATCATTTTAGGAATCTGGGAGAGACTCTGTCTTGGCACGGGAGCCCATGTCTCGGAGCGAACAACTCCCATAATAAGCTTATGTCACGGCATTTTTACAGACCGATCTATTTTAAGACTATCTTTTCCGTAAGGAGCAAAGGAAGTTCCGGTTCGGTGACGCTATGACTACAAGATAGTTTTTCGTCATACAGCATCAGGCTCCTGCGGGAGTCTCGTTCGCGGGAAATTATATCTAAAAATAAATCGGTCTGTTAAAAAAGCGGTGACAGGAATGTAGGACTGGTTTT
>NC_090892.1:14611125-14618625 GCF_036669925.1 Montipora capricornis | reverse complement strand
TCTCTCTGGTGGACAACAGCGTGTTGTCGTTAACGTAGTTTTTCGTCCTGGGGCGTAGTAAAGTCTGAAGTCCCTCATGCCCAGGGCTCAATTCTAGGACCTGTACTTTTCCTGATGTTTGTAAATGACATGCCAGACGTACTAAAATCGTCATCTTTGTGTCCGCATTCCCTTCCGAAAATCGGGATAGGACACCCCATCAAGCTCTTGAACCTGTTTCACGAAAACAATATTTTGATACCATATCTGTTATCTAATTTTTGAGTGCGAGGTGGGATACTGCGGAACACTGGTCCGATTCACATGGGTCGTATTTCTTCTGGCTAGCCCTAAGCCAAGCCCTTCCAGCTTTACTTAGACCGTTGATTGATATTTCACCCCATTCCTTAATTCAGTTGAGCATGAATAGGAGTGTTGTTGAATAGATTACTATTCACCTCCACTTCGGTGAATAATGGGCGATCTGCGTGATGGCGTCATTTTACTACGGATACCAGAATGCTTTGTCAAAATGCTTTGTCATTCAGATTTTTCTTCTCTCCTGGGAACAAGGAAATAATTGTTTGAATTTACCTGACAATAGAAGCAACTCAAAGCATTCTGGTCTTCGTAGTTAATTACGCCATTATGCAAATCGCCTATTCGTTAATTGTTCCAAGTATTTCCATATCATGTAAATGTGAATGCTACATGCAAATACGATACACAAAGAATCTTAACCCCGGGAGATTTGAATTGAGTACAACTGACATCTGGTCTATTGCTTATTATCTCGCCAAAATAGACCTTTTTTCTGACGCTGATGGGAACAAACCTGATACCAGATTCTTACTCTAGAGTGATGGACTCTTGTCGAGATTCAATTTAGTTCATCATCATCATCATCATCATATCTTTATTTACCCTCGTATTTTAGAGTAGCTTTAAGTCGCTAGTATCTCCGAGCATTTACCCTCCCAACCATGATACACCACAGAGGACAGACCTCAACACAACCTCGTTACCAGGGTCTCCATTGTTGTTGAGAAGAGACCCAAAGAGACCCTGGGAACGAGATTGACCTCAACACCGCGAACTCCATGCACTACGATTTTATTCATCAAGTGATAACCTTGTTATCCCTTACAGCCATCGAAGCAACTTACTTAGATTAAATTAGAAAAATTGTGTTCCCTGCTTGATTATTTGTGCCTGCGGAATTTTTTGTGACAGTCATTCGCAGCAAAATTAAAAGTCTCTATTTTAGCCCCCTTTTTTTTTTCGTTTTTGGTCCACGAGTGCTTCTCACTTTCAGGAGCTTAAGCACGGGACATTTCTGAACCCACGTATGGTAACCGGAAGTGAACTGGATTTTTTAAACTTGTCTTCACTGGCACATTTGCATTGCATGTATTAAAATATCTTTTCTCTGTTAAAGACGATTATTTTAAGAATCTGGGAGATTCGTCAATTGCACTAAACCCATGACATAAATACATCATATCCTAACTAAATCTAAAAACAAACTGAAACCTAAAAACCCCTTTACATGAATGCCGTGTGTCTAAGTATAAAGCCGGTTGATGAATAGCGTAGTACGAGTTGAGCTGTCCGGCGACAAAAATCATTCAGTGATTCAGTGATTCTGCCCGCCGCAGCTCAGAAGGTAAGCCGCCCCGAAGCACTGCACCGCTGTAGCTAAAACTGTTTTTCAAAACATTGGTGCGTGGCACTGGAACAGCAAGTTTGCTCACGGAGTCCCTCAGTGAATAATTGTAACGTCAGAGCAATTGGTGAATACGTCACATTGCTTAAATACTCGGGTGTTAACAGACCATAATGGCTTTCTGTATTTACCGCTGCGTACTCAGCTTTCTCCACCTTTCTTATTTTACCAAATAAGCCTTCAATGTTAACATCATGACTCGAAGTGGTTAAAATTTAAGCTGCGAGGTAATGCTTCTGTAATTTATAAGACAGTGTTACATTGCAGTTCCCCCACACAACACTGCAGTAGTCAAAGAGTGGCCTAACAAAGGCGTTAAAACTGAAGCAGGTGAGTTACAGCAGGGACGTTTAAGCGGTGCGCCGATACCGGAAGCAATTAATTTTTCTTTGTTAAGTACTCAATGTAAGTATTCCAAGAGAGATTTTGATCTATATAAACCCCTAAGGATTTTGCAGTAGACACTTGATCAATAGAAACATCACCGAGAGTACGATGAGGGGGTCTCGAAGGTAAAAAATTAACGTTGCTTTCGGGCGAACCGTTACTTTCGGAATTCTACGGTACAGCTCTTCCTTCAAAGTTATGGTCAGCATGACTCATCAGAGGACAGCGGGTGAAAATCTGAAAACGATTTGCTACCTTGGATCATGTGGCTTCTTCACCATCGTAGAAACAATCTCGGCCAGAGCTCTTCTCTTGACTGAGGGAGAGAAGAACTCCCTTGGGTCGATCCGAGGCTCTGGTGACGAGAATGCGTAAGAAATGGAAGATCGGACAAAGGATTACTGACTTGACATGACAAAGCGGTAGGAGACCTGGGACAGAGAAGCCTTGCACTTTACGTAAGGCGAGTTCTATGGGGAATAGACCTTATTCATAAATGGCGGCCAATTTATAATTCTTTTGTCGAAGTGCAAATTAGCCTACCAAGCCTCGATACCTTAGAGTGAATTCAAAAGAATTCTTGCTCTAAAATGAGGCTTGGTACGCTAATTTGCTCGTGGACAAAAGAATTATAAATGTGACCGCCATTTATGAATAAGGTCTATTAGTATGTACTAAAACATTCAGTGGATGACGTTGAACATGATCGCTGATTGGCTACTCAAACTCCGGATATCCTTTGCTATTCACCTCCGAGCAATTCGCGCGGAATTTGCTCCCGAAAATGTTGTAATCTTTGCAGGAATAAATGAGTTAAATCATCTTTTTGTGCTATATTATCTCACTGTTTTAGTATATACTAAAACAACTATTCACCTCATTGTCGGTAGCTAGTGGTGGATATTTACCTTGACGCTTCGCGGCTCGGTAAACATCCACCACTAGCCACCTCCACTTCGGTGAATAGTTGCTAAATATATCACACGTAAACAGCATTTATAATGTGAAATTAGTGGAAAAAGCAGTTTCAGTTTCGGAACGTACGCAGCTAGTTAATTATCTATATATAGGTATTTGATTATATATTCTGTAGTACTTCCACTTGGGAAACACCCTTTGAATTTTGTTTTGTTGCTTGGTTATGACACAAGCTGTAACCTGCGTAATTGCCTGCGAAATTGCTTTCACGTCTGAGAGCAATTTTATCCTCCACCTATTTTCAAATGTGGAAGTTGAAGATTCGAGATCTCATTTCGATTACTGTTCAGGGACACGTAAAATCTGCGGCCATCGTCGACGATCGAGTGGCATCGGATGAAAAATATGTTTTCAACCGATGCCACTCGATCGTATTTTTTCGATTTAAAAAAATCGAAAAAATTTCTTCCGTGGAGGACAAAAAAATACAACTTTTAAAAGCTTATTCTATGCCAAAATGAACTTCTGAAGCTTGTTTTGAAAGAATCATTTTCCACTGAACCACCCTTAATTTTCTGTTTTCTTTATTTTAATGACGTTTCGGCTTGTTCTTGGGGAAATGCGTTTTTGAGACGCAGAAGGCAACCGGAAGTAAATATTTTGCGACATGCAAAGACAATAGTGTCCCAGATTTTTAACCTAATTATTTCTAATGTAGAAAAGATACTTAGCAATATGAATGTGGTTGTGTGAAGACCACTTAAAGGGAAAACAGCTCACTTTCGGTCGCCGTCCGTGTCTCAAAAACGTCTCGTGCTTAGTTCCCCACGAGGACGACGATGAAGGCTTCGAGAACGCCACAGAACAACAGTTCCGATGAACAGAGTCTCTGCACGCCCTGCACGTGCATATTACGCGTGAAGACCGTACATTATAATTACATCATTGTTGTCTGGGTCTCTAGAGAGGAGGAGTAGCTGTTTTCGATTGTATGTTTTGTTTTCCATCGTGAAAATACGTAAGGGGGTTTTTTATTTAAAATTTGAGACTCTCTCAATAAACGAAATGAAGCGGGGTTTTCGTTTGAGGCCGGTACTTTGACACTATGAATTTTAAGATTCGTCGACTTCCTTTCTTTTCTTTTTTTTTTTTTTCCGGACTTGCTATGTCAGGTAGCCATGGGCTGAAGAAACACGAGACAATCGCGCAATAAATCCATCAAACTAACAAGAAGTCACATCGCCTTATTTTGCTTACTAAACGGAATAATCGCTCTGATGGCATTTTATTTACGCGATAATGTTAGTTTTTTTCTCCAATCTCAAGAATGTAAATAGCATTTCCGAGGGTTTCAGACTTCTTGAGGGTTTTTTCCCAGCCGGCGCACTTGTATGTCCGGTACTTTCATTATCAAACCCGGTACTTTGAAAAGCTATCGAAAACCCTGAAATAAGTCAAAAGATGAAATCTTACAATCCCGAGACACGAGGCATTAAAAAGTTGTCTGGAATTTCCATATTCATAACAGCCACTAATTATGGTCTGTGGCACGAACATTTCTTCGTAAGGTTTTGATTTGTAACTGCCAGAAGCTTCGTGACTTTGAAGACCCATCTTTTGAGAAAGTCCATTTAGACGCGTGATCCGTAATGAGTACTTTAAAAACTAAGACGAGACACTTAAAGGGTATTTACATGAGCTCACCGTTTACATGAAACCGGGACGAAATACTTGGTGCCTGGTTTCTACCCCATATGAACCATGTGAGCGTTAGCCCCACTAATGGAAATAGGTCCACACAAGGACAGAGAAAAACTCTGAAACGCATAAGAAAAAAATATATAGAGGCCGATACGAACTCATGCCGATCTGAGTTCGTGCCGGTCTCATGTAAATACCCCCCTAGGTTTCTGTATATTAAGTGTTGTTTATCTGCGTGCCAAAGCGGATTAACACTGAGGTTGTCAGGTATTACAACGTACCGTCACTAAATGTGTCACGAGGTGTCTTGGAGCATCCACTCCAGTTACAACCATTCTGTCATAACTATCTTTTTACAGCTCTTACCAGTCACACGCGCCCCTCAACAACCTTTTTTTGCATTTTTCGAAACGTAATTTTGGTGGACGTCAATCAAATGTTTCCACGACGAATTCGACTTTCACCACGTAAACAGGACTATTGTCGTGGACAAATTTGATTGACGTGCACCCAAAATTTAGTTTCGAAAAATGAAAAAAGTCGTTGAGGGACGCGTGTGACTGAATACTCGCTGTAACAAATAAACTTTACAGACTCCCTTTAAATATTTTTCAAGTGCGGCCCTGGGCTGGGCAGATAGATATAAAGACAACTAAAATTTCACTCTGTGCTCCGATATGATAATTTTGCCAACCCATTTGTTCTATCAAGTTAACCGGAGTGTGAAATATACATTCTACGCAGTTTTAACTTAGATTTAACGATAACAAAGAGCAAACCGGTTACCCTATTCTGATCCGTTAAAGACGCATTTGCCTTCTTAAATTTAACGATATCTTGAACTATATTACATTCAAAATGTCGGATATGATGCTTAACACATGACTGGGGTTAAGAAGGGCCTCTTTCTTTGCAAAGATATGTTTACAAAGACGACGACTTCTTGTATGATGGGATTGAACCATCACACATTCAACCATTCCGAAAATAGCGCGGCGCAAATTCCGCCGCGAAGAATTCGCTCGGTGTGCTGAGTTAATTTTTATGCTCATTTGCCGCCGCGGAAATAGCGCTGAATATCAAAAATGTTTGGTATATTCTTCGCCGCGAACTTTTCTGACGAAAATTTTTTCCAAGTGTGCGGACACTGTAGGAACTTAGCAATGGTGACGATAACCTCTTGTCGTCATTACCGCATGTCACTTCCGGCTCATCGTGCAAGTGACCACCTCCCAGATAGCTCAGATGGTAGAGAAAGTGCAGCGTAATGTTCGAGTCCCGTTCGAGCCTGTTTTTTTCAGGTTTCTCTGCAACTGCCGCTCAAGTTCCTTTACAAACTGCGATGATTACTTTCTCTTAGATGGACTTAGGAGCGCGCATAGCGTATTAGGTATCGCTCGCGGACTGCAGTTCAGCGCTCCGAGTTCGAATCCTAGCTCGAGCGCTCCAAAGCTCATTCAGTTTTCGACCCATTCATGTTGGGTAAAATGAGTACCAGTATTACTGGGGACAAGATGTGCATGCGAAAACGGGATAGGAGTAGCGCCCACCCCTGCCGTGAGTTGCGATAGATGCCGTAAGTTACGGTAGAAGCTAATGAAAAAGGAGCCTACCGCTGCCTACGGGATGCCTTCAACTGCGGTCGGCCTCTTGTCTTGTGTAGATAGACATATATCACACATTCACCATCACAACATTTTATCTCGCAGTACAATTAACGAAGTTTGATACAGTTGCGGTCAAATTGACTTTGTTTCTAAAAGAAATGAGCGGGTTGTCTCCGTAGTCTGTGTAATGAATCCAATTTGCTCCGAGTTCCACCTTCATTCCTGCGAACGACGTCTGCTGAATTAGCTGCCAGAACCGATTTGACCAAAGGACAGAAATGATCTTTGTCGTCAACATGGTAGCTCATTTATGGTTCTATAGAGGTGATGATTCATGAAAATAAAGGGCAAGGGTCTAAGCATGAGCATGATGTATGTCTGGTTTTGTATTAGTCAGCCGACGCAAGACGCGGGGCAGCCTTAATGGAACCGAAGCGCGAGAGTGTTGTGTATGCAGAAAAAAATTGCTAGTGCTTCAGAGAAAATGAAATGTAAGACACGGTAAGGGAACACAGGCCGCTGATCATGTGACTGCAAGAACCAATGAAAGTGCGTGTTTTAATTTGTTGTGTGATGTCATTTGACAAACTGGCATGATCCGGCATTGCCATATGGATATTTATGATCAAGTGAAAACAATTTTTTTCCAGTTCTCTAACTATTGTGTACACTTGTTTTGAGTGTTCTTTAATATTTCTTTTTCGAACCAGCGTGTTCTATATTGAGTGAAAGAGCTCAAGACTGAACCGACTCTCTAATATCGGGAATCTCAAAAATATGGAATCTCTAATAGGGGGAGCTACTAAAATAGGGAATCTCTAAAAGGGGCAATCTCTTAAATCTCCAGGACCGCAAAGTTTAAGAGAGATCTGATCTGTTGATTTTAATGACAAGTTCCGTTTTAACAGAGCAATTGTTGAACAGAAATGCCGGTTATTAAAATATCAACGAAACAGTGCTTCCATCGTAAAGCTACGGACGAAACATACATATGAAGGAAACATACAATATAAACGTTATAAAGCTGGAACAGGTTACTTTTTGCCAAAATACCGTATCAAAAAAGACAACAGTTAATGGCTTTAAAGTCAGAGAACCGTGCTTATTACATTTTGAAAAAACGTACTACGCGAGAGGATTAGAGAAGCGAGTCCTTCTAAGTACCTTTGACAATTCACCATT
>NC_090892.1:14598625-14603625 GCF_036669925.1 Montipora capricornis | reverse complement strand
GGAGGATGTTAGCACATGACGATGAATTTTCAGTTTTCTCTCTACGCTTCCAACTCAGCTCACACCACTTTAATTCCTCGACAGGTACTACACATTTTTAACGCGAAACGATATGAATTAGTTTCGTAGGGATATGAATAACGCGAGCTCGTATTTTAAAATGAAGTCCTCGTTGCCGTCGCCGTCCTCGTGTCGTAAGCTCCCTATTGTATTGGAATGACGGCACCCTTACCAGTCAGTTGATCTTTAGTGGTTAAGTGGATAAAAACAGTTCCTTCAAAGTCGGTGCTCCGGGTTAAAATCCTATCCAGTTATTACTTTTACTTTTTTCTTTTTATCTGCTGCCGCAAGTCCTGGGACAGAGTAATCTAAATGGAGGATAAAACTTCATTTGGAGTAAACTGACATTGATGGGGAAATCCTTCATTTTAGGGAGAGATCGTGTTGCAACGAAAAGGAAGCAAAGAAGAGAGACCCAGCGGGAACGAGATTGGCAGCCGGAGGTACGTCTCATAAATTGACCATAAATTGAAAGCGCTCCTTCCACCGGACTATGACAACTCACGCTATAACCTAAGACGACCGCGCCATTTTAATATGCCGAAACTTTGTACGAACAGAACAAGAAACACTTTTATATATGCGATGTCCAAACAGTCCAGGCTGTAGTTTTATCCCATATATATACATACTTTATAAGTTAACATATTTTAACGTAAATACTTTATATGGAATTTTTAATATTGTCTTAATAATCAGTTTTTGACTTATTATCTAGGATTCATTTGTAATTTTTTAAGTATTGTAAAGCATTTGTAAATAATTGCGTAATTCAGCCTTTGCATGGCTGCGATGCAGTTTTTAATAAACTATCTATCTATCTATCTATCCATCATCTATCTATCTATCTATCTAAAGGTTCAAATTGTTTATTCCACTTGCATATTTTCGTGTTCATACAAGCGAGGAAGCCTCCCTTTGCTAATATGCTTTTTTCGAGTTTCTTCGGCTTCACACCCGAAAGTTCGACGCTTACAACCAATCGGTATGCCATCTTCGTGAAGAATTTCTGGGAACACAGAAACAGTTCTTCATCAAATTTCTGGCAGTTGCATGCTTGTGGTAGAAACTAATTTGCATCTCACAGAAGCATAACTGAGACGTAAAAACAGAAAGTCTTAGACTTCACTTGGTAACTTATATTGATACGCATCCTTCTACGCCACCAGCGTTGTACTAGGCGCCTCAATTATTTCTGGAACGGTTTCTGTGAGTTCCTTTTACATAATCAAAAACCGGAAACGTTGGAAAGGTACACAGAGTTTGGACTACCGTGCAAGATTTTTGTGTCAGTAA
Organism: Montipora capricornis; assembly: GCF_036669925.1. Classification (NCBI taxonomy): domain Eukaryota; kingdom Metazoa; phylum Cnidaria; class Anthozoa; order Scleractinia; family Acroporidae; genus Montipora; species Montipora capricornis. Next base: position 14,602,269 of record NC_090892.1, on the reverse strand, counting down.
CAGGTGGGTTGCAAAATGATACCAGAAACCCATAAGGGTTGAAACGTGTAACGGGCGTTCACAGCTTGCGAATATTCAGTGCGAACTGATTGGTTGAATGTTTCAGTGCTAAGTACCATATTTGGAAACCCCTCGCTCTTGTTGTTCCAAATATGGTACTTAGCAAATCGAATATTCAGAAGCTTGTTTCGTAGCACACAAGGGGCCGTTACACGTTTCAACCCTTATGAGTTTCTGATGATACGGAATGAACACATTATGCAAGAATGTTGTATTTCGCAAGATACGATAGTTACGTGTATCTTCGATAGGACGAGGGCCACTTATGAAATCCATCAACATTTCATCGTTGTTATCGTTTCCCAATGTTTGGTCACGAATCACCTTGTCTTTGGATTTTAAATGTTCCTTTGTTGCATGTAGCAACCAAATATGCACATTTCTTGTTCACTGATAACTCATTTGATTTCTGGTTTGATTCTAGAAAGATCATTATTGGGTTGCCAGAATGGCCAACCAGCCGGAAGATGGGTGTCATTTCTCCGGGTTTGTTTTCCCGTGTTAGGAAAATGAAAACCTGTCTCTCCCCTGCTAAGTATTCTCGCTTTTCATATGACGTCACGACCGCCGTGTTGGAGCCCCTAAACAAAGAAACGGCGGCCATGTTGGAGCCCCGAACAAATCCTCCGGGAATTCAACTGTATTATGATGCAAACGTTTTCTTTTGTTTTCGTTGAAAAACATGGCTGTTGAACACGTGAGTGAAAACCAACAATCGGTTTTGTGCCGGGCGTTACTAAACATAGGAACGGAACGGAATATAACGGAATAAAGCGGAATATGCCGGAATGAGGCGGAATGACACTGGAATGAAACGAAATGAAGAAGAATGGTACCGAAATATAACGGAACGAGCCAGAATGACACCGGAATGAAGCGGTATGACACCCAAATAAAGCGGAATATACCTAAATGAACCTGAACATGCCAAAATTTGGTGTTTTAGTTAGCGCCGACCGATTTTCGGTTGTTTCAGTCACAGAATTGCGTGTGCTTTTGCCTTTTGTAGCATTTGCAAAACTTATATCAAGAGAAAAAATTTGACGGGTATATCCGTCGCTAAATGAATAATTATTTAATGTGGAAGTAACATTTTTTTCGTGAACAAATACAGTAGCAAGAGAAAGAATGTTATTCTAATTGTTTTTGTCTATGGATCTCGGAGGCGGTTTTCACAGTGTAAGTCAGAAAACTCGTAAACATTTTTATTTCATTCTGACAGGTCAATTGTGCATGCATTGAACAATCACAATCAAGTTCAGCGAACCACAAACCAATTACTGTTGCTGCTTGCCTGATATACGGACGTAGATTCGCGCGAACGGCCGAAAGACTCTTTTTCTCTTCCCGATTGTTGGCAATAATGCTATCGAACCTGAACGCAGTGTTTCTTTGTTTGAAGAAAGAAGTCAGAAGCACAGAAAAAAGATGGATCGTTGATGATATACTTACATAAAGAATTGTGAGAACATATCGTGATTCGTTCCAAGCCTTGTTACTTCCCCTTTAATGTAAACTGTTTTTGTGTTTGTTTGTTTATTATTGTTTTTTTTTTCTGTCTCTCTATTCTGCAACACCTATACATTCACAGTCTAAAATAATAAAATTACTTTTTGTTCCTTGTCATTCCGGTGCACGCTAATCAGCTTGATTCTGGTGTCCTTGTGGTTTATTCTGCCTTATTCTGTTGTCATTCCGCCTCGTTCCGGTATATTCCGTTACCGTTCTTGTTTAAACCGCCTCATTCCGGTGTCATTCGCTGCTATTCCAGAGTCATTCCGTCTTGTTCCGGCATATCCCGGTTTATTCCGGTATATTCCGCTTTATTTGTGTGTCATTCCGCCTCATTCCGGTGTCATTCTGGTGTCATTCAATACGATACAATACAATACAATACAATACAATACAATACAATACAATACAATACAATACAATACAATACAATACAATATTTTATTATTTGACAATAAGTCCTTATTCCCCTGGCTCCGCAGGTAGCAGTGCTAATCGAGGCGGGCCAGGATAATCAGTAAAAGAAGAAGAAAATACACACAGTAAAACTACCCAGAAATAGATAGATAAGTAGATAGATAAGTAAATACGAAAACAGATTAAGTCTAAAGAAACACCTAGCTATGTAATTGAGGTTGGCAACGCAGTATATTATGAGAGGTAGATAAATAAGACAAAATGAATAAGATAAGATAAGCGAAGCAAAGATGATGGCTACTAAGAGTATTTGCTAACTTTTGAGATTATCGATTCTAAGTCTTCGTAGGAGTCTTCAGATTCTAATATATTGAATAAGATCATACGAATTTTCCTTTTAAAAATGGGTTTTGGTAGTGTTCAGTACTTAGTTGGTACCGCATTCCACAGTTTTGCACCAATTCTTGAAAACGATTTTCGTTCAATTTCAAGTTTTGACTTTTTAATATAAAAGTTGTTGGAAACTAAAGATCGCGTATTATATGAATGAATTTTTGCAGTAGGAATGAACAAATCCTTCAATTGTGAAGGGATAACATCGTTATTTACATCATGCATTGTTTCAGCTAGCAATTTATAATACAACGAGATGCTTCCGTGAAGCATACACTGGGTTGCCTGTGGTACATGCTACAGAAAATCAGAAGGCACTGAATTGTGTGGTATTGAAATACAGCATTCCAGTCTCTGAAGAATAACAAATAAAAGAGAAGCGAGAAACATTGGCCTCTGGGCTGACATGTTGATAATTTTCAAGTTCCCTCACAACTTCGTTTCACCACAAGTGTGCCCTCTGAGCATCTGACAGCTTTATAATACTAAATTTCACTGAAGTCAAGCCCTGTTCCACGGGGTTGGTGTTAGGATGGGAGACCAAAACAATAAACCCGTCATAAAAAACAGAAGCATCTTACCGGAAATACTTTTAACGCTAACAAATGCGAACTCAGCAAGGTACAGATTTTGTTAGCTTGCTTTATGCCAAACAAATATTGATGAAAAAGCAAATAACTATTGATACACAGTTTTTAGAAAGAGCAGAAGGAAGTTTCCGGGACGGTCGATCGAGAATAAAATATTTACGACATGAAAACAACATTAATTTTGAACCGTGAATATAGAATATAAAAAGTTACGATCAGCGACAAACATTTTGGGAGATTTTTGCTATGTTAAAGTAAATTGCAAAATCGAAAGTGACATGGCCGGAATTCAGCGGGCGCCGTGATTAAGTTACCCTGGCATGTTTACTCGCCAAACAGTGAACCATCTGTGGCAAATGATGGCAAGATACCGGGTTTTGTAAGTTTCTTTTTCCGTCAAGTGTTATAAAGTTTGAAATGAAATGAGCGAAGTCAAAACAACGATCACAATTGCCCAACTCTTGTTTATGCAAAGTCAACATTTACTCTCCAAGACGCGTACTACGTTATTTATCACCAGGTAATTCCATCATTTTGGAAATAGCAGCTACTTTATTATTCATCTGCGTCACAAGTTTTCACTGATTTTGGGGCTCATTTTGTTGAAACTCAAGCACGCTTCCAACAGGCCTGTGAACCCTTCCTGCTGACTTTCCATTATTTAGCTCCATA
>NC_090892.1:14588625-14596125 GCF_036669925.1 Montipora capricornis | reverse complement strand
TAAAATAGTATCTATGTATATATAGTCTTGGACAAAGGCAGTAGAAAGGAAAGAGCGGTTGAAGATGTAGACCAAATGAAAATTTGAAAATGTTTTGGTTTTTTATGCATGCGTGACAGATGTATTTGCTTGTGCGTTGTTTAATAGCGCGATGAGCGATGCTCTTCAAGTCTCGACATTTAACGATTTTTTGCAGTTCCAAGATAATGAGATATTTAGAAGGTGCACTGAGAATGCTCCCATATTTTGTCATAGCATATCTGCTATATCTACAAAGTCATTCTCCTCTCCTTTTTTAAGGTTCTAACAAAAAAGGACTGAAAAAATATATTCTCGCAGCAAATCTACATTGAAGGTAAAAATCCCTCGGGAGAGCGGAAATCAAGCATAAGACGACTGTCACGGCCAGGTGATAAAAATAATATTCTGGGAAAACCGGAAAGCAGCAGAGTTGTAAAAATCCAATCGAAAAGGTATCGTTGCGTAACCTGGAACCTTTTCGTGGATTTTCGCGCTTTCTGTAATTGAAAAGGAGGGGCTAGGAAAGAAGAAATTTCCGAACTTACAAGGGTTTTTTTTTTGTTTATTTCAAACGTATCATTCATCTAAGTCAAATTCAGGTCAATTATACCAGAAACGACTTTGTTCTCGCCCGGCTCCAAAATCCGCGGCATATACATTCACCCAACCGGAAGCTAATTTGGGATTTCGTGAGTTTCGTGATCAACGAATGCGGAACACAAACAAACGATGAGAGATGATCAATATTACGTAAATTGTTTTGATCTGAATCGGGGTTCCGTTTTTAATTAATATGGTCGTTTAGAAGATGAATCTGTAAATATAAACCGACATCATAATAGAAGGAGCTATCGAGAGATTGGAGCTTTTGTTTGTGTCATCCAGTGTCTAGTGGCGGCGGGTTCCTTATCACAAATTTAATGCATGTCACAATACCTTGGGGTGTTGGTTAATTACGAATTTCGAACTCGGACATGGTATTATTGAAGTCCTTTACCGATAAAATTATGGGTACATCACAAACAAGATTATTCTGAGCTAAAACGACGGTCATCATCTGGGCGAGTCGTCATACACTTAAAAAAAAGTGCAGGTTGACTTTTCAAGATTAACCAAATGCAATCCGTTTCAATCTTGTCCATTTTTGTCCATCCACGGATTTGTTTGACTTTGTGTTGGTCTTAAGTTATTAGTGGTTAGTGTGATGGTCTATTCTTCTTCACAGGCTTTTTGCGTGTCGTGAAATTAACTTAAATTGCGTGACCTCGTGGCCCGCGCACTGCAATGCTGGTCTGTGCAGACTGCTTGTCACAGATACAAAATTCAAGAAAAAGCAATTCTATTCACAAGTTTCTCGCTTTTTTTGTGTCTTTAAAAATCTTCACGAATCTAGGGATAATATCTAAAACTATCGATCATTTTATCAATGTAAGCGGTCCCAAACTACTATCCCACGAATATGTAACTATGTGGTATATTGAATCGGGAATTTCCCTGTTCGGTGCTCGTGAAAGCTGTTTAAACCGGATACACGCTGCAGATGTCATTAAGAGAGAAATGTAGCGTGCACAGATTTCTTGTTTATCCAAGAAAGAAAGCGGTATTATGCGAATATTTTCTTCGTGTTAAAAATAAGTTTTTATAGTGGCATTTTTATCAGAATGGGAGGGTCCTATCACACCTAAATTGCAGTCACACCCTTTAGCAGAAATTTTCTGAAAACGTTGAAAATTCTGTTTCATAATTTCCCGGAATTTTGGAGATGAGACTCCGTGAACACCGATTTGCATCGCACCGAAACACAATAATATAACCTTTGCTGCTGTCAGAGCTAATTCCAAAAAAAAAAATGTGAAAAATGCAAATCCTGGTCACAGGCTAATGTTATATTTATACACCCGTGGAGTTCACGACCAGGGTTTTCTCTAAACAATATCAAGATACATGTCAAATATGAATTTGTTTTTGCCCATTGGAAGTAATTAGGAAACTATGGCATTGATAACAGGCAGACCAATTAAATTATGATATCACAAAAATCAAGAACTCTGAAAAACCCGGCTTCCTTGTGCCAGCCAAGAGAATCTGCGCGGTAAATACAGGTTGAAATGGCGAGGATATTAATGTTTTACGTTCTCGTTGCTCTGTTCAGTTAGGAAATCTAACGCCCTCTCTCGAGTCCCCAAACATTGCAAAACTTGAACATTGGTCTGTAAGGCAGCGTACTGGGCTTTTAGAAACCGAATATCCAAAATCATCGGGGAAAATGAAATGAGGGTAAGTAACAATGCTATTGAAAACTGAAAGATATTGGCGCTCTAAAGGCGGTCATTCAAACTCGACTGATTGTTAAACTAGCTTTATTGCTTTGGTACCACTACGAATTTACGGCGTTCCATCGGACATCATGAAGAGGAAGAAACACCTGCAGAGCTCAGAACTCTTGCAGTCACATTCATTCACCCATGTGCTTTTTCCCCTCTTGACAAAGTTAAATTGAATATTTTATATGTTCGGAGTTAAATAAACAGGTAATGGTGTCGTAAGAGGCCACGCCTTGCCGAGCCTTTGTTATCGGCCTCGTTTTCTTCAAACTGGTATCTTGGGTTTAATTTTGCTCGATTTCTCAGAAAATATGCCATAAAATCTTCTTTGTGTAAAATAAACATTTTACGAAACAATTACACAAATGACCTACCCATTTATCATAACAAACCACAAAACAAGGAACAACAAAGTTCACTCTGTTAATGTCACTAATTTTACGCCCAAGAAATCAAATTTTCGAGACAAACTTCATGGTTTTGTTCTGTTCCGCCTTGCTTGTGTTATCAAATGTTGTTTTCATTTGAGGTCATCGTGCGTGACAAAATATTCCACTCTTTTGATTCACAAGATTGAATTACCTGGTTAAAGGTTTCCGGAAATTTGAGATAGACGTTTGGCTTAAAACGTTAACATCTAGTTTAGTTTCTTTCCTTTCCGGCGAAATCGATTAAACTTCTTACGACATACTGCTGTCCTCCAACTTTCCATAGAGTGCAGTGTCGTTATCCAAAACGAGAAGTTGCGTGACTTTTCCGGGACTACCGGAAGTACATTAGCATGTCTCTTTTCCAAGAATCGACGCTTTCTGACGCTTTCTCAGAAGAAAGGTAAAACCAAATATTGAATATTCCATGAATATTTTGGAGCTTAAAATAGATACATTACTACAATCAAACCCTTATGCAAATTTATGACTAGGGCATATAAAATGACACAGTTTGCGGCGTTTTCAATGGGTTTTTCCCGCGAGATTTAGAATCTTTAAATAATCCCCGGGTAGGCAAAACTCTCACTTTTTCGAAACGAGCATGCAAGGAGAGTGTTTGCGACTTATAAATTCAACAATGATGGATAGTATTGATTTTGTCGGAACTTTACCACGGCAAGAGTTGGATACACAATGCTTCGGGATCCACAGCCCTTTCCAAAGCAGTGAGGTAAAAGTTTTGTAACTTACAATTTTACATGTCACCGTTTGCGAACGCCAAGGACCGTGCAGGAGATTGATTAGAGAGATGCAAAGTGCACTGAAATAGTGGTCGGAAAAGTGTCGTCAACTTTATCAATAGAACTTTTTTAAGCTTAAAGTTGTGTGTTGTAAAGTATCAGTGACTTTTTGTTCCGAGACGACGCACATGTCTTGTGACCAAATTGTGATTATTTACGGTCAAGACGCCCACATTTACGTGTTGTGTAGGCGTCTATAATTATTAACGTACAATTCTCGGAAACACGCTATGGTCGAAGCTCCAATTCCCTTGTGTTCAGTCCAGAAGCTCGAGTTTGAACCGCAGACATGGTCGATCGAATCAACGAGCTCCAATCACAGGCTTTTTTCCCAACTTTTTCATACAGTGTAAAGAAGTGCATTTATTTAACATTCAATACTTCGAGGAAACGTTTCGCTTCATATTCTCTGACCAAAGTGGCTTTGATGTCGGTTTTGAGAAAACTGATTTATGATATGGACATTATCACTGAAAGTTCGCTTTCTTTCCGAAAGTCTTAACTATATATATATCATGTATATATACATATATATCGAAATAATTTTTCCTTAATTTGCAGTAGTCAGAGTAGTGTGTTCTTCACTATTAGAACCCGTTCGATCAGTTAGTATCCCGTGCTTAGCTTAGTGAAGAGATTGTTTTATCCAACCTATTAACTATTTTAACCTTTTATTGTCGTCCTTACAATCTGTTCAACATGTACTTTTAAAAATTTGTTCTAACAGATGCCTTCCATATATAACTATGAAGCGACCGCGATCGGCTTTGGCGAGATCGGACAGCCAGTAAAAAATGACCCCTGTGTAAAAGTGGAACTCATAAAGAAGATAAAGAAAAAATGCGAAGAAAACGGAAATGAACTACCGATTATAGAAAGAAAACAGCCTGAACCCCCCAAGCCGGTAGGTTTTCTCCGTGTTTGTGTAAAGATGATGTAAATTCATTGCGAAGCGATGTGTTATTTTCAGAGATATAAGGAACTTTTCCTCTAACGGTATTGTTTTTCTTCGTTCTATCTGGCAAAACTGAAAATTTTTGTTTCTGTGGCTAATGTGAAATGTTTCAGTTTTCGACCCTCCTTTAATTGTTATCCATTCCTGAATTTCGCTTTCCAAAATTTTGGGGGATCTTTTGGAGGCTCCGCGGTTTAATTATTTTCTGGGGGAAAGAGTGAATTTCATTTGCAACGCTCGACAAAAAGAAAATCCAACCACATCATTAAAAAAAACTGCCCCTGTCGTGGAGTACTGAAAGACAGTACTCCACTGAGTAACTTCTCGCGATGCGATCGTCAACGAAAAATTCAGAAAGTTTGTATCGGGAAAATTTATTCAGCAGCGTTACCGAAACTTAAAACAAGCCACAGTAAAATAAACAACTGTAAACTGGGTAGTATGAAGGTTTGGTTTACTAGCTTAATTCTTTGAAAGTGATTGTCCAGTACGGCACTTGTTGCGCTTAGACTAAAATCTTGAACATTAAAATCTAAAATATCAAATATTCTCTCTTGGTGAACCCCTGATGTTGGCATGTTAGCTCATGTCGGATCAGTTTCGATTTCCTAGAGCAAAGGTAGCCGTTTAATTGGTGCCAAGTAGCAATAAAATCTTTGTCCCTCTAAGTCAATTAGTGTTAACTACCACCATTGCATGCGAAATAAACTAAGTAAAATCCAGCTTCAAGTTGGAAGGTATTCAACAATCGATTTCCCTTTGAAAACGTTTTTTACTCTTAGTGTTTAGACATTAACTAAGTACATTTTACTTAACGATGTGGCATCGTATTTTCTCGAAAATGGAGTCACCTCAATAGGCATTGTTTCCAGTTGTTCTTGGGACTTACATTGGTCCCAAGAAAAACAAAGAAAATGCTTATTCAAAATATGGGGGGACAAACATTTTCCGAAATGGCCAATTTAATAGGAAGACCTTAGACAGCAATGACCAGAACCAAGGTTGCTGACCAGCGGTTTTCCTTAAAACAATGATTTGCTGGGGGTGCTCAGTCTCGCGGGCTCAGAAAACAATGGTTGTGGTCATTTTTATTTAAGGTTTTTCTACTTACACCTGCTTCTTGTAAGTTGTCTTTTGGCGAAAACAGTATCAAGAAAAAAACTGAAACATGAGATGCATATTCTCGAGATTCATGGGCTAACCTGTTAGGTCGATATTTTTCTCTTTTTTTGCAGAGGGTTAAACAAGAAGACCCCGCCACCATAAAGAAGAGGAGGGAGAGAAACAAGATTGCTGCAATGAAGTGCAGGAAACGCAAGCGAGAGCGCATCATGAAATTAAAAAAAGTACGTGCTTGTTTTGCATCAAGAAAAAAGCTTTTTAACGATTCCTAAAAATAAATTGGTACGAGAGGTTTTCGAGTAAAAATATAGAATGAAAGGTTAACATTTGCATGCTAAAGTTGTCACCAAAGATTTCCAATCTCGCCCCCAGGGGTGCGATTCCTTTGGTCAGCACTGTGGGAACGAGATTGGATGATTTCACGACGTTGTTAGACCTTGTTATGCAGAGTACCGCAAAATGGTTGCGGCTAAAAATGCGTGCCGCGCGTGCAGCACGATTGTTTTTTCTCTTTTAACCAATCATGTTATTGCTTTTGGAGTTGACGTCACCGTCGTCGTTTATTAAACGCCCTATGGCGGCCAAAAATGTATTCTTTTGTTTATGTGCTAATGAGACTCACTAGACTCGCTCTCAAGCAACCTTTCTTTTGTATTTTGTCCATGCAAACGAGGCTAGTGAGGCTAATTAGCACATAAACAAAAGAATATTTTTTTGGCCGCCATTTATGCATTCAGTCTATTAGAGCACGAAAAACCTTAAATAGCAATGACCACAACCAGCGCGTGATCAGGTAAACAGGTGTGAAAAGGAAGCCATGAGGTAGTCATAATTGCGCAGTTTTCTTTTTTCGAGAGTCGTATTCGATTTCGTGGCTATGATTTCCCGAAGTTTGTCCGATGCCCTACCCCGGAACTGATCTAATCGTTGAGCGGTTGGTAATTAACAGTAGGGAGCTTAAGCACGCCCGTTTTTGAGACGCGGACGGCAACCGGAAGTGAATATTTCGCACGCCAGGATAGCGGTCTCTCCCAGATTTTTAAACTTAGGGTATCTAAGAGTGAAAAGATACTTAAAGATATAAATGTGGTTGTGTGGAGACAAGTTAAAAGGGAGAACAACTCACTTCCGGTTGCCGTCCGCGTCTCAAAAACGCGGGTGCTCAAGCTCCCTAACAACAATACGGACCCCCTAAGCAAGGACGACGACGACGGCTACGAGAACGTTGTCTAAAAGTATTATTTCCCGTTACTGTAATAATTTTGCGATTACTGCATGTCGCTCGGTTTGGAAAGCGTGAATACACTGAGAACGGTGTAGATCCACATGACCTCAAATTTGATCATTTCACGTCGTTGTCAAGACTAGAACGGCAAAGAAATGTATCAAATGTAAAACGCACGTGCAGGGCGTGCAGAACTGTTATTTTTGTTATTTAAACCCATTGTTTTTATTTTTCAACATGGCTGCTCTGACGTCAGCTGAAAACCATCTATTGTCTTTCGTTACGGAGCCAGCCATAATTAGCTGCGTTCTTGGAGCCATGCAATCAATAATGTATAATAATAATAATAATAATAATAATAATAATAATAATAATAATAATAATAATAATAATAATAATAATAATAATAATGCTGATAGATTACGTAACGAATAACAACTTCTCTCTTTTTATGTCACAGAAAACCAACGAGTGTCTAGCACAAAAGACTAGGTTGGAGATGGAAAAACGTGAACTCCAGAAAGAGTGCAAAAAACTGAGGGATACTTTACTGGGGCACCAGTGCAAACTAAGAAAGAGTGTATCAAATCCGCAGACTACAACTTCGACCGCAGATTCCAAG
>NC_090892.1:14578625-14583625 GCF_036669925.1 Montipora capricornis | reverse complement strand
GTATGCGCGTGCGCACTAATCGGTTTCTCAATGACGTATCCATGTCCGTATCCATGGAAACAACCGCAGCTTCAGCCTGGGACTGAATACCCGGCCTCTCGTGAAGCTCCGTTGAATCGAATGCTGATGATGTGTTGAAACCGTTTCCACACCACAGCGGTCGTTCAACATCATTCAACAAAGTCGAAGGGATCACGGTTAGAAGAGACAAATGGAGATAAGATGGGTTCTGACAAGACAATGGTTGTCAAGCAAGCTTTTTAGTAGAAGAGTATGAGGGGTGATCAGGGTCAAAATTCAGTTTTGCTATTCCGCAGTTCGATTTTGCAATGAGACTGCGCTGCTATCTTATTACGCAATTTGTTCTACCTGTTATGACTCGCAAGTTCGTTATTACGAGGTTGAAATACGCCATTTTATAATTACAAATTGCAATACTCCATTCTTATTCAGTTTGCCATTATTACATTTTGCCTTCCTGTTACGATGGTCGAGCTCCAGTTTTGCCGCTCTACTGGTTTATTCTGTGAACAGCAGTTTGGCGTTCAAAGTCAGTTTTACTTCGTCTGTACGTCTTTCCCAATTGCTACCTGTGTTCCGTTATGCAATTCAGTTGTTCTGTAACGCTGTTCAGTTGTGCTGTTACGCTGTTTAGTTGTGCTGTTACGCTAACCATGCGCGGTCCGAGCTGGACGTGCGAGGACTCAGAACGAAAGCTCACTCCAATTCAAGATGGCGATGGCTTTGTTATTGTTGTCGTTCTTTGTTTTCTATGGAACCAGTGGAAACCATACAAAAAATACCTTCAATATGTTTTTGAGATTACAGTGCTTTTAGGTGTCTCCGTCAACTGTGAAGAGAAGCTTGCGTTGTCTGTTTCTGCGAGTTATGCTGTGATAGCAGGTAAAGATTTGGATCATATAGTTTTAGCGATTGTTAATGACTTTCCGAAGTGTGGTTATAAGAGAATGACTGGTTTTCTGCTTGCAAGTGGACTTAGTGTTTAGCAAAGAGCGGATCCGAGAGTCAATGCGTCGTGTTGATCCAGAAGGAGAGTAATTGAAGGGCATTACAGCTTAATACCGTTAATAGGAGACAGTGTACACTCACCCCTAGTATTGTGAAACATTGACACCAATCACAAGCTTAAAAGGTTAAAAGGTGTTCATTATAATGACTGGTCAAGGTATACATGTCAAACTGCACTACATACCTCAAATGATAAGAGTTCCCATCTGAAGCAAGTGGTACATTAATCGTGTGGAAGAAAATGAGATCATGTAAATTTATAAGGCAAAAACATATTGAGCAACTTTGTACCACATGGAGACTAATTTATACACTTTAATAAAATGCAAATAATGCAAGACGTTGATTGTGCACACTCCTGCCAGCAACTTTACTACCCTTATCTGGTCTTCTATCAGGATGTGAGAGCATACATTATGTAATATCATCATTTTCCCTTCTTTATCTGTTTTCACCCTCGAGGGGAGATCGTAACATGCTACAGCAGTTGAAATTTCTTCAAAAGCAGTTATAGCTGTTGTTATCACGAAAGCTGAGATACAATGTCAATTCGACTATAGCCATCAGGTTTTGTGTTTTACAAACCTATTGTTCATAGGATTAAGGGACATTCATGTACTGAACGAAGTGGTAGATGTATTATTCAAAATCCAGATCCATCTGACAATTTATATTAGAACAAGAATGAGGAGAGATCAAGTAAGTATTAAAACCAAGTTTAGACCTGGGTATATAAGTGTCTACTTGTATCTGTTGTAGTTTAAAGGGCCTATGTCACGGTATTTTAGAGTGATTTGGCAAAATCTTTAGTTAATCACAAATTTTAAACCCGAAAACGGTTATCTAGAATTCTTTTACCAATAAAATGAAACAATCCTTGGAAAGAAAATTATCGTTAGACAGGGAAATTCTAATAAACTATTGTAAAATCCGTTTCATTCTCGTTACTTTTATCCTATCCATGTATCTCTTTAGCTTTATTCGTATTTCTTTTCTTTTTCTTTTTTTTAAGTTTTAAGTGGTTATTTTGAGTCTTGAGTGGAATGAAATTAATCATGCATGGCATAGCCCTTTTAATGTTGACTACATATGTGAAATAGAGCCCAAATGCTTGAAACTTTTTTTATTGTATTAAACCAAAACTTGCCTTCAGCAACATTTACCTTACCCCGTCTTGCATTATTTGCATTTTTGTAAAGGAATTCTAGATAACCGTTTTCGGGTTTAAAATTTGTGATTAACTAAAGATTTTGCCAAATCATTCTAAAATACCGTGACATAGGCCCTTTAAGCTACAACAGATCCAAGTAGACACTTATACCCAGGTCTAAACTTGGTTTTAATAACGTTTACCTTAATTATCTTAATTGATCTCTCCTCATTCTCGTTCTAATATAAATTGTCAGATGGATCTGGATTTTGAATAATACATCTACCACTTCGTTCAGTACATGAATGTCCCTTAATCCTATGAACAATAGGTTTGTAAAACACAAAACCTTAGTGCTTCATCTTTCAGCCAGGTAGTCTGCTCTTTAATTTACTTCCAAACGACAAGGGCTTTGCAGATGAAGATTTGTGATCCATAGCTTCACTGATGGCTATAGTCGAATTGACATTGTATCTCAGCTTTCATGATAACAACAGCTATAACTGCTTTTGAAGAAATTTCAACTGCTGTAGCATGTTACGGTCTCCCCTCGAGGGTGAAAACAGATAAAGAAGGGAAAATGATGATATTACATAATGTATGCTCTCACATCCTGATAGAAGACCAGATAAGGGTAGTAAAGTTGCTGGCAGGAGTGTGCACAATCAACGTCTTGCATTATTTGCATTTTATTAAAGTGTATAAATTAGTCTCCATGTGGTACAAAGTTGCTCAATATGTTTTTGCCTTATAAATTTACATGATCTCATTTTCTTCCACACGATTAATGTACCACTTGCTTCAGATGGGAACTCTTATCATTTGAGGTATGTAGTGCAGTTTGACATGTATACCTTGACCAGTCATTATAATTAACACCTTTTAACCTTTTAGGCTTGTGATTGGTGTCAATGTTTCACAATACTAGGGGTGAGTGTACACTGTCTCCTATTAACGGTATTAAGCTGTAATGCCCTTCAATTACTCTCCTTCTGGATCAACACGACGCATTGACTCTCGGATCCGCTCTTTGCTAAACACTAAGTCCACTTGCAAGCAGAAAACCAGTCATTCTCTTATAACCACACTTCGGAAAGTCATTAACAATCGCTAAAACTATATGATCCAAATCTTTACCTGCTATCACAGCATAACTCGCAGAAACAGACAACGCAAGCTTCTCTTCACAGTTGACGGAGACACCTAAAAGCACTGTAATCTCAAAAACATATTGAAGGTATTTTTTGTATGGTTTCCACTGGTTCCATAGAAAACAAAGAACGACAACAATAACAAAGCCATCGCCATCTTGAATTGGAGTGAGCTTTCGTTCTGAGTCCTCGCACGTCCAGCTCGGACCGCGCGGGGTTAGCGTAACAGCACAACTAAACAGCGTAACAGCACAACTGAACAGCGTAACAGAACAACTGAATTGCATAACGGAACACAGGTAGCAATTGGGAAAGACGTACAGACGAAGTAAAACTGACTTTGAACGCCAAACTGCTGTTCACAGAATAAACCAGTAGAGCGGCAAAACTGGAGCTCGACCATCGTAACAGGAAGGCAAAATGTAATAATGGCAAACTGAATAAGAATGGAGTATTGCAATTTGTAATTATAAAATGGCGTATTTCAACCTCGTAATAACGAACTTGCGAGTCATAACAGGTAGAACAAATTGCGTAATAAGATAGCAGCGCAGTCTCATTGCAAAATCGAACTGCGGAATAGCAAAACTGAATTTTGACCCTGATCACCCCTCATAGAAGAGCCCTACAAAAAGATTGCATGGATGGTTCTTTGAAGTAACTTTTTCAATGGAAATCTGACATCTCTTCAAACAGGAGCATGTTCAACCAGTCCCATAACTCTGCCGTGCGTTTCAGTCAAAAACAGGTAATAGCTCCCAGGAAACGAAAGAAAGAGGTGGTTTTTACACCGGATGGGAACCGTCCCATAATTTTCCGTAAACTGTAGCAAGGAATTTCTATTTGGACAAAAAATGGAACTGATATTTTGAAAAGTGTATCAAAGGAGGGCCTTATGACATCATTTTTTTGAGAAATTATTTCTTTTAAACTCCATGCTACAGATTTTGTGTTAGAATGTTTTCATACTGTTGCGTTAAAAATGTGTGAAAAACATAGTTAACTCGCTGAGTTTTTAGGCAGTTTCTGTTTTGGTCACGTGATTTACCAAATATGGTTGTGAGTCGAAACATACAAAGGAATATTAAATAGAACACACTTGGCAAAAAAAGGATTACTGCAGAGTTAAAGGAATTCGAGAAATGACTATTTGAAGGAGTCCATAGCAGCGGTTTGGTAGTTAAGAGCCACCCCCTTAATAACAATGGGTGACGTCATGAGAAACATTGCTATACCAGGTGAATGAAATACGTTTGAAAACAAATAACAAAATATTGTTATTTGATATTATTATTACAAATTAAAGGAAAAGATTGGTTTTCCACTTAAGAATCAGCTCTTTGCTGCTAATTTCCCTGCCCTTACCGCTTCAACGCAGACAGCTTTTAACATGGCGCCATTATAATCATCGGTACACCGAGACAGTTCATCAAAGTTCACATCAGGGCTGACATTCATCTTTCTGGAGTGTATCTGCATGATCCGCGCTCTCGCCTCCTGGTCTGGGTTTGGTAACTCGATCTTCCTATCCAACCGACCTAATGAAAAGTCAACACAAATTCTTAAGATAGACTGACCTCTCCCCTATGAGGGAATCTTTGCCGACGTCATTTTGTTTCATTAACATACGAGTTCGCTTACAGAGGGCATTATGCTATGTACAAATTGAC
>NC_090892.1:14556125-14576125 GCF_036669925.1 Montipora capricornis | reverse complement strand
CATACAATGTGATCCGCCTCACTATAAAAGTTAATTGATTCGACTGAAAAGGGTGCAGAACCCTAACACAATTCACGTGCGCTAATCGTCGATCAGTCATCATAAAATCAAAGGAGAAAATGAGTCCTGTCCAGATGTACGTTCCACAAAAACGAATAAAGAATATTTGCAAGACAGTGATGCCAAATACTGACCATTATTTAGAGTGATGGCTAATACGCTTTGCAAAATGTGACAAAATTAACCGGAATCCACGATCGAGTTTGTCAAGAAAGCGACAACAATGCGTGCAAAATTACTATGAGGCGCGAAAATGAAGACTGCTGACCAAGGAGTGACTGCCCCGCTTAATTCCCCCGGTAGGGGATGCGAAGACCGTGACTTCCAGCGAATTCCCCGCCTACCGGGGAACCAAAATGGAGTCTATATGAGGTGAAAGTCCCCGCAATCCCCCGCTAAGGCCCGAATGGGGGGTGCTGGGGTCTCAAATGACTGGTGCATAATACCTTGATATCGTGGTGAGAGCTGAATCCATCCAATTGATTAAGCAGTTCTAACATTGTCCTTTGCACCTTAAACAAACACAATACATTTGTAACACCCAGGCACGCTGAGGTCAATATATAACACAACTGTACAATGTACTCACTTTGTTACAATTTAATTGGTTTAGAGTGCGTATGTTTCTCTCAGAATATTGCAACCTACACTTTCAAGACAATTCAACAGGGAAAATCGAAAGAAAGGTTTATGTAAATGAAGAGATATCTGTATCAGATCATAGAGAAAATTGCTAAAACGCTTCTTTTGTTTTCCCATCACGAGTTTTTAATGAGTTTATAAGAATTTAAAGGTTACTATCATAAAAGGTTTGTAAACCTTTCACTGCCTGAAATCTATTTTATTTATAAACAAATGTCATGATCCTGAGAAAAGCACAAGAAGACAACTTCCATGTCGCTAAGCAATCTTGTTTTATTTTGGAGTTATTATATTGCCACAAGTTAAAAAAAATGCAAGGTACCCATATTGACATATTTTTGTGGGCTTGTGTGCGATCTTTTTACCCTCTTGATGTTTCGATTGTTTACTTGATGTTGTTGTTTTGTTACATGTTGCTCAAAACTACATTTTTCTTGTTATGTTTGATTTACCTCTTACAAGTAATGTTATTTTTCATGTATGTCAACTCGTGAACAGCTTATGTTTAAAAAATAAATAAAGAAAAAGAATCCTAATCATCCTGAGAATTTGAAATCATTACTTTTTCAAGGACTTCAAAGTAAAGCTCAAAATGACATATAGTGTACAATATAATAATAATTATTATTATATGAATTATTACCTCTCTGTCTCCAGCCTTTTCACTGTCAAATCTCTGTTAAATTGCACAATAATAACATGTACATGTATGAGAGTCAGTGTACACATATTTTCTAAATTATGTCACTTCAGGATAAAAAATTACCAAAGACAAAATAAACTGACTACAAATTCATTATTTAGTGGTTTGACTGCAGTTCTTTTCACGCAAGGCAAACCAGGTAAATCACAAAAAATCATATCTTTCGAATGAGGCATTCTCCTCACAAACATGATCATTTGTAAAAAGTGCTGCTCTCACATAAGGGATCATATAATGAAATACTGTAATAAAATTATTATTACTTAACAATTATTCGCCGAAGGCCAAGTGATTATCGGTGAATATTCACCAAGACAAAGTCGAGGTGAATATTCACCGATAATCACTGAGCCTGAGGCGAATAATTGTTTTAGTATAAATACACAGGTGATTATTTCAAAAAAGAGAAAAAAAAACATTTCAACGCAAAATCATCTTCACCTACAATGGCAAAACGACTACTGGCAGCCATTTTGTCCGTCGAGGTGATTATCGGCTGATAATCCGAGATAGCGAGCCAATGAGAGCGTGCGATTTTGTATAATCACCTGTGTGTTTATACTAAAATATATTAACCCATTGACTTTTAAAACATCCCCTCATTGACGAGTACACAATGTAACATCTATCAAGTCTCGCTCCAAGGAGTCAATGGCTTAGTGTTGTTAAAATTGGAATAATTACACATGTATGATCCAGCCAATGAGTCCTTGGCATTATAAAAGTTTTAATCTTCTGTTTTCCAACTTAAGGCCAGTGCCTACTAATTCACATGACTGTATTTTTGCCCCAATTTAAGATTATGCAGGAAAGGTAGATATTAACAAGTGTTAATGAAATCCGAAAAGAAAGTTGGGGGTAACCATGCATTTTTCAAAGATAATTCATGAACAATAGTTGTAAAAAGCTTTAAAATACAAAGCAATGTATAGCGTTCTTTCTCAAATTGAACCTTAATTATCTCTAAAGAATGCATGGTTACCCTAAATTTTCTTCTTGGATACCAAGATTACTTACGAAGATCTACTTTCTCTGCATAGTTTTAAAACACGCAAAAATACCCCTGTATTAGTAAGCATCACTGATAGGAAACCAAAGTGTCTGGAGATGTACTGGAGATGCGCAGAACGTATGCACAATAACAATAGTGGGCACCATCCTTAAACATCCTACATGCCTTTACAACAATTATAAACATCATGTACCTTTGTACCAATAGCATCCAGCTCATCAATAAATATAATAGCTGGGGCTTTCTCCTTCGCCAGAGCAAATGCATCCCTCACAAGCTTGGCTCCATCGCCAATAAACATCTAACATAACATCAAAACAAAAATAATAACTTATTAATCATGATAAACATTAAGCAGTCCTGAAAAAAGTTCTTACAATAATAATTTTTTCTTGCTTTGCACCTGACATATGTCATTTCAACTCAATGTTTTGACAAAGCATCATTCAGCCAAGACTCACTATTGAGGTATTCTCATGTAGCACTTAATTTGCAATGATTTTCAAAGCAGAAGTTGAGACAATTTTATTTCTAAATTTATCACGACTAAATAAAGCTTAATTTCTGCTTTAATAAAACATGTTTATAACTTTTGTTACATGTATCATGTTATGCTGGTGACTTTTAGGAATTTAGTGGAATAATAGTGTCATTAAAACAGTCAAGGCATTTTGGGGTTCATCCATTACGTCCAACAATATAAAAAAAATGGACAATTTTTTTTGTCACACAAAATCTGATGACCAACAGTAACTTGTTGCTTTGTAGTTGCAGCTAAGAATTATGTATTCAGAATTTTTTTTTAATTTACAAGTAATATCAGTACACATACAACTGATCATGAATTAAGTCTGGTCACGACAACAAAGAAGATACATGTAACTTTATTATTCTGTATAGTATTTACAGTATTTTACCTGAACAAGCTGTGGACCGGCTAATTTGAGAAAAGTCGACTGTAAAAAGACAATAAATATTTCGTGAGGAACAAGCCTGCTCATAGCATAAGACGGTAGTAATATTGGTACACCACAAAGGTCCCACACCCCACATCAAAAATAGTAAAGTGTGGGTGGTGAAGATTAATTGTAGAATCCAGGGTAGGAATGCAATGACTTTTACATTGCGGCAACTGCCTGAGCTTTTAAGGTTAGATTCAAGGAACACAAAATGAGGATCACCTTACTCACTTTTAAAATACCGTGTACACAATCCCTTAAAACAAAAATTAATAAAGGGTAACTTAAGATGGCTTTCCTGAATGCTATGGTCAACAGCTATTATGTTGCAACAATGAATTAAGCACAATATTGGTGTTTTATAATATTATAATGTATGCTGTACATGTACCACTGGTTTTATCAAACATGTTGATAAAGGTCGAATTATCAACGCGAACAAATTGGAAAGCTCATGTTTCGAGCCTTAGCCCTGACTTTAGCCTTTATCAACATGTTTGATAAAACCAAATTTCCATGCTTCATTCTCACACCGACGCAGCACTGGTCATAGTTTCTTTTATTAGAAAGTAGAAATTCATATACATTGTAATATAAAACAGTGTTGTAGAGTCGATCCTAACACTCACCCTTGATCTTTCTAAAAAAGATTGTTTAAACTGGTTTGAACCACCTTTTACTGACAAATTACCTTTGTTTGTGCGGCACATGCTCTGGCCATCAATGTTTTTCCAGTCCCAGGTGGACCATACAATAAGACACCTGCAAATTGTACCCCAAAGTAAAGTAGTTTTAGCTCAGTTCTGAAAACCACTATCAACGGAAACTAAAGACTAAATCATAATTTTAATATCCATGTTTGAACTGTCCCATGTTGTTGCTCATATTAATAATTATTTTGCTAAAATTATATGAATAAATACTGTGCTACAAAGAATGGAAGTGTACAATACTAATAATTATGTCACCTTTGTAACATTAATTTTATGGTCTTAAAATAACTCAGGAGAAAGAAATGCCTTTGCAAATGGTTGTCTACTCGATTGACAAAGATGAATTTTTAGTTAACCCTCTGACTCCCAAGCCGACCTGAACCAGCCATACTGTATTTAGTGTTTTACTCTGTCTAATGCCTGACGATTTTACTCGTCAGTTTCAATAAATTCTGTGGGACGTTAGAGAAGTACAGCTAACAAAGAGAAGGGCACAGGATTCCTGGCATGGAGACTTGTTTGAGTTTCAAGAAGACCATACCTCAAACAGGACTCTATGAGTTTTACAAGTAAAACCAGTCCTTGTCTAATGTTCCATTTCTTCACAAATCAAGCCAAATACATGTAAAGTGCTACTGTAAAAGTCCTTACATTTAAAAAAAATTTGTTACCGTAACAGCTATCAGTACAGGACATTATACTTCATTACATTATACCTGCTTATTATTTGAAGCTACAGTGGTATTCAAGTTATTGTCCTTTCTATTATTGTACATGTATATACCTTTGGGTGGTGCAATTCCAAGGTTTTCAAATCTTTCTTTGTGCGTCATGGGTAAGACAATGGCTTCTACAAGCTGAACAAGAATTATTAAAACTACTTATTATTGAGATCGCTAATTAATTTTGTGCCAAACCCTCATTTAAGAGGCTCAAGTGTAATTTTAATAATAATAATAATAACAATAATAATAATAATAATAATAATAATAATAATAATGATAATAATAACAACAACAACAACACTAATACAGGGCTTCAGATAATGCGCGAAAAAAAATTGGCACAATCAATACATGTAATCATTGCTTGCTGTTCAAGAAGAATGAAAACATCTAAAATAAAACATTTGTTGCCTCATTTTAAATTATTGAAATCAGAGATGACTAATTTGGCCAATTTAGTGTTACATGATGCATCATCAAGGAGCTTGTGCACTACAAAAACTTTCATAGATCGCTACGTTGCTTGAAGAACAAACAGACCATCCTCAACGTGAAATGTTCCTTTGGGGTACTTTCTTGCCCTGTCTTTCCCCAAATATTTACAGGAAGGTGCGATTTTTTTCCTGCGAAAAAGCCCTCAGCATTTTAGCAACAATCTTATCTATGACGATGTTTGTTTCACATAAACAAGAAAATACTACATAATTATCGAAAGCCAAAAACCAGCAGTTTTCACGACTGCGTGGAAAGTATCACATTATTTTATTGAGCCTATGTTTAAATTATCAGAGAACGTATAAGATGAAGCAAGATTTGGCTCTTTTCGTCCATAAATTGTGCGATTTTGTACAAATTCTGCAATTTTTCATGAATTATGAGATTTGTTGCCATTTCAGGTTTACAGTATTACGCAAAATCGCAACATCACATACATGTAATTTCAGAAGCCTCAATTGATAACAACAATAATAATGATAATAATAATAATAATAATAATAATAATAATAATAAATTATTCAGTTTCAGGAGCCCATGAGTAGTAACAAGCAACTCCCATACTATTTTTGGACTACCTTTGCCGCAAAACAACAAAGGCAGTTCCGGTTCGGTGACGCTATGACATCGTCAAGTTAGTTTCCTGTGATTGGTCATCGGGTTCTGGCAGGAGTCTCATTTGCGGGAAATTCAATCTAAAAATAAATTGGTCTGTGAAAACGCCGTGAAAGGAATAGAAGAGAGTTTCCCCCTCCTACCCATGCACTCCTGTCAGTTTATTCAACACATCTCATAGTGTCCATCATACAATACATACTATCATACAATACCTATTACAATGTAAATTACATGAGTGGTCAGCCACAATAATACAGAAAATACACATACAAAAAAGCACAAAAATGCAGTCATGCTTATTTGTGTGTGTGCCTTGGCGGTGCCTTGTTATGCGTGTATAATTAAATACGAAAAATAATTGCTGATGACGTTTTACAAGTCAATATTAAGTTTCTCATAAGATCTCTGGTTAACGGAGATGTGTGGCGTTCATACTTTACTTACCTCTTGAATTTGTGTATCCAGACCACCAATGTCACTGTATTGCTCTGTTGGCCTCTCATCAACTTCCATGGCTTTCACACGTGAGTCATATCTAGAATGGAACATAAAATCCAACAGTTTGTTTATTGCCATCGTATTTGTCATCACTAACATTGTCACCATTTTTGTCTCCACAATCTGCCATTCTTTCTATTATCTGTTACTAAATTAATAACAACCCCTGGGTTGTTCAAAAACACAAAGTCCCAGGGTTGGATACTTAATTTTGAGAGCACTCGCCATTCGGGCGAGTGACCCTCAAAATGCTCTCACCCAAAAGTTAACTTTGAAGACATACATGTACATGGAACTTACTCAGGAGGTAATTTTTCCAGTATTAGATAAGAATCCTTGTTCACACCCTGAAAATTAAGCATACATGTACTATCTTGAAAGAGTGGAGATTAAGGAGTAGCAAGACCTGTTGCAAAAAATTATTGGTACATACAATACATGTAACATGTGAATGCATGAGAACAAAACTGAATAAATTTTATCTAGTAAAGACTAGTTAACACCTGCAATAAAACCATCATATGTAATTGCACAATGTACTTTACAAGGCAAATGCTCTAGGGTTTTGGGTGTTAAACAAAAATCTTACCACCAAGTCTCCAGGAGTTAAATTTTCTGGTTCCACCAATCCAATAACTGGTAAAAAGTATGTCTAAAGAGAAGAACAGAACACAATTAAACACACATGCCCACTAGGTGTCCGTTGAGAGAAGACATGGGAACAAAGAGACAAAATACAGTACAGGACCTAAACCTTCAACAATACAATTAAATTGATTGTGAACATTTCCATAGAAATGCTGCTGAGCTATTACCAGGTAAGTCACGAAAATCACAAATAAAGTTAGTTAGGGTTGGTGAGAAAGTACCTCAAAAGTAAGCTTAGTGATTTCCTTGATTTACAGCTTATAAATAAGTTTCTCAAATAAAAATTTCAAAACAAACTACGTGTATTAAGCATACTTTTTTTAATCTTCCTATAGCTTGGTGGGGCTTTAAAAATAATTTTCTGATTCAGGTCACTGAATTGATTTTTTAGTTTTAGAGAAAGTTTTAGCTTGTTACCAGGGCAATAGTTGTGGGCCTTGCAGACATTGAGCTTCCTTATCTGTTTACCTTTATAAGGAGTAAAGTTAGAGAGACATATTACTGTACATGATTGTAGTGATAATTCTGGAGACAAGATAATTATAGTGATGTGAAAGTTGAGAGGGGTAAGGCCATAACACATTATGATGCAGACCTTGCATTTTTCATTATATCCAATATTATTTCTGGACACACAAAAACCTCCTGTACCAAAAATAGTGTCTGAACTTACAAATGGACCTGGCCTCGGTTATTCTAAAGGTGGATAACTCTATCCACCCTTCGAACAACTTGGGCCTGACTGACTAGTAAGACAGGTTTTTCTTAAAGCAATTACCTGTCTTGTTGATGTTTTTATAACTGCACATTTTCCTTTTCTTTGTGAATCCAAATCAACATTAGCCCCATCTTCTTCTGCCTGCAAACGTAATTTTTTTGTTTACTGTACGACGAAAGAAGACGTGGAAGACGCAAGTGGAGAAGGAGAGCAAGAGCGTTGGTTTGGAGAAAAAGGACGCCATGAATCGAGCGAGATGGAGAGTGGGAGTTGGAAAGATTGCTGACAAAGCAGGGTAAATCCGTTCACCCCCATTTACGGGGATAAACCTGGATCAAAATTGGATTGATGATGATGATGACTGACTGAACTTCAAGATACTTTTTTGCCGACATGTATGATTCAAAGGCATTAAAAATGAAAGGCTGTGCTTATCTACATGTACCCTTCTAGTTTTGAATTTTACACAAAGGTTACCAAACTTGAAAATGAAATACTTGCTAAAATATCCAACATGGTGCCACTTCATAATTAGTTTATTGAATAATTATTGCAGACTTTGTACGTCAAACAAAGTAATGTTGTGACATTTTAGACAAAAATTACTTTTCAACAAGCCATTTAAAACTTTCAATTAACTTGTAATATGCTACTTTCTGTTAATTTTTATATGTACATGTACACCCTGTATTTTCAAATTACATTTCCTTCTTCCCCTTCAAGGTAACATATCCCAACTTGGCTTTGAATTCATGAGACACCTCTTTGTTCCTAAGAAATCAGCACACTCCACAGAATGTAACTTAGAGGGGTGGAAACCTCAAAGCCCTTATTAGGGAAAAATGGTGGCAAATGGCAAAAAAGTAATATTACAGTATTTCCATATACAGCGATCCACCTTTCATGTTGGCAAAACAAAAAACAGTTCTAACACACAACTGGGAGCCAAGCAAGCCAACCTGACGCAACCCTGACCTTTATTAACACCAACAAAACGTCATAAATACATGTACATCATAACAGACCTTATTAAAAAAATCATGAACACTATTTAACAAACTGACTGGAATGTGATAAACATTCCAAAAAAATCTATAAAGCTTCACTGAAAAGACTCATGAGGGGTGGGTGGTAGGGGCAGGTCAGGCAATGGCAGATGGAAAAAAGAACAAACTGTGTCACAACAAACCATGTGAACTGAAGACCCCCACTCCCCCTCCCCTCCCACCACACACACACACACACACACACTGGACCCCATTCTCCCAGCTGTGTGTGAGAAAAACATTTTCTGCTTTATTCACTCCTCAGGCAATGGAAAACCTCGTGTATGTACATTGTACATTGTACATGTCATGTAGGAGGGAGAGGAGGTCAACAGAAAGGAACATTGAATGGTTTAAATATAGTGAGTTGTAACAAGACCAAGTAAAATAATAATTATTGTTGAATGAACAAAATGAATAAAATAATTTCAGCATCTTACATTGTCTTGAGGGTCAACATCAAGGAGCTGCAAATTAAGTTCAATGAGTAAGTTACACCTTTCATAGAAATAAAGAACCTACATGTACAGTCAGTTCAATCATTATGGTTTCAACTTTAACTGCTACCAATCATACTGTATTTGTGGCAGCAGATGGTTACTGGTTGATAACAGAAACCAACAAAGTGGATCATGATCATTCATATAGCGCATTCTGCTACTGTAACAGTGATTGACGAGAGAAGAGTGAAGACGAACTATAAAATGGAACTTTGATCATCACAGTCCAAAAGATAATGAAAGGAACTATAAAAGGAGCTTAGACAAAACTTTATAGCAATTCCAAAATAATAATTTACGTGAAGAATTAAAAGTAATAAGTGTCAATTATTTTGGTTTATTTTTGTCAAACACAAACAATTTTTTAGCAGTACGGTAAATGGCATTCAATTTCTGCAAAGAATAACCCAAAATCATAGATGCCTGAAAAACAGAAAGCGATGGGATAAAATAGTAAATCGATATTTCTTCCTACTGTCTTTTCTATCCTGGTGGCTGTAAACTGCAGGTTTCAGGTCATAGTTTCACCATAGCTGAAACAACCCAAACCTTCACTAATGCTAACATTAGACCTAAACACTATTCTTTATTCGTGAACGTTTGGCTGTTTTGCGGTGGAAACACTCGCCTGCGGCTTGTGTTCCCACAGCATTTCTCATTCTCCCAAACTTTCACTTGTCTTTCTATAACTCAATAGAAACACAGTACATGTTTTCCATTTCTTAAATGTTTAAGCCTAAGGTTAAACTAGCATTCTTGTAAAGGTTTGGTTTGTTTCAGTTAATGGTAAAAAAATAACATCCCACCTGCACTTTACACCCTCCGATTCCTGGCTACAACGAAAAACGTGTAACATCTTTAAGGGGCTAGGTCATGCTGTTTTAGGTAATTTTGTTTAATTTTGTTAGTTATGAGCTCTAAACGTCAAATTGGCAGAGCAAGAGTCTTTCATTTGCAAAATCACGGTCACATAACAACGGAGAATGATTTTCCAGCTGTTTATATGGCATTTTGAAAAAAAACTAATATAGATTTGAAAAAAGGTGGGCCGACGTTTTTCAAATTTACCCAAATGTAATCCATTGCAATCCTCCCCAGTTTTGTCCATCCTTGTCCCTTCTTAGCTTTCCTGTATTTTGTTTGAGTTCTTCTATAGTTTTGAGCCGTTATTTTGTTATTTCAGTTAATTCTATGACCATTTGATCAATGCTGAGATTGTCTAAAATTGCGTGACCTAGCCCCTTTAATCACGAAACAAACATTGTGTCAACTTTTGATAACCTGGCATGAGGAGCACCTCCTAAAGTTCTTACCTCAATCACATTGGACACAAGGTATGGGAGGGTTTTGTTCACTTTTATTTTCTCTGCATTTTCCTGAAAAAAAAAAAAAAACCAACAACAACAACAACAAAGCTCTCATCAAGTACTTTGCATCATTGCAATGAATATGACAACAACAAAAAAAGAAGGATGGGCTTAATAATTATTCAATATCACTATACCTTTATTTTCTCTTTCATAGCTTGTTGCTCATGATTTATCCTCATGATCTCACTTTTCATGATCTGTTTATGAGCAACCACAGGAAAAACAAAATTTGGGTAAAAAATTTTATAATTATATCTTTAATATTTTTGAAAATACAACCACACTTTTGAGTTTAAGGAAGATGTTTGATGTTTCAAACATCATCATCAGCCATAGTGAATGTAACATTAAAATTTTTACAAGATAATCCAAATTATATAACTATCAATACAATGATTCTTTATAGATTAAATGTTCGTTACATTAGTAGGTAAAATTTAAACTTGCCAACAATTATCATAGAAAACACAACTGAAATAATGGCAAAAGTTCAAAAGTGTAATGCTAAACTAGCATGATCAACTTGCTTGTTGAGTTCGGGTTTCAACCATACACTTCACTCTTTAATACCCCAACCTCTTCACAGTGACCAGTTAAAGTGCTACTATGACTAAAACAAACAAATTATTCTTCTTTTTCTTTGGATTTCAAAACTAATTGCCAACTAAACACTAAGCGACCCAAGTTTTAAGTTCTGATTTTAAAAAGACACCTGTTTATTTAAACTGGAATTTTCTTATTTATTGACCGGCCATTACAAACTTTAAAATCTTGAGAGAGCTGGGTTGAGGAAAAAGTGACATCAAAGACTCACTAGTTAAAGAATGCAATGTGTGTGTACACTGCTGAATTAATGTGTTGGCAAACATCGTACTAGCTGGAACATTACCGGTATGTCCTGGCGCTTTATACATTCTGCCAACACCACGTTCTTGTATGACAAATGACTGCCATTTGGTGCGCGAACATCCTGATGATTTTCCACCGCCTAACTCAGTCAGTTTGCAGGATCATGGCCTGTTGTGGCTTCATTGTACTAGCTTACCTGGATGATTTTCTTATCATAGCACCAGGTCACCAGCAGTGTCAAACAGCTTTGGACCCCCTCATCAATCTGCCCCAGTCACTACATTGTAGGTTGCACAATAACCTGGTCGAAAGTGGTTCCACCCAGCCAAACTCTGTACTTTCTCGAAGTAATCACTGATACAGTGAATCGTGACTACGCCTCCCTGGTGACCGTGTCTGTGAGCTATTGGAACTCTTGACCTTGAAAGCGCAAGTCCTTGAAACATCACCTTCAGCGCCTCGTGGGCAAACTTAGCTGAGCTACTTGGGTTGTCAGAGGGGGTTGCACCTTTTTGTGACACCTAATCTCTGTCATGAATTCTGCGAGACATCGCCACCACCACATGTACCTTAACACCGAGGCAAGAGCAGACCTTCAGTGGTGGGCATCCCCTCTTCCTGTTTTTAACTGCAAAACCCTCTTCCCAGACGAGATTCCTATAGCATCAGCACCAGCTTTCAAACGATAGTTGCCGCAAACCAAATGAATGATAGAATTTTTAAAACAATACAAATTATATTTAAAGTGCGATGTTTTGGATCAAAATGTAACGCGCCCAATGAAAATTTTCTGATTCCATCAACTTTGTCTTGGTGCTGTGCGCTAACAGTCATGTATACAACGGGATAGGAGTTGCGCCCACCCCTGCCATGAGTTGCGGTGGATGCCGCAAGTCATGATAGAAGCACTGAAAAAGGAGCCTTCGGGTTGCCTTTGAACTGCAGTCGCCCACTTGTCTTGTTGTCTTGTGCAATAACAAAGCAAAATAATTGCAAAGCAAGACATATAAACAAGCTTTCCTTTTCTGTATTATTCCAGATAAGTTTATTTATTCATTTACTTATACACTTTCACCACAACTGTGGTGGGAGTCGCACAACAGAGCGAGGCTCCAAGTTAAGT
This sequence comes from Montipora capricornis, assembly GCF_036669925.1. Classification (NCBI taxonomy): domain Eukaryota; kingdom Metazoa; phylum Cnidaria; class Anthozoa; order Scleractinia; family Acroporidae; genus Montipora; species Montipora capricornis. The sequence continues at coordinate 14,563,446 of NC_090892.1, read as the reverse complement.
GTGCCCTTTTTTACCCTCCCAACCATGATATACCACAGAAGACAGACCATAACACCGGGAACTTTGTAACAAAGAAATAACAGATAAAAGTCGGGTATTGTCTGCAATTACCTTTTGAGAACCAATACCGTGTGCAAGGCTAACATGGCCTTGAAGACCCTGTCAAGAATAATTTTCACCTACATGTAGTGACAATCTTGCGTGGCATTCGGTGCTGTAAAGGAGTCAAAGTCTCTCAGAAGACACCCATGACCCCTGAGATGCTTCTGTAGACCTATAATGAAACACTTAAACCTGGCTGACCCAGTCCATGTTACCTTCTGGGCTGTCTGCTCAGTGGGTTTCTTTGGCCTTCTACACAAAGCAAATATGCTACTACATGTAAACGGTGTTGCCAAGTTCAACCCTTCAAAGAACCTTTGGAGAGGTGATATTGTATTTTTCCCATCAGCTCAAAGACCATTCAGTTCACCCAGCGAGTCCTCACCATTCCATAACCACACATTCCTGGCCACACACTGTGCCCCTATACAGCTTTGCAGCATGCCTTCAAGCTTTTTCCAGTCCCCTTGCCTTGCTTTGCCCAGCTTTTTTATTACCAGCACCCTCCAGCCAAGGTCTCATTCTTTTCGCACATGAGAAGTTTGACAGTATTCTTCGATTAGTGGCATCCAAAGCTGGTTTAGACCCATCTCATTTCAGTGGACAAGGCCTAAGAGCTGAAGGTGGGGAGGGGGGGGGGGGGGAGCGCTCTAGCCTTTCACTTTCAGGCTAACATTCCTCAGGAATTCATTAAAAGACTTGGAGACTAGCAGTCTGATGCTTTCAGATCCTATATTTATATACCCATCAAGTACAGTATTCTACATGTATGCACACTATTTGCCAGATACCCTTGTTTGTTTAATTTTCTTTTCAGTTTTTTAATTTGTTTATTTCTCAGTTTTGGTATGGGGTAGGTCGTTTTCTCCCTTGGGCAGTTCAGTTTCAATAAATGGAAGGGTGTGTTTTTCGGACCTTTTCTCTACCCTCACACCTGTTGGTTACCTTAGTTTCTCACTAGAGTTAAAATCAAATTAGACAGGATCTTTAACATACGAAGATGTACCCTGGACTGGAGGATATTTAACCTTAAGGGCCCACAGGCGGATTTTTCGTGCGTTGCTAAGGAAGTGAAATGTTACTTCCGGTAACTGACGTCATCATATCATGAGCTGACAAGAAAACCCACTCACAAGCAAGTCACCCCATAAACTGTTGTTTCCATCGAAGATTTTTCCTCGCCCTTCCTCGCGCTCGTTCTCAGATCAACTGCGCATGCGTAAACGAACTGACTTCCGGTTTGAGAAAAAAGCTAAATTTCCGGCGTTTCACCCCCAAACACAAAATATAGCTAAGCATTGATTTTTTAAAATCATCTTTTTTGAAAAAGTTATGGATATTTCAGTATCGTTTATGTCTCTAAAAAGAACATTTTTCAAAATAAAAAGAAAACCATGCTTGGCTGGATGCAAAAACGAATACTAATTATCAAACCATCGATTAAATACCCAAATTGCGTAACACGGAGACAAATTTAGAGTTTTCTTTTATTGGTCACGTGACCATGGGCGTGGTATGATGACGTCATATTTAGGGTCATTCGCTTACAAAAGTTGGAAAGTGACCAAAATAATGCCAAATTTTCTCAAATTACTTAACTATTACATCCTTAGCAACGCACCCCAAAAAATACGTCAGTGGGCCCTTAAATATGCTTTATGAAGGTACAAGAGGATAAATTTAGTAAACAAATTTTTGTAAGGAAAAACAAAAAAATGTTTGAATTGTAACTTAAGAATCTCACCTTGATTTCATTATCTAACAGTCGAGCGCGACTGACAATTTCATCTGTTTGCATTCGAAGAACTTCCTCGTCCACTTCCTGGCAATGACACAAAAATTAAAGTACCTACCAAAGAAATACTTACGGAAGCCTGTAGGTGCCATCCGAGTTGTTGAAAGTCCCACAACAAAAATGTAAAAATCCGACATATGAGTTGTGAAAATCTGACATCTGACTTGTAAAAATCTGACATCTGACTTGTTGAAAATCCAACATCTGACTTGTGAAAATCTGACATCTGACTTGTAAAAATCCGACATCCGACTTGTAAAAATCCAACATCCGAGTAGTGAAAAATCTAAAAATCTAACATCCGGCGGGTTGCAGTTGGTTTCTAGAAGCTGCCTCCCTTTTTTGGGTTTTGTGGTTACAGATCAATAATTATGAAACCTTCAATTCACAGTTTTGCTTTAACGAGTATGTCCTTGAGAGATTTTCTTTCTTTGTATTAAATGTAATGATCGTGTGTGCCGTTTCTAAAGTTTTTCCCTTTAATCAGGATCTTGTGCTGCTGCATTAGATGAGGAATACCTTTCCACATAGTTTATGGCCATTTGTAATACAAAGGGTGTTTTTTAGTGGTTTTTTGTATCTGGCATTAGCACTTCTTCTTATAAGATTATAAACCTTTATGTGTTATTCATGGTCCTAGGATGTACACATAATCAGGATTTGATTGTGACTGACTGACACATCCTCAATAGCCTTTCACATTGAAACTCGCGCTTGTGTAGGCAAAATAGGAAGTTTCTAGAATATCACTTGTTTGCCAATAATGGCTGGTTTTGAATAAAACTGCATTCACGCATCAGTGGTTTTTTTAAGATTTGACACTGCTGGATTGTACATTGTGACAAATGGTAGGATTTTCTCGCTAGTTCTGACTTTTTTTTAAGTGCCAACTGCCTTCCAGAAAAATTGATATTTTGGGTAGCCTCGCTCTTCAAGGCAGTCTATGAATCGAGATAATGCTTCCTCAGATGTTGTTTCTGAAGGATTTGTTCGGAGGGGCTTAATGGCCTCTGCCTGATAAAATCCTCCTTGGCACCTGGTGGGTGACAAGAGGTAAAAAGAGTGTTTGGGGTGGTTTCAGTCGGCTTGTGATATGCCTTAATAACGTAAATAAATTCTTTTCGAATCATTCTCCTTGTATACCGTGCCAATTTTATAGTTGGGTAGAAGTACTTAGCTTACGCAATGAACAGGTTGCTTTCCTGTTTCATGACTTACTTCCCATAGTGAGAAAACGTCATCAATGAAACGTTTCCATATTATTGGTTTAACTTTGCTCTTTCTTAGCATTATTTTCACATTTCAGATGTGGGATTTTCACAACTCGGATGTCGGATTTTTACAACTCGGATGTCGGATTTTTACAACTCGGATGTCGGATTTTCACAACTTTGTTGTCCGATTTTCAACAACTCGGATGGCACCTACAAGCTTCCGTAAAGACTAACCATAAACGCGGGCAAAAAATGTTAAAGTTACCTCGCCATCTTGCCAGATCGCTTTGTCTTCCAGGGCCGCCATGTTGTTTTGCTGAGTAATATTGTCTCGACCTAGTCCAACGCATTTACAAACTGACGCTAGTACCCAGGCGACTAAGTCAGTCGGGAGAGGACGAGAAAAATTAGGACTGGTATTAGTCCTCGTCACACGGCGGCCATATTAGCCTGTTCCAGGTTCTCAGATCGATAGTCGAGAAAACGAAAAGAACTGCGTGAAAAGCGAGTGGGGGCTTGGGTCGAGGCGAGGCGGGAGAGCCTGTAAGCATCCCTTTAAATTCTTCATTTTTGTATACCAGCTCCTGGTATACCCTCTGATTGGTCAATTTTGACAGTTTACATCAACACTTTCCTCATCATTGATTCACGCGCGGAGCTTACGCGGTGCACGAAAGAAAGAGGTCAACTCTGTCGCCGAGTGTCTTAAAGTATTCCCAAACGTACAAGCGCTCAGATTCGAGCAAAAGTTGTGTCTGTTGACCTCAAGTCGAGAAGAAGATCCGTTTGCAATGCTTCCAACCCGTTTTGGTAAAAGCATAAATTTTCAGTTACTTCCGCGCGTTGCGAAAGCGCTTCAATAGGGACTTTACGATCTACGACGGCGACGTCGACGAAAACGTTACTTCAAAACATAACTTTGCACTATCGTGAGTTTCTCGCGGTTAGGCCATCTCGTTCGCGTAGTAAAATGTGGGCGAAGTATCCTAAAAATAAATTGATACTAGCGGTTTCCGATTAAAAATGTAGAATGAAAGATTTGCATTTTTGCCCTCGCGTTGTCGTCAAAACCTCAAATTTGGTTATTTCACGTCGTTGTTGTGCAGAGAACCGCACGATTATGTGCTAAAATGCGTGCTGCACGTGCAGCACGATTACGTTTCCTCTTTTAAGCAATGATATTGTTGTTTCGTGGAGTTCTCGTTGACGTCCGCGTCGTAGATCGTAAAGTCCCTAAATGTTGTGATACGACATCTCTGCACACCGCTTACAATATAGCATCACCGGGTACGATATATAGTTTGAATTTTATCGCACACACACAACTATTATGTCCCCTGCACGCCACAATTGTTAGCATTCGACGGCGCTCTCTGATAACTCTGACGAACGAGAAAAAATACAATATTATGTTATTCTTTCTTATGCAAATATTTGGAAGGGTATTCGAATTCACCACCTAAGGTCAATTAAATTTCTGCCTTCATCGCCTTCGAAAAATGAGAGAAAAAAGAAAAAACCACTTTGAAAAAGCGCAAAACTTTGCCGAAAACAGGCGTGTATTTCCGTTGCATGTGGCCAGTGAAATGTCTTAAAGCTTTAAAAGATCAAGCGATTTCAGGAAGCGAAGGTGAAGTTTTTCGTTCCGCACAAGGTCCAACCCGAAGGAAGCAGCAACTTCGGCAAACAACAACCTCGTTCCCAGGGTCTCTCATCTTAACGCCCCAGACGTTAAGATGAGAGACCCTGGGAACGAGGTTGGGCAAACACAACATTTTCGCCCCCAGTGTACGAAACGGACAACGCTAAATGAAGAAACTCTAGCAATCTTCGTTCCCAAACACGACACACTTTTCTTGGAAAACCTGAAAAACTTAGAAATATGGTTTTTAGAGAATCAACGCATCACCTGTGAACAACAATAAATGAATCGCGCTTGACCTCGCGTGGAACCACCAATGCCGTCCATTTTCAACACTTTGACATTGACATTTTGACATGAGAAAGGTTATTTGCAAAGTGGGCGGAATGAAGAATTTAAAGAGATGCTTACAGGCTCTCTCGCCTCGCCTCGACCCAAGCGCCCACTCGCTTTTCACACGCAGTTCTTTTCGTTTTCTTGACTATCTGAGAGCCTGGAACAGGCTACGGCCATATTGTCCCGGGAGACCAAAACAGCTTCCAAGGTTTGTTTTACCACGCCAAGCCTCGCAGTGAAAACCATGGGGGTGAGGCTTGGCGTGGTTATAAACAAAGCTTTTTTGGTCTCCTGGGACAATATGGCCGCCGTGTGACAAGGGCGAATGGCAAGCCGTTACTGCCAAAAGCTCTTCAACTTTCTAGAGACAAGGTTGAAATCCATGTTTACACAATCGAGTTATAAAAATTGTAGGTGCAGTTACGTCTGGGGATGGTCGAAAAAGCTCCAGTTCTTGCTGCTGATTGCACAGGTACCCCAAGCTCAGTGTCGGTGAAAGCCAACAAAAATATAAGGATTTGTAGGGGAATCCCGATAAAAGACCTGAGATTATTTTACGAAAAAATTCTGAATTAAAAAGCCTAAAATTATTGCCATTGTGGGTCGCTTCCTTCCTGCGTGGTTTTTTTTTCCAGTTTCGACACGAATTGAGCCATTTACAGTTCCTCGGTTGTCAACGGTTATTTAACGATTATTCTACGAGGGCGCTCTGGAAATGAAGTGATAGATAATTATTTTATATCCAGCAAGCCCGAGTAGAATAATTGTTTTATTAAAAACTTCAGAATCAACAACTCTTCCACTAAGGCATTGTTACTTTGAGATACTCGGATACGCGGATACGCAGTGGGAAAGTCCCCCTCTTTCTTTAAAGCTCGATCATCGTACTTTAAGAACGATAAATACATATCAATAAGGAGATTGATTGCCCTTTAAGATACATCATTGTTTTTCTTTCCATCATCGTGCTTTGTGAACGAGAAATACATATACATCAATCTCCTTCGCTCTTTTTGTTTGGCGAAAAGAAAGGAGAAATACTGGGAACCAGGAAAACGAGTACGTATCTGCGCATGCGTATCCACTAAGCTCGGTGTTCTCACTGCGTATCCGCGTATCCACCCATCCAATTTAGGTTATAGCTTCAAGGTGGCAGGGTATTCTGCAGTTAAGCCGAGTCAAATACAAGAGCAGTCATGTCTTCAGCATACGTCTTGTTATTATTCTCCACTTGAGAAGACTGGTGAATCTTGGCGAGACTGGTGTAACGTGGGCAAAAATTGCCGTGTGTCTGATTGTTAGCGAAAGAACTTTATACAGACGAGTAGCTACGAGTTCAGGAATTTGAAATTGATGGCAAACTTTCTGATTCATCAGACAATGATCTGGACGAATGGAGGACAAAGATATTAAATTCAGAAGTAGAATCCAAGATCCCATAGTGTTCCATGTGCCTAAATATAGCGGATATATCAGACAATAATGTCAATGATCTTGACGAACTAGTCAAGTCCATCATAGCATTAACCCCTCATGCGATTAAAAGCTACATACGGGGGAGTTTGAAGGGCAGCGGCTTGTGAATCCAGCTTTGGAGGATACGGGAAAGGCTTAATTTCATAGATCCTGTGGGCAGAGCAACTCGCAGGAGTTGTGGCACATTGATAGTAATCATAAATTGATAGCCTGGAGATTTGCAATTCATAGGTGCATCAATGGATACAGTAGGATGATTACCCATCTAACTGGTTGTACCACCAATAAGCTTGCGGCCACTGCTTTTCAATACTTTAATGAGGGTGTCCAGATATATAGCCTTCCAAGCAGGGTGAGGGTTCATGATTTCAAATCGTTGAACCAACAGGGGAAGTTTCATAACTGGAAGACGGGCGCACAACACCGGGGGCCCGTTTCTCGAAAGTTCCGAAACTTTACGGGCTATTTTCGGGTGTCACAATTTCCTTTGTATATCAAGAACGGGGAGGATTTATTTTTCTTTTTGTTACCTTGAAAACACGTTAAAAGGTCGGCTCTCCAAAATAAGCCGGTTAGCAGTTTCACAAATGGCTTTTCGGGCCCGAAAAGTTTTCGGGACTTTCGAGAAACGGGCCCCAGGATTGAAAGGCTCTGAAGAGAATTGAATCGAGTTGTTACCAAGGACTACTCAGCTATATTTAGGCACATGAAACACTTTGGGATCCTGGATTCTATTTCTGAATTGGATATCTTTGT
>NC_090892.1:14533625-14551125 GCF_036669925.1 Montipora capricornis | reverse complement strand
AACAAAATAATTCTAGTTTCCTTTCATTAAAATGTCCATCTGCTAAATTATGGGAAAAAACTTACAAGTTAATAAAAGCGACTTTTATCACTCTTGGTTCTATACAGGTGGCAGAAGGTATAGCATTGTAAAACTGTCACTTTGTTCTCTCTAGTGTACAGACCTTATTCATAAATGACAGCTGTTTTACCATTCTTCTGCCGGTCATTGTGCAAATCCACCTAACAAACGTTTCCGTAAGGATAGAGCTCAATCCCTGAGGATTAGTTTGGGACACCAACATCATGTGTAAACACTCTATAGGTGCATACCAGTTCTCTTTTCCTTAGTAGGACTTTGTATTTAAAAGGAATTATCCCATTGGACTCTCACTCAATCTGAACTAGCTTATTTGTGTTGTGGTAAAATGAAATGACATCCGGCATCCACATCCTCTCAAAATCACTCTTCTATTGAAATTATATCTCCTTTCATGTTGGGTTACAGTAAATCTTGCTTCATGCAACATGGGGTCCAAAATAGGTTTGGCGGGATGCGGGATGGGGCTTAGAATCGAGGCGGAATGTGGGATAAGAAAAAATTTATTAAAAGGCGGGATATGGGATAAAAATGCGACGGCGAGACCGGGATATGCTCCGTTTTCGTAGGCGAGATACGGGATAGGACAGTTATATGCGGGATAGCAAGTAACCTTGAAAAGTTTTAATTTGCTTGAAGAATGAGAATTTTGCCTAAACCTAAAACGATCCTCAGAAGCCATGCAAAAAATGTAAGACAGACCTATTCCGGTCACCCGATTTTCTGTAGTTTGCCAGTCCTCTCGGTGTAACACATGACTCGGGTTAAAAGTAACCTTGTGATAAAAGGTCGATCTTTAACAACCACTTTGCGTTCGTTGATATGAGCGTGATGGCAACATCGTGAACTTTGCCAACCTTGTCTGAAACCTCTGACATAATAAACTGCGTTGGAATTTATTATAAAAAGGAAAGCGTTAGAAGCTGTTTTCTCCGTAAGGAAAAATTTTGCTTGGGATGGTACTCCAGAGAATAATGATAGACTTGCAGGAAAATATTGCCTTTTTCAGCCTTCTGGTATCTGCTCAGAATTCAACAACGTGGTATATGTTTGCAACACTCAAACGTGTTGTATCAAGATATTCACAACCCTTCAAGAAAACTGGCGAATTCCTTAAACGTATTGGAGATATGAGATGAGCGACTCTTTGTAATATAATGTGGCTGAATTAATGGGAAAAGGAGTGTCCATAATGGGCCACCGTGTAAAGTAACAGCTTATAACTACCAAGGTTTCGTAACCAAGTGATAAATCAATTGAAAAAACTGAAAATTTTCGAAACTTAACTCGCATTACACAGCATTAAGCTTTGATAGTCTCTGCAAATGCACATAGAAGAGCTCGGCGATCAGGACATTTGAATACTTGATATCGCATCTTTTGTCCATTTATAAATTACCTTACCGTACCTCGTAAGCACGTGTGAGAAAAAGAATGATAAAAGAGTTGTCATTCATGAATAAGGTCGATACACTAGTGAAGATAACAGAGTTAAACAATGTAAAAGTTTTTATGAATGGTAAAAATCGTTTTCATAAACATGTAAGTTTTTGTCCATGATTTAGCAGATGGACATTCGAACGGAAGGAAATTAGAATTATTTTGTTTTATTTCCTGAATATGTTTTGTTTCCAGTTTGGTAACAGTAAACGATGACAAACGAGTTCATTAATATTTGAGTCGTAAAATCGTCGGGTGTTAGCTGTTGACTAACAACGTTGAGTGACAAAATCGACTTCAAGCCCAACAGACCTCATTTGCTCAGGGCTTTTAGCTTTCGGGCTAGTGGTCCAGCAGTCTCTCATTCGATTGCCGATAAGAGATATATTAACGGATGTTTTTTCTCTCAAAAAAACACTTGACAAGCAAAACTGCCGTCTTTACTTATTTATCTAGTTTAGCAAACCGCAGCTGCTACCTGTTGTTTTTGTTCACTTAGCCGTACTTGACCGGTATAGATTGTAGCTTGTGAAATCAGTGAGGTTCTATTGAAATTATATCTCCCTTCATGTTGGGTTACAGTAAATCTTGCTTCATGCGACATGGGGTCCAAAATAGGTTTGGCGGGATGCGGGATGGGGCTTAGAATCGAGGCGGGATGTGGGATAAGAAAAAAATTATTAAAAGGCGGGATATGGGATATTAATGCGACGGCGAGACCGGGATATGCTCCGTTTTCGTAGGCGAGATACGGGATAGGACAGTTATATGCGGGATAGCAAGTAACATTGAAAAGCTTTAATTTGCTTGAAGAATGAGAATTTTGCCTAAACCTAAAACGATCCTCAGAAGCCATGCAAAAAATGTAAGACAGACCTATTCCGGTCACCCGATTTTCTGTTGTTTGCCGGTCCTCTCGGAGTAACACATGACTCGGGTTAAAAGTAACCTTGTGATAAAAGGTCGATCTCTAACAACCACTTTGCGTTCGTTGACACGAGCGTGATGGCGACATCGTGAACTTTGCCAACCTTGTCTGAAACCTCTGACATAATAAAATGCGTTGGAATTTATTATAAAAAGGAAAGCGTTAGAAGCTGTTTTCACAAAAGTTTTGTTTGGGATGGTACTCCAGAGAATAATGATAGACTTACAGGAAAATAGTGTCTTTTTCAGCCCTCTGGTATCTGCTCAGAATTCAACAACGTGGTATATGTTTGCAACACCCAAACGAGTTGTATCAAGATATTCACCGCAACCCTTCAAGAAAACTGGCGAATTCCTTAAACGTATTGGAGATATGAGATGAGCGACTCTTTGTAATATGTGGCTGAATTAATGGGGAAACGGTGTGTCCCTAATGGGCCACCGTGCAAAGTAACAGCTTATAACTACCAAGGTTTCGTAACCAAGTAGTAAATCGATTGAACCTTGAAACTGAAAATCTTCGAAACTTAACTTGCATTACACAGCATTAAGTCTTGATAGTCTCTGCAAATGCACGTAGAAGAGCTCGGCGATCAGGACATTTGAATACTTGATATCGCATCTTTTGTCCATTTGTAAATTACCCTACCGTACCTCGTAAGCACGTGTGAGAAAAAGAATGATAAAAGAGTTGTCATTCATGAATAAGGTCGATACACTAGTGAAGATAACAGAGTTAAACAATGTAAAAGTTTTTATGAATGGTAAAAATCGTTTTCACTAACTTGTAAGTTTTTGTCCATGATTTAGCAGATGGACATTCGAACGGAAGGAAATTAGAATTATTTTGTTTTATTTCCTGAATATGTTTTGTTTCCAGTTTGGTAACAGTAAATGATGACAAACAAGTTCATTAATATTTGACTCGTAAAATCGTCTGGTGTTAGCTGTTGACTAACAACGTTGAGTGACAAAATCGACTTCAGTCAAGACCAACAGACCTCATTTGCTCAGGGCTTTTAGCTTTCGGGCTAGTGGTCCAGCAGTCTCTCATTCGATTGCCGATAAGAGATATATTAAAGGATGTTTTTTCTCTGAAAAAAACACTTGACAAGCAAAACTGCCGTCTTTACTTATTTATCTAGTTTAGCAAACCGCAGCTGCTACCTGTTGTTGTTGTTCACTTCGCCGTACTTGATCGGTATAGATTGTATCTTGTGAAATCGGTGAGGTTCTATTGAAATTATCTCCCTTCATTTTGGGTTACAGTAAATCTTGCTTCATGCAACATGGGGTCCAAAATAGGTTTGGCGGGATGCGGGATGGGGCTTAGAATCGAGGCGGGATGTGGGATAAGAAAAAATTTATTAAAAGGCGGGATATGGGATAATAATGCGACGGCGAGGCCGGGATATGCTCCGTTTTCGTAGGCGGGATACGGGATAGGACAGTTATATGCGGGATAGCAAGTAACCTTGAAAAGTTTTAATTTGCTTGAAGAACGAGAATTTTGCCTAAACCTAAAACGATCCTCAGAAGCCATGCAAAAAATGTAACTGAGATAGACCTATTCCGGTCACCCGATTTTCTGTTGTTTGCCGGTCCTCTCGGAGTAACACATGACTCGGGTTAAAAGTAACCTTGTGATAAAAGGTCGATCTCTAACAACCACTTTGCGTTCGTTGACATGAGCGTGATGGCAACATCGTGAACTTTGCCAACCTTGTCTGAGACCTCCGAACATAATAAAATGCGTTGGAATTTATTATAAAAAGGAAAGCGTTAGAAGCTGTTTTCTCCGTAAGGAAAAGTTTTGCTTGGGATGGTACTCCAGAGAATAATGATAGACTTGCAGGAAAATATTGCCTTTTTCAGCCTTCTGGTATCTGCTCAGAATTCAACAACGTGGTATATGTTTGCAACACTCAAACGTGTTGTATCAAGATATTCACAACCCTTCAAGAAAACTGGCGAATTCCTTAAACGTATTGGAGATATGAGATGAGCGATTCTTTGTAATATAATGTGGCTGAATTAATGGGGAAAGGACTGTCCCTAATGGGTCACCGTGTAAAGTAACAGCTTACAACTACCAAGGTTTCGTAACCAAGTAGTAAATCGATTCAACAAACTGAAAATCTTCGAAACTTAACTTGCATTACACAGCATTAACTCTTGATAGTCTCTGCAAATGCACATAGAAGAGCTCAGCGATCGGGACGTTTGAATACTTGATATCGCATCTTTTGTCCATTTGTAAACTATCCTACCGTACCTCGAAAGCATGTGTGAGAAGAAGAATGATAAAAGAGTTGTCATTCATGAATAAGATCGATACACTAGTGAAGATAACAGAGTTAAACGATGTAAAAGTTTTTATGAATGGTAAAAATCGTTCACTAACTTGTGAGTTTTTGTCCATGATTTAGCAGATGGACTAGAATTATTTGTTTTATTTCCTGAATATGTTTTGTTTCCAGTTTGGTAACAGTAAATGATGACAAACGAGTTCATTAATATTTGACTCGTAAAATCGTCTGGTGTCAGCTGTTGACTAACAACGTTTAGTGACAAAATCGACTTCAAGACCAACAGACCTCATTTGCTCAGGGCTTTTAGCTTTCGGGCTAGTTGTCCAGCAGTCTCTCATTTGATTGCCGATAAGAGATATAAGGATGTTTTTTCTCTGAAAAAGAAAGTTGACAAGAAAAACTGCCGTCTTTACTTATTTATCTAGTTTAGCAAACCGCAACTGCTACCTGTTGTTGTTGTTGTTCACTTAGCCGTACTTCATCGGTATAGACTGTAGCTTGTGAAATCAATGAGGCGTGAAAAAACATTGTAACCTGTGTTAGTCGTCATTTACCGTTACCAACCTGTAAACAAAACAGCATAACTGAGTAAATAAAACAAAATAATTCTAGTTTCCTTTCATTAAAATGTCCATCTGCTTAATTATGGGAAAAGACGTATGAGTTAATAAAAGCGACTTTTACCACTCTTGGTTCTTTCTACACAGGTGGCAGAAGGTATAGCATTGTAAAACTGTCACTTTGTTCTCTCTAGTGTACAGACCTTATTCATGAATGAAAGCTGTTTTACCATTCTTCTGTCATTGTGCAAATCCACCTACCAAGCCTCATTTGAATGCATGAATTCTCTTCAATCACACGTGCCAACAAGGGTTGGTAGCCTAATTTGCACATAGACTAAACAAAAGAATAACAAATTAGCCACCACCCATCCACAAGGTCCACTGAGGCGATATCATGTATTTAAACGCCCCGATCGCTGAGTTCATGTACCACTTACAGACATTATCAAAGGTACGTGCTTTGTAATACGATTTAAATTTAGAAGATTTTCAGTTTGTTCAATTGTTGGAACAAATGTGGTTTACTACTTGGCTACGCAAACATGATAAGACAAACATTTTCTTATTGTTATTATATTGTTTTCTTAAATATACTACAAGGTATTTGTAAGTATTAACTACGACGTGTTTTTATTTTACTAGAAACACTTTAGAAGGTAACAATTGACAATTGTCATAACAAACATCTGGTCAAACACTTCAATTTTTTAATTTAGCCCTGACGACATCTAGAAATTAGCGACAACATTATTTTTTCACGGGTTTTTACGCATTCTCTTTTTCGAAACAAACACAAGATTGGGTAAACTGAACATTTGAAAAATACAACTGGACAAATTAAACGGATGCTAGGCTATTCTGGAACATTTTCTGAAAGTCCATTGTAAAGGTTAAAAAAAAAAACGATTTATTGGTTAACATTTTCCGCACTTTGCTTCAATATCGCAGAACACGTTTTAGCTCGAGAGAAATTCCAACACTCCAGAAGTTACCATTCTAAACCACTTTCAGGTGAGAATATGTAGTCGAAGTTATCAACCATCCTAGGTCTATATTTAGAAAGCCTGAAATGAAGTCAGCAAAAGCAGTATAATTAATCATGATTATTAAGGTCCTGTTTCTTTTGCATGCTGTTTTCTTTGCAGTCTTTCAACTGACTCCTTTTGACGTTGATTTTTAGTTTTTATGACGTGATCATTCACAGCCGAGGTAAATGAACTTCAATAGAATTCAATAGACAATATCTCATAGAGATACAAAGAAATAACAAATCTTCCTTTCTGATGTGCGCCAGAGAACATTTAAAACCAAATAGTTCGTGGTTTTGACTGCGTATCAGATCTGAGTCGGGATAAAACTTTACTTTTATTATTTATTATTACGTTCGAGGGAACCGAGACGCTTTCTAATCGCGTCGATTTGAGATTTTTTTTGTGTGGCTGATTACTCGCCTCGATTTCATGTGAGGGCCTCGAAATCGCACGAAGTAACGTGTCGTTTGACGTGGATGGACAAATTATTCCAGGCCCGCAACATCTAAACATATGCTCGAAATGACGCGTTACTGAATTTGCGCACAACTTGTCTTTCGAGTGTTTCTTTCACTGTTATTTTCTCCTCGAGGTAATTACAAGTGAAACCGTTTTACCTATTCGATATTTAGCTTACTTTGACTGATACTTCTGATATGTCTCGGGTTTGCATAACTGTCTCGTATTCTCCCAACTCCCCTTCGTGTTTAGATAAAGCTATGGAAACACGGAAAACGTCCTCTATTCCTTAAAGAGATCACAGAATTAAGACGTCAAAATGTGTTAAAAACAAAAAAGTGGCACACGACTCGTTGAGCGAGTGTGTCACTGATGTTCTTACCATATTTTGACATCTTCTGTGATCTATTACTGAAAAGACCCTTACAAATCTGTAAGCCCTTTACTTAACTACTTAACCAAATTTAGCAGGTATGTGCGTTAATGATAACCAGAAATCAGCTGGATCGGTGGAAGTGCAAAACTTTCGCAAAATTTTAATTTTGGAACGTTTTCGTTTTAAACCAAGCCGAAATAGACCCCAAAACGTTCGTAAAGCATGGAGGCCCCTCAAAAGCAAATTGTCGACCTGTTTAATATATATTGTTAAAAACATAAAAAATGTTGAAAGCTTGTTGAAAGTGTGTTGAATCAAGGTTAAATCGGCTTAAACTTTCATTTAACATCGATTCAACTTTTTCTTTGTTCTCGAAAATGTTGAATGGTGTTGAAGCCGTTCAACAATTGTAGAACACACGCATGCTCACATCAGGCAGCAAAAGTCAATATGACGTAGTTTATCTGGACGAGAGAGAGTCTGGTTTCTAGTTCTTAGCTCCTCGCAATCAAATTTCGCGAAAGTGTTGGTTCTTTTGTTTGCGCAATGTTGGAACCATTTGAACGGCCTCCGCACAACTTTGTTTTTGCGTTTAACATTTGCCCAACATCCGTTCAGCTTTTGTTGAACGAATGTTGGTCAAATGTTGAAACCGTTAAATGGACCTTTAGCCAGAAAAGTACCACCAAAAAAGACCACAAAAAAATTTTAATAGTTTTAGGTCATGAAATATTTTTCTCCTGACCATACCTCGGTTTTCACATGACATCACGACCGCCATGTTGGAGCCCCGACCAAATCCTTCGGGAATTTAACTCTATAGTTTTCTTTTGTTTTCGTTGAAAACATGGCCGTTGAGCACGTGAGCAAAAACCAACCATTCAGCGTGTCACCCAAAATGTTTTGCCGGGATTTTGCAGGGCTTTATCTCGATTTCATTGTTCATTTATTCCTTTTCGGTTGACTTTCCCGTGGTATTTGCGTTAGTCCTTATCGTCTGAGGGATTTTATGTATTTCCGATGTTATGGTATCAAGTTGTTCGAAAGTCTTAACTGCGTCATACCTATGCCCATTGTTAAGAAAGACACAAAAGTATTCAACAAAGATTTTGCTAAAATGTGAACGGAAAGGTTTTTACCGACTTCGTTCCCTCTGAACCGGATATCCGACCAGAATATAGGCTACCTGTCCTGTAGTCTCTTGTTGATGCTCTTGACCAAAAATTCAAGTTTTGAACCATAAAAAGTTTTATCTTATCCAGATTGAGCTGGTCAAAGGACCTTTTACTACCGTATAGTTTTAGACTTTTGAACCGCATGGACCACTCTCTCAATCTCTGAGACAGCCTTCACATGTTCAAACGTAAATTAACAGCTAAGTTACTTCCTGCCTTTCTCGCTATTGGTTAATTAACGTATTATTGTTATAAAACTTAAGATAAAGGTGAAACGTTCTAAAATAACAATACGAATACGAGGAGAATTTGGCGCGAATAACGATAAAAGCTATAGCACAAAACAATCATTGAAGGAAACAATAACAGTGTAAGCCTGGCCGGTTAGAAGATCATCGCTTTCATTTTGGTATATATGTATCAAGGGAAATTGTACCGTGTGTAACTACTGTCCATAAATAGAACAGAAATGTTAAAGAAGTCATGAAATTCCTCGTGTGGAATAAAATGATGGGTTATACGGTTTTTGAGTGGTTTCCGTCATGAGGAAGGCTTGAATATCCGCGGATGACTTATTATGTTATGCGATCTCATGATAGAAGGTAATGTAAAGCTACAATCGGCGACAAAATTAGTTGACACACTTTGCCAACAGAGGACACTGGCAACGACACTTTTAGTGTTTTCAAAGAAAAATAGTCCAAAAAGTACTTTTGCGGAAACCCCTTCCCCTCCCCCCTAATCAATGTTGTGCCGCTGCTGTTAAGGGTCGTAGGCAACAGAAAGTAACACAACATTGTCCCGGGGGGTGAGGGGGAGAGGGGAAATGGAACCATAAGGATAAGAGTGTCTCGACAATTTAGGACGCCGATTGTCGCTTTGCGTAAAATTTCCCACGATTTCTCTTTCGTTCCCTCCCACGCCTCGGTTTTAGTCAAAACTACAAATTTTGAAACATTGACTCATTTATTCTATATCTAAAGGATATGACAATGAAGATTGTACTGTACCTCAGTATCGCTACACTCTGCATCGCCGTGTCCAGCGGCAGGAAATCTTGTCATGGGAAGGGACAGACGGGTAAACGAGCAGCTAATCCTGATGCAGCAATTGCTACCGAAGGTTGGGAGAAGAACAAGGGTGCTCAGGGAACTAGCTGGAATGACTGCTACGGTCACTGCAGGGGTTTCTGCCAGGAGACCACAGGCAGCTGGAGCAGCTGCATGTCATTCGATGTAAAACGCGAGGATATTGATAACGGTCATTTCGAGACTGACAAAACAAAATGCAGTTGTTGGGGATACTCGGATGGGGAACCCGCTTTACAGTCAGCATCATATTCTAGTGCCGACGGCGGTTTAGGATACAAGCACTATGGCCCGTGCCAAGAGATTTAAATCATCCACATATGGTGTAAACCTCGACCATGTTTTGTGGTGAATAAAGAGCATCCAAACCTGATAGTCTACTTTTATATGTACAGTATAATACAAATTAACCTGATCCAACCAAACCTCAGGGTATGGAAGTCAAAACAGCCGCAATAATCTTTATTTAAGAAATAAAAAACATGTACCGTGTTTCTATCTAGTTCACACGGGTGAACGTTTGGGAGAACGAGAAATGCTGTGGGAACACGAGCCGCAGGCGAGTGTTTCCGCAGCTTTTTCGAGTCCTCCCAAACTTTCACGAGTGTTTCTATAACTAGATAGAAACACGGAGTACATGTTTTCTTCTTCTTTTAGAAAACAACGCGACGAGAAAAAGGAAAACAACTTGTTAACTCTAATTATCAAAATGTAAATTCTCTTTGCTCGCGCCATCACTAGGTCAACAGATCGTGCTAGTTCTGTGTCTCCATCGAGTTATAGGAATACGATTTTTAACCAATCAGCGCGCGTATTTTCTTAGAACTGTTTTCTAAATGATGGAAAAGACAAGGATGTGCATGCCCTTTTCGATGGCAACGAAGTCGTGGCCAAATAGACCAATTTCGACATATTAAAATTCAGTCCTAAACAAAAGACATCAACCCGAGATACTCCCCTGGGGAATAAACTCATACAAAGCCTTACATTTATTCCCCAGAGCCTTGAGTGTGTGCCTTTTGTTTAGGACTGAATTTTAGTATATCAAAATATTATTGGTCTATTCTTAGATCGAAAAGAGACGATAAGGATGAAGGAGCCTAGTTGCAATGATCTTAACTGACAGAGGCCTGACATTGCAGCACTGCAAGACCTAGAACTGCTTGCCGGTTTTCACATTAAAGAGTTGCGGTTGAAAAACGATCAAGGTACAGAAATTGAACAACTTAAAGTGTTTACAAATTACGCTCACCATTTCGCCCATTTTGGTATTGCTTTCCAGAACTGTCTTTGCTAAGATGTGTAAAAGCTATAAGAAAGTAATAATGGAGTTTCGTTCAGGGTTTTGAAAAGAAACATTTTCGAAACCGTTTTTCTTTGCTATAATGGTCTGAACAAGATGAACGTTAACCTAGAAAGTCTTTTTTTAATAAAGGTTTTTCACGCAAATTTATCTTTTTAATCACCTTTTCTTACCGTTTCTGATGTTGACCTCAAAAAGAGTTTCACAAATTTGCAAGTTTTGCACGTGTCTTATTTTATTTTATTTTTTACGTTCCGTCGGCGGTGGCCTGCAAAACAACATGAAATTGCCAACTTTTAGATTAAATGGACAACGTCAATACTTGAGGATAAATCTTCATCCTCTCCCCTAAAGTAAGCACCGTTCATACCAGTTTTATCCTTGAAGAAATGCCCCACTTTTTTCAAAAAGATGGAATAGTCGCGAAGCGATTACAACAACGCGAATTTGTATGTTTAGATGCTAGTTTCTCGCCATTACTATGGCAGCGTTATGCTCTGATGATTTAGGAATACCGCTATTTCAAGGGCATTTACGCTTGTTATCATGGAAGGGCTAAGATTGAATGATTGGTTCCACTCATGGCTACTGGAACGTTTCGGTCTTGTCGAACCTCATTGAACGGGCTCCGCTGTTGGCCAAAAGAACACTAGAACGAACAAAGATAGCAATGGATTTAACACAGAAAACAATAGGAAGTACGACACTTACACGACCCTACCGAACGGCTAGTAGCAAATTTCTGTTATGTTAGCATTAGCCTATTCTCAGTTATAGAAGTACTCTTACACAGATGAGCAGTGAGTTTTTTCAACTGTGGTGCTGTTGCCGACAGGCCCTGTCATTTTGGTTCTCTACTTTAATCCGAGAGGTTTTCTCCAGGTACTACGAGTTTTCCCTCTTCTAAAAAACCGACATTTGATTTGATTTGCGTTAATTTGATGACTTCAGTTTACAGTGTCCCCAATTAGTTCTTCATACGGCTAGAAGACAAGACACTTGAATAAAGTTCCTTTCCTTTCCTTTTTTTGGCTCACCGCAATTTATTTAACCATCACTTGCGCTCAATTCATAGATGAGCGTTGGTTTCACACAGTGTAAGTTCTGTAAACTTACTGCAGACATGTCTAGTCGTCTTACCTTTCCATGCAAGAATCTGAAACTGGGCTTGCATCTAACTTGGTGCATGCCTTTTCGGGCCATAAGAAACCCAACCCACTTTCTCACCCCTGATACTGATAAAAGGTTGATGCCATTTGTGGGAGGTTTTCACATGACGTCATCGCCGCCATGTTGGTTTGGACGAAAAAACAGATCTCTCATTAGCTTCGTTTGTTCGTCCAGCAGAAGTCGTACATTTCTCTGTGGCTATTGGTGTCTCCAGAGGTTGGTTGAGAACGTCCTACTTGAGAGCTTTTGAGCAACACTATACCAGATCCTGAGACACTGCCCTTAACTTATCTACCTGATCAAGCTTGTTGGCCAGCTAATGAATAAAATCAAGAGAAAATGAGGGGACAGAGAGGGAGGCTCCCGGTCCAGCCCTTGGGAAATGTCATGTCCACGAAAGTTATTTTTAGACGAGCGGAAGTCTTCCGAGACGTCCGCATGCTGGCCTACCTCGGTCCGATGCTTGAAAGAAAATAAGTATTCATCAGCCTTCCACGTGCGCCGTCATTTTCTCTTTTCACTAAGAACCTAAGAGCGAGGCAAGACTGCATGCGGACGTCTCGGAAGACAGACTTCCCCTAGAACAAAGACGTCCGCTCGTCTAAAAATAACTTTCGTGGACATGACATATCCCGGCCACCGCCCTGAGCCTCCGTCTCTGTCCCCTCATTTTCTCTTGATAAAATCAATCGCCCACTGAGGCAAACAACTCAAACGAAATCCTTATTGAAGCGCATACAGTAGATCAAGTGAAAGACAGAACAAATATTGCTCTAATTCAAATATATCAACATATTTCATAACAACAGCAGCCCATTTACATCAGGCATACACAAACAATAGGCCGAATTCGATATATATATTCAGGATAGCCTGTGCTACAGACGAAGCCAAACCTCTGGTTAGGTCCGTCTGCGAATGGCTACGAGGCTTTTTGGTCAAATTCCAGGGCTCAGTTCTGTTTTCTTTGTCTCACAAGTCTCAAGGGAGATTTCCAAACGAAATAATATTCAAATTTTAACCATAAAGCCTGGTACTGATCTATCAAACGTGGCCTATTGCGTCCATGTGAATCATATACATAAATACAGAAATTTGATCAAAACATGCAATCATGTCCTCTTCTTTTTACTGGGTTGCCATGCGGCGATCTGGTCAGAAAAGGAATTGAATTTCTCCGGGTTTTTTTCCCGTGTCAAGAAAATGGAAACGTTGCTAAATAGGTCTTTCCTGTCTCTCCCCTGCTAAGTATTTTCTTTGGGCGTAAAGTCTTCTGCGTGTATTTTTGGTAGGTTTCAGGGGGTAGTAGAAATGAGTAGATTTTATCCGGTGGACACAGTAGAATATTTAATTAACCTGAAATGGCGTCGAAGTCATTGTAACGCGAATGGCGTATTAGTGGATCTTTAAACAAAATATACATTATGGAGGTCAAGAATGGAACGTCAATGGGATAAACAAGACAGGCGGTGAAAAATAAATCTCTGGAATCTTAAAAAAAGGAATGGCACATCTTGAGTGGATCTGCGATCTCTGTTGTCTGGCTAATTACTTTGGCCGAAGGCACGGCGGCCAGAGTTGAGTTTTCAGCCAGTTTTTAGCGATTCCAGCACAAATCGGCAAAGCCTTCTGACCAAAAGAATCGTGGGGTCTAAGAAGGTGACGTTTATCGTTAAATCGTCTTCTGTCGATACGGAGCTATATATACGGGAAGAGCGCTCGGAGCAAGTGCATGCTCAGAGCACCCTAAAAAATATTGAGCGGTACAGGAGCAAATCGACCAGTGAACCGAAAATATTGCCAAGTTGCATGAAAAGCGTATTCCAAAATGTTTCAAAGCATATCACAAGTGATCATGTGAGCACAAGTTTCGAAGGTGAAAAATGTCAGAAGTATTACTGAAACCTATAACCATCCAAAAGTGTGTACTACTGCAACTAAGAATAATGTTGATCGACGCAAGAACGAACATTATCTTGTTCTGAGAGGTAAAGAGAATCTCAGTTAAAGATGCCAGAAGCTTATTGAAAATTCAACCACGCGAGTTCCATGAGAAAGCAAAACAAAACAAGTATGTATACTGGATTTACTCGAATAAGCGCCGCCCTCGAATAAGCGCCGCATCTGGGACAAAAAAGTTAATAAGCGCCGCCCCCGAATAAGCGCCGCACCGCCGATGCTCCCCATCGCTGATATTTTCGCTCTTGTTATCATGAAACTCTCGGGTTTTTCTCACCACGTGAATTTCTCCCGTTACTATGAGTCCATAGGAAAATTAACAAATAGAAAGTGTACCGTTGAATAAAAATATAGAAAAAGTAAATTTGCTCTTTTGGCGATCAGTGTTCATAATTTTATAAAAATGCTAAAAAAGGGGGGCTTAAAACTGATCTAAACTTAAAAAGGTTTTCCAAATTTTCGAATCATATCTCTGGTTCTTCTTCGGGGGACAATGAATCTAAAATTCAAAAATCACTACTTCTTATTTTGGCTCCCAAGAGATCTTAACAGCGGCACATATGCCCTTGGGAACTCCATTCTTTCATTCACAGAGTTCTTTTCAATGTTTGAGTGTAAAGACTCCAGAAAAATTCTGCGCTTGTAATTAGTTTCATTCCTTTCAAGAATTTGGCCGTAGCGTGGATGGATGTCGTGCGTGGTTCTTTCGGCATGTTGTCGGACTGCCGACTCTTTACTCGCGGCACGCGCGGGATCATGTTCCACTCTCCTCGGAGCCCAACACCGTTTGCTCTCACCAATGTAGGAGAAATCGCAGTCTTTGCATTCAACCCTGTAGACAATGCCTGCTATTTTTTTCTTCCGATGGACGGTCCTTCGGTTTTTTGAAGACAGAAGCAAGTGTGCGTATGGGCTTAAAAGCAGTCTTTATGTTGAAATGTTGCAGTGTGCGTTTTACCCTGTCCAAATTCATTGAAAATGCTGCCCAACCAAGGTCTGGTCCACAAAGCCACCATCCTGACCCGGCTGGCCTTGCCGTGGTACCCTATGTTCAAGGGGTATCGGACAGGGTGAAACGCACGGTGCAACATTTCAACATAAGGACTGCTTTTAAGCCCATACGCAAACTTGCTCCTGTCTTCAAAAAACCGAAGGACCTATCTATCTATCTATCTATCTATCTATCTATCTATCTATCTATCTATCTATCTATCTATCTATCAGCTTTGCTTGACTTTCTCAGAGAACTGCTCTTAAAGTCTCGGTAAAGGTAAATTTGGGCGTCTTGCTCAATTTTTGTTTTTACAAATCTCGAATCGGTGGGCCGTGATGTAAATTTTCCCGAAAAAAGATTGTGAAAAATCGATTTTAAAACCGATAAAATCTCTTTTCTTTGTATCCCGCCATAATCGGCGCGCGAAAATGATTGACATATCATGTCAATCACACGTGAAGGATTGGGTGTCAATTGACAGCCTTCACGCGCGATCTGTTACCTTAGCACGTGCCCGAACACTGATTGGCTCAGCATAACTGGCTCTCATGTAGGGTGCGGAGTTATTCAGCCGACTGTGAACTGCGCGCGAAATCTTCAAGCTCGATTTTCTAGAGATTTATTACTGGGCTGCCAGTATGTCAATCCCAGTCGGAAAATGGGTGGAATTTCGTCGTTTCCTTCTTATTATTATTTTTCGTTTCCGTGTCGGGAAAAGTCTTCCCTCCCCTGCTAAGTAGTGTCTTTGTGCGTAGAGTCTTCTGGGCGTATGTTTGGTTGGTTTCAGGGGGTAGTAGAAATGGGTAGATTTTATCTGGTGGATACAGTAGAATATTTAACTTAACCTGTAGAAAATCATTGTAACGCAAATGGCGTTTTAGTCAGGATCTTTAAACAAAAGAGACCCTTATGGAGCTCAATAATGGAAAGTCAATTGGATAAACAAGACAGGCGGTGAAAAATAAATATCTGGACTCTTCAAAGCGACAAGCAATGGTCTTCGACAACAATTGCATCTTTCGCCGTCGTATATCACAAAGTGAGCTTTGGTTCTTATCTTATTTGGCCAACTCTGGTGTTATGTACAAGATTGAAACCAAAGGGCAAATTCTGTATGGGTTTAAAAGGAATCAAACGCCTGGAATGCATCACAGTGTTTACTGAAGTCGCATCTCAGTTATACTCAACTCTGCACAGTCTTCAGGTAATATAACATAAAATAAAATTGGAAATGTGGCAGTGAAGAATTATTTGAAAGAAAGCTTGTTGTCTCTTTTGTACTTCATTAATCTCGGTCAAGGTTCTTCCGAAAAGGGTTTTAAGATTCTGAACTGTCGGACTGAAATTTATTGAATTACTGTTGTTTCTTGTTTGCACGCACGCAATTAAAATAGGAAGGGTTTTTTGCCACTAATAGCAAATATTTTGTTCAATGAATTTTATGCTGGAAAAGGTTTTTGTGATATTTTTCGTCCAAATGAACGCCCAAAAATAAAGCTCTTTAACGACCTTTAAGTGGAATATTTTTTGTAATTTAATATTCTCTGTAAAACAATTGCATAAGAAGCTTGAAATGAACATCGCCACTCGCACAGGAAATGAAATCGCCGATTTACCTCTTCGTCAAGTTCTCGTTAATATTTTATTAACTGTGATGTTATGTACAATACTGAAACCAAACGGCAAATTCTCTGGTAACTTTTTCGAGTTGGATACCAGAGACGGAATCGAACACCTTGAGCAGTCTGTGTTTACAATTTTCTGGCTATTTATCATTTGATTTATTTGTACTCAGCTCTGCACAGTCTTCTGATAAAAAACAATTTGAAATTTGACTAATTCTTGTTAGTCAAGAATTATTTGAAACTTGTTGTCCATTTTTTGCTTCATTATGTTTCTTCAGTGAAGGGATTGATCAACATTGTTCCAGAGGAGAGTCCGGTCTAGGGTCAATAACCCGACAAAAAAGGCTTCCCGAGCCGACAGATGAAGTATAAATATTCAGTTAAATATGACAACAAAGCAGGAGCCCATCTGGAGCGTGCAACTTCCATACAGCGTCTGTGAAACGGTGTTTTCACAAGTAGGTTTATTTTTAGACTAACCCTTCCCGCGAATTAGGTCAAAAAACAATGGCAGTTCCGGTTCGGTGACCCTATGACGTCAGCTTAGTTTCTTGTAATTGGTCATCGGGCTCCTGTGGGAGTCTCATTAGCGGGAAATTCAATCTAAAAATAACTTTACTTGTGAAAACGCCGTTGCTCGAAAATAGGTAAGTTGCACGCTCCGGGTGATGGGCTCCTGAACAAAGTTAAAAAAACAAAAGACGTAAGTTTCTTGGCTTAATAGTACGTTGTTTAACTCTAAAAGTGACGAACGATTAACATTCCTCATTCACTGTAAACAAGAACCTTGACACAATTTTAATTTCTTCCTTCTGACAGAACATGGTGCCCAGTCCGGGCCATAACCATTCCTGGATACTTGATGACGTCACCAAAATGGGAATTCTAGTGGGACCTGGAGGAAGCTCATTCATTACTCTTGTTCGAGCCCTAGCGACTTTGTTCCGAAACCGTATCCCATGAAACCTTGCAAAATATCATGGCCGCCAAGTGTTTCAAA
>NC_090892.1:14516125-14528625 GCF_036669925.1 Montipora capricornis | reverse complement strand
TAAAAGGGTTGTCATTCATGAATAAGGTCGATACACTAGTGAAGATAACAGAGTTAAACAATGTTAAAGTTTTTATGAATGGTAAAAATCTTTTTCACTAACCTGTAAGTTTTTTGTTTAATGTCTCCAGAAATTCTGAGGCTGCTTCCGGATCCGGCATTGCGCTAAGTGTATCATCTACAAAGCTCTTGTAGAAGAGAGGCAACTTGTTTTCTCTCTCTAGCTGTTTCTCGATTTTGCCCATGAAGGCGTTTGCCATGAGGGGACCCAATGGCGATCCCACAGCTACACCGTCCACTTGTTCGTACAACTTTCCTTCAAACTGAAATAGCTGATTTTTGGTGGCGATTCTCAACAACTCCATCAAATCTAACTTCGTGATGTTAAGATCGTGCTCTCTGTTAAACCAGTCGTTTTCAAAGGCTCTCTCTGTTATGCTCTCGATGGTTTCATCCACTGGAACGTTAGTAAACAGTGACGATTACTACTATTTCAGTTTGAAGGAAAGTTGTACCGCGAACAAGTGGACGGTGTAACTATGGGATCGCCGCTGGGTCCCCTCATGGCAAACGCCTTCATGGGCAAAATCGAGAAACAGCTAGAAGGAGAGTACAAGTTGCCTATCTTCTACAAGCGCTTCGTAGATGATACACTTTGCGCAATGTCGGATCCGGAAGCAGCCTCAGAATTTCTGGAGACATTAAACAAGACTCATCCCTCCCCAGTTTTGATTTTACATCGTAAGTTTTTGTCCATGATTTAGCAGATGGACATTTGAACGGAAGGAAATTAGAATTATTTTGTTTTATTTCCTGAATATGTTTTGTTTCCAGTTTGGTAACAGTAAATGATGAAAAACGAGTTCATTAATATTTGACTCGTAAAATCGTGTGAGCCCCCCTGAACTGTTGACTAACAACGTTGAGTGACAAAGTCGACTTCAAGACCAACAGACCTCATTTGCTCAGGGCTTTTAGCTTTCGGGCTAGTTGTCCAGCAGTCTCTCATTCGATTGCCGATAAGAGATATAAGGATGTTTTTTCTCTGAAAAAAAACTTGACAAGCAAAACTGCCGTCTTTACTTATTTATCTAGTTTAGCAAACCGCAACTGCTACCTGTCGTTGTTGTTCACTTAGCCGTACATGATCGGTATAGATTGTAGCTTGTCAGTGAGTTGTGAAAGAACATCGTATTAACCTGTGTTAGTCGTCATTTACCGCTACCAACCTGTAAACAAAACAGCATAACTGAGTAAATAAAACAAAATAATTCTAGTTTCCTTTCATTAAAATGTCCATCTGCTAAATTATGGGAAAAAACTTACAAGTTAATAAAAGCGACTTTTACCACTCTTGGTTCAGGTGACACAAGGAATAGCATTGTAAAACTGTCACTTTGTTCTCTCTAGTGTAGAGACCTTATTCATAAATGACAGCTATTTTAACATTCTTCTGTCATTGTGCAAATCCACCTACAAAGCCTCATTTGAATGCATGAATTTTTTTCAATCACATGTGCCAACAAGGGTTGGTAGCCTAATTTGCACATAGACTAAACAAAAGAATAATAAAGTAGCCACCACCCATCCACAAGGTCCACTGATGCGATATCATGTATTTAAAAGCCCCAATCGCTGAGTTCATGTACCACTTACAGAGATTATCAAAGGTACTTACTTTGTAATACGATTTACATTTAGAAGATTTTCAGTTTGTTCGATTGTTGGAACAAAGGTGGTTTACTACTTGGCTACGCAAACATTATAAGACAAACAATTTCTTATTGTTATTGTATTGTTTTCTTAAATATACTACAAGGTATTTGTAAGTATTAACTACGACGTGCTTTTATTTTACTAAAAACTCTTTAGAAGGTAACAATTGACAATTGGCATAACAAATATCTGGTCAAACACTTCAATTTCTTAATTTAGCCCTGACGACATCTAGAAATTAGCGACAACATTATTTTTTCACGGGTTTTTACGCATTCTCTTTTTCGAAACAAACACAAGATTGGGTAAACTGAACATTTGAAAAATACAACTGGACAAATTAAACGTATGCTAGGCTATTCTGGAACATTTTCTGAAAGTCCATTGTAAAGGTTAAAAAAAAAAAGATTTATTGGTTAACATTTTTCGCACTTTGCTTCAATATCGCAGACTTGGGAACACGTGTTAGCTCAAGAGAAATTCCAACACTCCAGAAGTTACCATTCTAAACCACTTTCAGGTGAGAATATGTAGTCGAGGTTATCAACCATCCAAGGTCTATATTTAGAAAACCTGAAATGAAGTCAGCAAAAGCAGTATAATTAATAATGATTATTAAGGTCCTGTTTCTTTGGCATACTGTTTTCTTTGCAGTCTTTCAACTGACTCCTTTTGACGTTAATTTTTAGTTTTTCTGACGAGCTCATTCATAGCCGAAGTAAATGAACTTCGATAGAATTCAATAGACAATATCTCATAGAGATACAAAGAAATAACAAATCTTCCTTTCTGATGCGCGCCAGAGAACATTTAAAACCAAATAAGCCAGTTCGTGGTTTTGACTACGTATCAGATCTGAGTCGGAATAAAACTTTACTTTTATTATTTATTTATTACATTCGAGGGAACCGAGACGCTTTCTAATCGCGTCGATTTGAGATTTTTTTGTGTGGCTGATTACTCGCCTCGATTTCATGTGGGGGCCTCGAAATCGCACGAAGTAACGTGTCGTTTGACGTGGATGGACAAATTATTCCAGGCCCGCAACATCTAAACATATGCTCGATTTGACGCGTTAATTTGCGCACGACTTGTCTTTCGAGTGTTTCTTTCACTGTTATTTTCTCCTCGAGGTTTGAGGTCTCCTCGAGGTCTGTTTTACCTATTCGATATTTAGCTTACTTTGACTGATACTACTGATACGTCTCGGGTTTGCATAACTGTCTCGAATTCTCCCAACTCCCCTTTGTGTTTAGATGAAGCTAGTTAATAGTTCCTCGCAATCAAATTTCGCGAAAGTGTTGGTTCTTCTGTTTGCGCAATGTTGGAACCATTTGAATGGCCTCCGCACAACCTTGTTTTTGCGTCTAACATTTGCCCAACATCCGTTCAGCTTTTGTTGAACGAATGTTGGTCAAATGTTGAAACCGTTAAATGGACCTTTAGCCAGAAAAGTACGTCTTTTCACGTGTTTTTAAAGACCACAAAAAAATTTTAATAGTTTTAGGTCATGAAATATTTTCCTCCTGACCATACCTCGGTTTTCACATGACATCACGGCCGCCATGTTGGAGCCCCGACCAAATCCTTCGGGAATTTAACTCTATTATTATGCAAACGTTTTCTTTTGTTTTCGCTGAAAACACGGCTGTTGATTACATGAGTAAAAACCAACCATTCAGCGTGTCACCCAAAATGTTTTGCCAGGATTTTGCAGGGCTTTCTCTCGATTTCAATATTCATTTTTCCTTTTCGGTTGACTTTCCCGTGGTATTTGCGTTGGTCCTTATCTTCTGAGGGATATAATGTATTTCCGATGTTATGGTATCAAGTTGTTCCAAATACTTTAAACTACGCCATACCTATGCCCATTGTTAAGAAAGACACAAAAGTATTCAACAAAGATTTTGCTAAAGGGTAAATGGAAAGGTTTTTACCAACTTCGCTCCCTCTGAACCGGAAATCCGACCAGAATATAGGCTACCTGTCCTGTAGTCTCTTGTTGATGCTCTTGACCAAAAACTTAAGATAAAGGTGAAACGTTCTAGAGTAACAATACAAATACGAGGAGAATTTGGCACGAATAACGATAAAAGCTATAGCACAAAACAATCATTGAAGGAAACAATAACAGTGTAAGCCTGACCGGTTAGAAGATCATCGCTTTCATTTTGGTATATATGTATCAAGGGAAATTTTACCGTGTGTAACTACTGTCCATAAATAAAACAGAAATGTTGAAGAAGTCATGAAATTCCTCGTGTGGAATAGAATGATTGGTTATACGGTTTTTGAGTGGTTTCCGTCATGGGGAAGGCTTAAATATCCGCGGATGACTTATTCTGTTATGCGATCTCATGATAGAAGGTAATGTAAAGCTACAATCGGCGACAAAATTAGTTGAGACACTTTGCCAACAGAGGACACTGGCAACGACACTTTTAGTGTTTTCAAAGAATAATAGTCCAAAAAGTACTTTCGCGGAAACCCCTTCCCCTCCCCCCTAATCAATGTTGTGCCGCTGTTGTTAAGGGTCGTAGGCAACAGAAAGTAACACAACATTGTCCCAGGGGGTGAGGGGGAGA
Source organism: Montipora capricornis (assembly GCF_036669925.1). Taxonomy (NCBI): domain Eukaryota; kingdom Metazoa; phylum Cnidaria; class Anthozoa; order Scleractinia; family Acroporidae; genus Montipora; species Montipora capricornis. Next base: position 14,524,325 of record NC_090892.1, on the reverse strand, counting down.
GGGGAAATGGAACCATAAGGATAAGAGTGTCTCGACAATTTAGGACGCCGATTGTAGCTTTGCATAAAATTTCCCTCGATTTCTTGATCAATAAGCTAAAGGTTTGACGTTCCCTCCCACGCCTCGGTTTTAGTCAAAACTACAAATTTTAAAACATTGACTCATTTATTCTATATCTAAAGGATATGACAATGAAGATTGTACTGTACCTCAGTATCGCAACACTCTGCATCGCCGTGTCCAGCGGCAGGAAATCTTGTCTTGGGAGTGGACAGACGGGTAAACGAGCAGCTAATCCTGATGCAGCAATTGCTACCGAAGGTTGGGAGAGGAAGAAGGGTGCTCAGCAAACTAGCTGGAATGACTGTTACGGTCACTGCAGGGGTTTCTGCCAGAAGACCACAGGCAGCTGGAGCAGCTGCATGTCATTCGATGTAAACCGCGAGAATACTGAGACTGGCAAAACAAAATGCAGTTGTTGGGGATACTCGGATGGGGAACCCCCTTTACAGTCAGCATCATATTCTGGTGTCGACGGCGGTTTAGGATACAAGCACTATGGCCCGTGCCAAGAGATTTAAATCATCCAAATATGGTGTAAACCTCGACCATCTTTTCTGGTGAATAAAGTGCATCCAAACCTGATAAGTCCACTTTTATATGTACAGTATAATAAAAATTAACCTGAATCAACCAAACCTCAGGGTATAGAGGTTAAACCAGCCGCAATAATCTTCAAACAAAACCATTTCTCCCTTACCCAGCCCACCTTGTAATTACGCTTTGAAAAATGTAATGCGTCTCTAAAAGCCTTCTCTTTATCTATATTAACACTTAGTTCTTTATCTATATTAAGAGCGTTTACTTGATCTCGAGTATCAGTCTACTCTTCATTGTAATTTTTATTTAAGAAATAGAAAACATGTACCGTGTTTCTATCGAGTTATAGAAACAGGATTGAACGTTTGGGAGAACGAGAAATGCTGTGGGAACACGAGCCACAGGCGAGTGTTTCCACAGCTTTTTCGAGTTCTCCCAAACCTTCACGAGTGTTTCTATAACTCGATAGAAACACGGAGTACATGTTTTCTATTTCTTTTAGAAAACAACGCGACGAGAAAAAGGAAAACAACTTGTTAACTCTAATTATCAAAATGTAAATTCTCTTTGCTCGCGCTATCACTACGTCAACAGCTCGTGCTAGTTCTGTGTCTCCGCCGAGTTATAGAAACACGATTTTTAACCAATCAGCGCGCGTATTTTCTTAGGACTGTATTCTAAACCATGGAAAAGACAAGGATGTGCATGCCCTTTTCGATGTCAACGAAGTCGTGGCCAAATAGACCAATTTCGACATAGTAAAATTCAGTCCTAAACAAAAGACATCATCCCGAGATATTCCCCTGGGGAATAAACTCATACAAAGCCTTACATTTATTCCCCAGAGCCTCGAGTGTGTGCCTTACATTACAACAACTCGAATTTGTATGTTTAGATGCTACTGTAGTTTCTCGCCATGACTATGGCAGCGTTATGCTCTGATGATTTAGGAATACCGCTATTTCAAGGGCATTTACGCTTATTATCAGGGAACGGCTAAGAATGGTTGGTTGGTTCCACTCATGGCTACTGGAACGGTTCGGTTGTGTCGTACGTCATTGAACGGGCTCCGCTGTTGGCCAAAAGAACACTAGAACGAACAAAGATAACAATGGATTTAACACAGAAAACAATAGGAAGTACGACACTATACAGCCAATGAAAAATACTGTTCAACAACAGGTACGACCGTACCGAACGGCTAATAGCTAATTTATCTTTTGTTAGTATTAGCCTATTCTCTATTTCAAAAGCTGTTACATGTACTTTATTTCTGATTTTAGAAAGCAAATTCTACACACACACACACACAAAAAGGAAGCCAAAGAGTCAATTTGACAAAACTGATAACAAAGCTTCCTTTCGATTTGATACACGTTACCATGCAAATAGCTTACAGAGCACCTTAACTACTGAAAAACTCAACCTTTGTAGTAGCACTTGTTTGTGGCGAGGTTTGAGCTCACAGACAAAAACGGCGCAATATTTCAGCAAAGATAGAATAAGATTTATATGAAGTTGTGTGTGATCGGCTACTGCAGCAAGATGAAATCAAACAAATGTCTTTTATTGACTTAAAAATTGTAAAAATTGCTGATGATAACATGTTTCCATAACTCAAATTAGCTATAAAAAAGCTGTGAAAGCTAAGCCATCCTATGCCTTGCAAATATCAGCAACTTTATTCATTTAATTCAATGAATGGCAAGGATACCAGAGGTTATGCCTATCGAGGGTATCCGCCCCCAGTCGGATAAAATTAACTGACAGTCGATTTTGATGAGGGAGGAAAAGTGGAGTACCCCGAGAAAAACTCTCAGAATCAGATTAAGATCGACTGAAACTCGGCCTACATGTGTTACTAGGCCAGGGTTGAACCCGGCTCACACAGGGTGGGAGCTCTGACTCCCGAGATGGCATCCTGCACGAGTCTCGTACATCACAGGATTGGGGCATCCGAACTAATTTCCAACTTGTTAGTAACACTCATATTTTTGTAAAGTATGTTCCAGTCATCATAGATAAATATACATCTTTGTTCATTTACTAGTAGCAGGGCTTAAAATTCACCATCTCCTTCGCAATACGTCTATTATTTTATGAAAATGGCATTTTGCAAGTATCTTGATGTAAGGGATCCTTAAATCGTGCCTGGACGACGGTGAAAAGATTTTGACTCGTCCAAGCAGCCAATGGCAAAACGTTGAACGCAGCAACTAGAATGTGTCTTCTCCACTCCTTTCTCCAGACTGCCATGACGGCCAAATTCTGGTATCGCGTTTCAATCGCCAAGGATATACTCGTGAAAAGCCATTCGATCACCAATGGAACTGCAGTCAACTTGACAAAAGATACCAACAATAACCAGAAGGAGATGTTCTTCATATAAATTAATTGGTACAAATGAAAGAATCCATTTATGGAGACAATTGCGGCGGACTCATAGAGCATGCTCATAATAGCGATATCCGCTGTTACTCTTTCGCTACGCGGAGTTCGGTAACGGCCCCAAGGAACTGAGGCTCTGTTCAAGGTTCGTTGGCATATGTGATCGATGACAACAACTGTGCTTCGCTCTATGACTTCGGCAGTGCCGTGAATTATTCCAAGATAGGCGATGGCTTCTAAGTTGCCGAGATCCACCTGCAAAACCCGGAATATGATCGCTGTGGAACTATACAATGGCGTCATGATAACGTAAGAATAAGCTGGATGTGCTATTCTCCAAAGTCTCTGAACACAAATACGAGATATTGTCTTGAAGGCCACCCCAAGGAGTGGAGAAAATACGGCGACTATCAGTTTGCCTTTTTGGTTCTGTTTGTTATACACAGGATAAATAATTGAAGAAATAATGACACACGCTGTTAAAGGTAAACAATAAATGGTTGAAAAAAGAATGAAAACAGTGCGTTTTTGTCGCTTTGAGTGAAGGCAGAGATGATTTGTTAACAAGTAGGTTTGGCCAAAATTACTCAGGGCAAAGAGAATGTTAAGAGGGATGACTTGTTCCTTGGAAAGCGGGAATGATTTACTGATTCCCAGAGCTTGTATAGTCACTCGATACAGTGAATCCAGGCAATACATGAACATGCAACATAGAAAGAGTTTTGTCTTTACTCCTGACAGTTGATATGGACGGAAAAGAAGTAGTGCAAGTACAAACACCCAGACGTACAAAATGAAGCAAGAGATGATACTACAAATGACCTGCATCCATTGTAACTTTAGTGGAACGAAGGTCTTTGGTTCGAAATGACAGTTGAGAAACGTTTTATAGCTAAGATAAGAGACCATAGTGAACAACATACCAATAGCGATGGCTGACAGCAACGAAATCGAAGCACCGATGATCGTTGACTGACACATTGTTTGCAAAGCAGATGGTCTAAGCTGCTTCCAGGACATTGCTCGTTTGAGATCCGCTTCCTGATTTTCGTTTTGTTCTGCGATATCTCCGAGGGAACAAGCGTCTAAAGAAACCGCCTTGACTCTACAGGAGGCTGGTAAAAAATCATCCACCGTCACCTCTTTATCGCTGTATTCCTGATAAATAATCTCGTCCACTGGTTGAGCGTACCATTCTCGGCCTGTATTCTGCAAAAGGCTGTATTCACAGGTTTCTTGACTATCTTCAGGGTTTTTTGGGTTGTATTTTTCGGATACGCTACTTGTGAAACTAAAGATGATGTTTCCAAACACTTCGATGCATGTGCGTTCATCCATTTTATACTTCGTTCAAGAAACGTTTAGTCGTGCAATGTTAAAAGAAAACTGAATTCTGTGCCTTCTGTCCAAGGAAAATTTGTTTATGCGACAGCGGCTTATCTCGAATATGTGTCTCTCATTCAAGGGCGTTCCGGCTTTATTAACCTTTTTATCTCCCGGCACGTGTCTAGGTTTCGATTCGCTTACGTAAAAGGTTTGAGACCGATGCTGAATTACACAGGATTTTTGCTGTTATTCAAAGTTATTTTTGTTTCAAGAAAACTGGCCCGGCGGAACTTCGCATATAAAGGGGCCGGGATGCTCGTCGGAAATTTTAAATTAAACTCCTAAAGGAGACCAATCTGGGCTTAGCCAAGCCTTTTTTACCCCTAAAAAAGACCATATTTAAAACATATTAAATATATATTTTATATTTCTTTGCGTGCAACCCTAAACGAGACCTTTATGGCAACGTATGGGCACATAATGGCGTTTTGCCCAGAAAACTCTAAGTGAGACCAAAATCCGAAATTTACCACCCTAAGCGAGACGACGAGCATTCCCTGGAAATAAAACTCTACTTTCTCACTCTCTTTGATAATCGACAATGACAAAAAAAAAATTAGTTTACGCTTAGTCAATGGTCGACAGTATCAAAGCATGAACAAATCAACAATAAGAACACACATCCTGTAACGTCGTGCTGTCATCTGTTTGTCGAAGTCTGGATACTCCATGGATAAACGAAACTCGAGTTTTTTTATGCATTACATCCAGCTTTCGTCTCGCCTCACTTATTATCCTGGCTTAGGACGACTAGAAAAACCTTCTGTTTTTTTTAACCATATTGTAAGTACCTAAAGAAATTAATGGGCGAGTTGCGAGATATTTCCATCCGTTAAACTATATTTCCTGTTGACTGTTAGCTATTCGGACTTATTCTTCAAAACTTCGGCGACGTCTTGAATAAATTCTCTCCGAATCGAAAGGAGGAAACTTCTGAAATTCACATTGAGATCTTCCCTTATCAAATTGAATGTTGTACCCTGATAACTAAATTACTGTAATTACCGTGCTTTCGACCCTTTTGCGATGCTGTATTGTTATAGTCATGCAAATAATGTTCATTGTTGTTGTTGTTGTTGTTGTTGTTGTTGAGAGTCGCTATTCGAAAGGGGAAGTAGGAAAAATGAGCATAGATAGGAAGGTGTGAACCGCGCTTGGTTTAAAACCAGGATACGTTCCTAAAAAGTCATGCAAGAAAAACTTCTTTTCCGTCAACAAAACACTATTACCAATCATGGCTACACAATGACAGTTGTCTATACCAAATAATGTGAATGCGACATAATTTTGAATAGATTTTTTGAAATTATCTTTTTTAGGCTTTTGTTGCTAAATATTTAGCGCATTTGAGATTGGAGAACGTCCTGTACAAGATTTCTGTACTGAACATGCGCAAAACGTTGGGAAACCGATTTTCCACAGTACGCAAGCTTGAGCGGAAATCTTGTTCTCGGCTCTCTTGCTACAATCTAAAGATCTCTTTTTGTGCGTATTTTGTCTTGGAGCTATCTCATAAACATCTATTACCGTGTTAAATGAAAAAAAGGAAGCCAGTTTGTAGACGGGAATGCTCTGCCTTTTTTCACTCTACATCATTTAATAATACAAATTGGTTGAATCATTTCGTAAAGTGTGAAGTCAGCAACAGGCGTCACCTTCACCTCTTTATCGCTGTATTCCTGATAAATAATCTCTTCCACTGGTTGAGCGTACCATTCTCGGCCTGTATTCTGCAAAAGGCTGTATTCACAGGTTTCTTGACTATCTTCAGGGTCCTTTGGGTTGTATTTTTCGGATACGCTACGTGTGAAACTGAAGATGATGTTTCCAAACACTTCGATGCATGTGCGTTCACCCATTTTGTACTTCGTTCGGGAGAAGTTTATCGTGCAGTATCAGTTAAAAAAATTTGAATTCTCTGCCTTCTGTCCAAGGAAAATTTGTTCATACGACAAGCTTATCTCGAATATAATAATAATAATACTCGTTACTTCCGCCCACGTGTTTAGGTTCGATTCGTCTACATAGAAGGTTTGAGACCGATGTTGAAATCAAGTATTCAGGAGTTTTGGTGTTATTCGAAGTTATTTTTGTTTCGAGAAAACTAAAACACTGCAAATGGACCGGCTACTTTCTCAATCTCATTGATAATTGACAAAGACAAAAAAAAAAAATGGTTAGCGTTAAACAGAAGCTCGGGACCTTGAAGCGTTTAACTCTGGTTGAGAGCTGGGTTTTTTTTTTCTTTAGAAATTTTCTAATTTGGATGTAACGTTGCTCTTGCATTTTTCCGCGCGTGCAGTATCGATCTTATTTTTGTCCATATTTGGGCATAAAATTGGTGTCCTAAAATCCCCAGCTTTTTTCCAAGGAAAAGACTCGCAAGTTACACGCTTCAAGGTCACGTGCTTCTGCGTTAAGTAAATGTTTATATATGGTTTAGGATTTGTATACCGCACAGCACGGTCTCATGCATGGCGGTTTACAATTCTTTCTCAAGGGTGCATGAGGTCGGACCAAGAGAAAATGAGGGGACAGAGAGGAAGGCTCAAGGCGTTGGCCGGGATATGTCATGTCCACGAAAGTTATTTTTAGACGAGCGGAAGTCTTTGTTCTAGGGGAAGTCTGTCTTCCGAGACGTCCGCATGCAATCTTGCTTCGCTCTTAGGTTCTTAGTGAAAAGAGAAAATGATGGCGCACGTGGAAGGCTGATGAATATATATTTTCTTTCAAACATCGGACCGAGGTTGGCCTGCATGCGGACGTCTCGGAAGACTTCCGCTCGTCTAAAAATAACTTTCGTGGACATGACATATCCCAAGGGCTGGACCGGGAGCCTCCTTCTCTGTCCCCTCATTTTCTCTTGGTCGGACGTTAGCTTGTCACGAGAATTCGTTTCGCATCACTTATCTTATGTCGTGGCGTTCGACGACTAGAAAACTCTGGCTTCATTGGCCAAATTCTGTCTTCTCTTTTCCATTTTTTTACCATATTGTGTATTAACAGAAAGTAATAATAGCGTAAACTGATCAACCTAAAGAATTTAATGGGCCAGTTGTGAGATATTTCCGTCCGTTAAACTATATTTCCTATTGACTGCTAGTTGCTCAGCCTGGCTATTCAGACTATATTCTTTAGAACTCCGCGACGTCTTGAATCAATTCTGTTCAAATCGAAAAGGAGAAACTTCTGAAATCTGTAGAGTAAGAGCGCAGGAGAGACGCATATCGAGTGAATTCAAACTGGGCACATTGAGAAAAGAAATTATTTACTGAGAAAAGAAGGTTTTCTTGACTTTTGAAAAAGATATCCTGGTTTCAAACCAAGTGCGGTTCAAACCTCTCAATGTGTGCTCATTTTTCCAATTTCGCCTTTCGAAACACGAGTTTCAAATCGGGGCTTTGATCAATTAGTTTTGATTTAATAGCATTTATGAATATAATATCCCGAGAGCGCGAGTTGAAACCTAGCATCCTTTTAGTCGAGGTCATGACGGCCTGCCCATGACATCAGGGAGGTTAAGGAAGAACGAGTACCACGGCTACGAGAACTTTGCCTAACAAGACGCTAAGTTTAAGCATTTACTCGTAATACCATGTTGCACAGTTGTACATTTACTTGTGAAAGAGTTAGAAGCAAAACCGCATGGATTAAATAGACTTTCTTTTGATATTTAAATTTGCCAAGTACGGAACAAAAGAAGCAAATGTTTCTGCAGCCAGTTGAACTCTGGTTGGTTCATTCATAACAACGGAAAATGTATCGGTAAGCAAATAATGAATGCCCTAGCTTTTGGGGTAGTTTGATTTAGTACAGGATAACGTGA
>NC_090892.1:14486125-14506125 GCF_036669925.1 Montipora capricornis | reverse complement strand
GCTACCGTAGTCAAGGGGTTAATCACAGATGGCTCAGGGACCGATTAATCTCTCCCTCTTTGGATCGAAAGTAGCACGGGGGACCCCAGGCAGAGTTTTTTGAATTTTTTTTTTTTTAAACCCTTTGATGACTATCTGGCAAAATACTTCCAGCTATATCCACGGTCCGATCTTGTGACATCATCACTTTTAACGGTCAGGAACAGCTTTGTCCACTAACTTGTGCAGGGAGAAGAGATCTCTCAAACTATACCAGAATGAGCACAATTCAGTCAAGGAAACTGGAGAAACGGCCAAAAAAACCAATGTAACACTGACCTGAAATCTCCATGAAAAGCTTGCTCCTTTACCCACCTACCTTTCTGATCTTCTAATTATAAGATGATGAAATGTTTCTCAGAAACTCTTCGTACCAAAACAAAGCATACCAAATGCCCAGCATTTTGAAAAAAAAAAAAAATGAGTCAAGGAAAGCGAAAAGAGAGGGAAGGAGAGAAAGCGAAAAGTGAAAGTCGAAAGTGTTGTGCTACTTTTAAAGCCAAAAACTATGTCAAAATTTTGCTTTCTGCGCATGCCGAACTTTGCAAGCACCTGAGTGAAAAAGCCGCGGAGTGTACAACCTGGAAAAAACGGGTTTGTAGGCAGGTTTAGCTCTTAAACAGCACGACATTGACCAAAAAAAACCCCTCAACTAGCTTCAAAACGTGTTTTTCGGCCAAATCTCTGGTAGCCAAAGGGTTAATACGTTTTTTACGAATGCGCATGCGTTCTTTACTAACTCTGCTTACCACATGAACAAGAGCAAGGAATAAAATTCAGAACTATAGACTATCCTTAGTTTTTATTACACTAACAGAAGGAGCTACCGTAGTCAAGGGGTTAATCACAGATGGCTCAGGGACCGATTAATCTCTCCCTCTTTGGATCGAAAGTAGCACGGGGGACCCCAGGCAGAGTTTTTTGAATTTTTTTTTTTTTAAACCCTTTGATGACTATCTGGCAAAATACTTCCAGCTATATCCACGGTCCGATCTTGTGACATCATCACTTTTAACGGTCAGGAACAGCTTTGTCCACTAACTTGTGCAGGGAGAAGAGATCTCTCAAACTATACCAGAATGAGCACAATTCAGTCAAGGAAACTGGAGAAACGGCCAAAAAAACCAATGTAACACTGACCTGAAATCTCCATGAAAAGCTTGCTCCTTTACCCACCTACCTTTCTGATCTTCTAATTATAAGATGATGAAATGTTTCTCAGAAACTCTTCGTACCAAAACAAAGCATACCAAATGCCCAGCATTTTGAAAAAAAAAAAAATGAGTCAAGGAAAGCGAAAAGAGAGGGAAGGAGAGAAAGCGAAAAGTGAAAGTCGAAAGTGTTGTGCTACTTTTAAAGCCAAAAACTATGTCAAAATTTTGCTTTCTGCGCATGCCGAACTTTGCAAGCACCTGAGTGAAAAAGCCGCGGAGTGTACAACCTGGAAAAAACGGGTTTGTAGGCAGGTTTAGCTCTTAAACAGCACGACATTGACCAAAAAAAACCCCTCAACTAGCTTCAAAACGTGTTTTTCGGCCAAATCTCTGGTAGCCAAAGGGTTAATACGTTTTTTACGAATGCGCATGCGTTCTTTACTAACTCTGCTTACCACATGAACAAGAGCAAGGAATAAAATTCAGAACTATAGACTATCCTTAGTTTTTATTACACTAACAGAAGGAGCTACCGTAGTCAAGGGGTTAATCACAGATGGCTCAGGGACCGATTAATCTCTCCCTCTTTGGATCGAAAGTAGCACGGGGGACCCCAGGCAGAGTTTTTGGAATTTTTTTTTTTTAAACCCTTTGATGACTATCTGGCAAAATACTTCCAGCTATATCCACGGTCCGATCTTGTGACATCATCACTTTTAACGGTCAGGAACAGCTTTGTCCACTAACTTGTGCAGGGAGAAGAGATCTCTCAAACTATACCAGAATGAGCACAATTCAGTCAAGGAAACTGGAGAAACGGCCAAAAAAACCAATGTAACACTGACCTGAAATCTCCATGAAAAGCTTGCTCCTTTACCCACCTACCTTTCTGATCTTCTAATTATAAGATGATGAAATGTTTCTCAGAAACTCTTCGTACCAAAACAAAGCATACCAAATGCCCAGCATTTTGAAAAAAAAAAAAATGAGTCAAGGAAAGCGAAAAGAGAGGGAAGGAGAGAAAGCGAAAACTGAAAGTCGAAAGTGTTGTGCTACTTTTAAAGCCAAAAACTATGTCAAAATTTTGCTTTCTGCGCATGCCGAACTTTGCAAGCACCTGAGTGAAAAAGCCGCGGAGTGTACAACCTGGAAAAAACGGGTTTGTAGGCAGGTTTAGCTCTTAAACAGCACGACATTGACCAAAAAAAACCCCTCAACTAGCTTCAAAACGTGTTTTTCGGCCAAATCTCTGGTAGCCAAAGGGTTAATACGTTTTTTACGAATGCGCATGCGTTCTTTACTAACTCTGCTTACCACATGAACAAGAGCAAGGAATAAAATTCAGAACTATAGACTATCCTTAGTTTTTATTACACTAACAGAAGGAGCTACCGTAGTCAAGGGGTTAATCACAGATGGCTCAGGGACCGATTAATCTCTCCCTCTTTGGATCGAAAGTAGCACGGGGGACCCCAGGCAGAGTTTTTTGAATTTTTTTTTTTTAAACCCTTTGATGACTATCTGGCAAAATACTTCCAGCTATATCCACGGTCCGATCTTGTGACATCATCACTTTTAACGGTCAGGAACAGCTTTGTCCACTAACTTGTGCAGGGAGAAGAGATCTCTCAAACTATACCAGAATGAGCACAATTCAGTCAAGGAAACTGGAGAAACGGCCAAAAAAACCAATGTAACACTGACCTGAAATCTCCATGAAAAGCTTGCTCCTTTACCCACCTACCTTTCTGATCTTCTAATTATAAGATGATGAAATGTTTCTCAGAAACTCTTCGTACCAAAACAAAGCATACCAAATGCCCAGCATTTTGAAAAAAAAAAAAAATGAGTCAAGGAAAGCGAAAAGAGAGGGAAGGAGAGAAAGCGAAAACTGAAAGTCGAAAGTGTTGTGCTACTTTTAAAGCCAAAAACTATGTCAAAATTTTGCTTTCTGCGCATGCCGAACTTTGCAAGCACCTGAGTGAAAAAGCCGCGGAGTGTACAACCTGGAAAAAACGGGTTTGTAGGCAGGTTTAGCTCTTAAACAGCACGACATTGACCAAAAAAAACCCCTCAACTAGCTTCAAAACGTGTTTTTCGGCCAAATCTCTGGTAGCCAAAGGGTTAATACGTTTTTTACGAATGCGCATGCGTTCTTTACTAACTCTGCTTACCACATGAACAAGAGCAAGGAATAAAATTCAGAACTATAGACTATCCTTAGTTTTTATTACACTAACAGAAGGAGCTACCGTAGTCAAGGGGTTAATCACAGATGGCTCAGGGACCGATTAATCTCTCCCTCTTTGGATCGAAAGTAGCACGGGGGACCCCAGGCAGAGTTTTTTGAATTTTTTTTTTTTAAACCCTTTGATGACTATCTGGCAAAATACTTCCAGCTATATCCACGGTCCGATCTTGTGACATCATCACTTTTAACGGTCAGGAACAGCTTTGTCCACTAACTTGTGCAGGGAGAAGAGATCTCTCAAACTATACCAGAATGAGCACAATTCAGTCAAGGAAACTGGAGAAACGGCCAAAAAAACCAATGTAACACTGACCTGAAATCTCCATGAAAAGCTTGCTCCTTTACCCACCTACCTTTCTGATCTTCTAATTATAAGATGATGAAATGTTTCTCAGAAACTCTTCGTACCAAAACAAAGCATACCAAATGCCCAGCATTTTGAAAAAAAAAAAAAATGAGTCAAGGAAAGCGAAAAGAGAGGGAAGGAGAGAAAGCGAAAACTGAAAGTCGAAAGTGTTGTGCTACTTTTAAAGCCAAAAACTATGTCAAAATTTTGCTTTCTGCGCATGCCGAACTTTGCAAGCACCTGAGTGAAAAAGCCGCGGAGTGTACAACCTGGAAAAAACGGGTTTGTAGGCAGGTTTAGCTCTTAAACAGCACGACATTGACCAAAAAAAACCCCTCAACTAGCTTCAAAACGTGTTTTTCGGCCAAATCTCTGGTAGCCAAAGGGTTAATACGTTTTTTACGAATGCGCATGCGTTCTTTACTAACTCTGCTTACCACATGAACAAGAGCAAGGAATAAAATTCAGAACTATAGACTATCCTTAGTTTTTATTACACTAACAGAAGGAGCTACCGTAGTCAAGGGGTTAATCACAGATGGCTCAGGGACCGATTAATCTCTCCCTCTTTGGATCGAAAGTAGCACGGGGGACCCCAGGCAGAGTTTTTTGAATTTTTTTTTTTTAAACCCTTTGATGACTATCTGGCAAAATACTTCCAGCTATATCCACGGTCCGATCTTGTGACATCATCACTTTTAACGGTCAGGAACAGCTTTGTCCACTAACTTGTGCAGGGAGAAGAGATCTCTCAAACTATACCAGAATGAGCACAATTCAGTCAAGGAAACTGGAGAAACGGCCAAAAAAACCAATGTAACACTGACCTGAAATCTCCATGAAAAGCTTGCTCCTTTACCCACCTACCTTTCTGATCTTCTAATTATAAGATGATGAAATGTTTCTCAGAAACTCTTCGTACCAAAACAAAGCATACCAAATGCCCAGCATTTTGAAAAAAAAAAAAAATGAGTCAAGGAAAGCGAAAAGAGAGGGAAGGAGAGAAAGCGAAAAGTGAAAGTCGAAAGTGTTGTGCTACTTTTAAAGCCAAAAACTATGTCAAAATTTTGCTTTCTGCGCATGCCGAACTTTGCAAGCACCTGAGTGAAAAAGCCGCGGAGTGTACAACCTGGAAAAAACGGGTTTGTAGGCAGGTTTAGCTCTTAAACAGCACGACATTGACCAAAAAAAACCCCTCAACTAGCTTCAAAACGTGTTTTTCGGCCAAATCTCTGGTAGCCAAAGGGTTAATACGTTTTTTACGAATGCGCATGCGTTCTTTACTAACTCTGCTTACCACATGAACAAGAGCAAGGAATAAAATTCAGAACTATAGACTATCCTTAGTTTTTATTACACTAACAGAAGGAGCTACCGTAGTCAAGGGGTTAATCACAGATGGCTCAGGGACCGATTAATCTCTCCCTCTTTGGATCGAAAGTAGCACGGGGGACCCCAGGCAGAGTTTTTTGAATTTTTTTTTTTTAAACCCTTTGATGACTATCTGGCAAAATACTTCCAGCTATATCCACGGTCCGATCTTGTGACATCATCACTTTTAACGGTCAGGAACAGCTTTGTCCACTAACTTGTGCAGGGAGAAGAGATCTCTCAAACTATACCAGAATGAGCACAATTCAGTCAAGGAAACTGGAGAAACGGCCAAAAAAACCAATGTAACACTGACCTGAAATCTCCATGAAAAGCTTGCTCCTTTACCCACCTACCTTTCTGATCTTCTAATTATAAGATGATGAAATGTTTCTCAGAAACTCTTCGTACCAAAACAAAGCATACCAAATGCCCAGCATTTTGAAAAAAAAAAAAAATGAGTCAAGGAAAGCGAAAAGAGAGGGAAGGAGAGAAAGCGAAAAGTGAAAGTCGAAAGTGTTGTGCTACTTTTAAAGCCAAAAACTATGTCAAAATTTTGCTTTCTGCGCATGCCGAACTTTGCAAGCACCTGAGTGAAAAAGCCGCGGAGTGTACAACCTGGAAAAAACGGGTTTGTAGGCAGGTTTAGCTCTTAAACAGCACGACATTGACCAAAAAAAACCCCTCAACTAGCTTCAAAACGTGTTTTTCGGCCAAATCTCTGGTAGCCAAAGGGTTAATACGTTTTTTACGAATGCGCATGCGTTCTTTACTAACTCTGCTTACCACATGAACAAGAGCAAGGAATAAAATTCAGAACTATAGACTATCCTTAGTTTTTATTACACTAACAGAAGGAGCTACCGTAGTCAAGGGGTTAATCACAGATGGCTCAGGGACCGATTAATCTCTCCCTCTTTGGATCGAAAGTAGCACGGGGGACCCCAGGCAGAGTTTTTTGAATTTTTTTTTTTTAAACCCTTTGATGACTATCTGGCAAAATACTTCCAGCTATATCCACGGTCCGATCTTGTGACATCATCACTTTTAACGGTCAGGAACAGCTTTGTCCACTAACTTGTGCAGGGAGAAGAGATCTCTCAAACTATACCAGAATGAGCACAATTCAGTCAAGGAAACTGGAGAAACGGCCAAAAAAACCAATGTAACACTGACCTGAAATCTCCATGAAAAGCTTGCTCCTTTACCCACCTACCTTTCTGATCTTCTAATTATAAGATGATGAAATGTTTCTCAGAAACTCTTCGTACCAAAACAAAGCATACCAAATGCCCAGCATTTTGAAAAAAAAAAAAAATGAGTCAAGGAAAGCGAAAAGAGAGGGAAGGAGAGAAAGCGAAAACTGAAAGTCGAAAGTGTTGTGCTACTTTTAAAGCCAAAAACTATGTCAAAATTTTGCTTTCTGCGCATGCCGAACTTTGCAAGCACCTGAGTGAAAAAGCCGCGGAGTGTACAACCTGGAAAAAACGGGTTTGTAGGCAGGTTTAGCTCTTAAACAGCACGACATTGACCAAAAAAAACCCCTCAACTAGCTTCAAAACGTGTTTTTCGGCCAAATCTCTGGTAGCCAAAGGGTTAATACGTTTTTTACGAATGCGCATGCGTTCTTTACTAACTCTGCTTACCACATGAACAAGAGCAAGGAATAAAATTCAGAACTATAGACTATCCTTAGTTTTTATTACACTAACAGAAGGAGCTACCGTAGTCAAGGGGTTAATCACAGATGGCTCAGGGACCGATTAATCTCTCCCTCTTTGGATCGAAAGTAGCACGGGGGACCCCAGGCAGAGTTTTTTGAATTTTTTTTTTTTAAACCCTTTGATGACTATCTGGCAAAATACTTCCAGCTATATCCACGGTCCGATCTTGTGACATCATCACTTTTAACGGTCAGGAACAGCTTTGTCCACTAACTTGTGCAGGGAGAAGAGATCTCTCAAACTATACCAGAATGAGCACAATTCAGTCAAGGAAACTGGAGAAACGGCCAAAAAAACCAATGTAACACTGACCTGAAATCTCCATGAAAAGCTTGCTCCTTTACCCACCTACCTTTCTGATCTTCTAATTATAAGATGATGAAATGTTTCTCAGAAACTCTTCGTACCAAAACAAAGCATACCAAATGCCCAGCATTTTGAAAAAAAAAAAAATGAGTCAAGGAAAGCGAAAAGAGAGGGAAGGAGAGAAAGCGAAAAGTGAAAGTCGAAAGTGTTGTGCTACTTTTAAAGCCAAAAACTATGTCAAAATTTTGCTTTCTGCGCATGCCGAACTTTGCAAGCACCTGAGTGAAAAAGCCGCGGAGTGTACAACCTGGAAAAAACGGGTTTGTAGGCAGGTTTAGCTCTTAAACAGCACGACATTGACCAAAAAAAACCCCTCAACTAGCTTCAAAACGTGTTTTTCGGCCAAATCTCTGGTAGCCAAAGGGTTAATACGTTTTTTACGAATGCGCATGCGTTCTTTACTAACTCTGCTTACCACATGAACAAGAGCAAGGAATAAAATTCAGAACTATAGACTATCCTTAGTTTTTATTACACTAACAGAAGGAGCTACCGTAGTCAAGGGGTTAATCACAGATGGCTCAGGGACCGATTAATCTCTCCCTCTTTGGATCGAAAGTAGCACGGGGGACCCCAGGCAGAGTTTTTTGAATTTTTTTTTTTTAAACCCTTTGATGACTATCTGGCAAAATACTTCCAGCTATATCCACGGTCCGATCTTGTGACATCATCACTTTTAACGGTCAGGAACAGCTTTGTCCACTAACTTGTGCAGGGAGAAGAGATCTCTCAAACTATACCAGAATGAGCACAATTCAGTCAAGGAAACTGGAGAAACGGCCAAAAAAACCAATGTAACACTGACCTGAAATCTCCATGAAAAGCTTGCTCCTTTACCCACCTACCTTTCTGATCTTCTAATTATAAGATGATGAAATGTTTCTCAGAAACTCTTCGTACCAAAACAAAGCATACCAAATGCCCAGCATTTTGAAAAAAAAAAAAAATGAGTCAAGGAAAGCGAAAAGAGAGGGAAGGAGAGAAAGCGAAAACTGAAAGTCGAAAGTGTTGTGCTACTTTTAAAGCCAAAAACTATGTCAAAATTTTGCTTTCTGCGCATGCCGAACTTTGCAAGCACCTGAGTGAAAAAGCCGCGGAGTGTACAACCTGGAAAAAACGGGTTTGTAGGCAGGTTTAGCTCTTAAACAGCACGACATTGACCAAAAAAAACCCCTCAACTAGCTTCAAAACGTGTTTTTCGGCCAAATCTCTGGTAGCCAAAGGGTTAATACGTTTTTTACGAATGCGCATGCGTTCTTTACTAACTCTGCTTACCACATGAACAAGAGCAAGGAATAAAATTCAGAACTATAGACTATCCTTAGTTTTTATTACACTAACAGAAGGAGCTACCGTAGTCAAGGGGTTAATCACAGATGGCTCAGGGACCGATTAATCTCTCCCTCTTTGGATCGAAAGTAGCACGGGGGACCCCAGGCAGAGTTTTTTGAATTTTTTTTTTTTAAACCCTTTGATGACTATCTGGCAAAATACTTCCAGCTATATCCACGGTCCGATCTTGTGACATCATCACTTTTAACGGTCAGGAACAGCTTTGTCCACTAACTTGTGCAGGGAGAAGAGATCTCTCAAACTATACCAGAATGAGCACAATTCAGTCAAGGAAACTGGAGAAACGGCCAAAAAAACCAATGTAACACTGACCTGAAATCTCCATGAAAAGCTTGCTCCTTTACCCACCTACCTTTCTGATCTTCTAATTATAAGATGATGAAATGTTTCTCAGAAACTCTTCGTACCAAAACAAAGCATACCAAATGCCCAGCATTTTGAAAAAAAAAAAAAATGAGTCAAGGAAAGCGAAAAGAGAGGGAAGGAGAGAAAGCGAAAACTGAAAGTCGAAAGTGTTGTGCTACTTTTAAAGCCAAAAACTATGTCAAAATTTTGCTTTCTGCGCATGCCGAACTTTGCAAGCACCTGAGTGAAAAAGCCGCGGAGTGTACAACCTGGAAAAAACGGGTTTGTAGGCAGGTTTAGCTCTTAAACAGCACGACATTGACCAAAAAAAACCCCTCAACTAGCTTCAAAACGTGTTTTTCGGCCAAATCTCTGGTAGCCAAAGGGTTAATACGTTTTTTACGAATGCGCATGCGTTCTTTACTAACTCTGCTTACCACATGAACAAGAACAAGGAACAAAATTCAGAACTATAGACTATCCTTAGTTTTTATTACACTAACAGAAGGAGCTACCGTAGTCAAGGGGTTAATCACAGATGGCTCAGGGACCGATTAATCTCTCCCTCTTTGGATCGAAAGTAGCACGGGGGACCCCAGGCAGAGTTTTTGGAATTTTTTTTTTTTAAACCCTTTGATGACTATCTGGCAAAATACTTCCAGCTATATCCACGGTCCGATCTTGTGACATCATCACTTTTAACGGTCAGGAACAGCTTTGTCCACTAACTTGTGCAGGGAGAAGAGATCTCTCAAACTATACCAGAATGAGCACAATTCAGTCAAGGAAACTGGAGAAACGGCCAAAAAAACCAATGTAACACTGACCTGAAATCTCCATGAAAAGCTTGCTCCTTTACCCACCTACCTTTCTGATCTTCTAATTATAAGATGATGAAATGTTTCTCAGAAACTCTTCGTACCAAAACAAAGCATACCAAATGCCCAGCATTTTGAAAAAAAAAAAAAATGAGTCAAGGAAAGCGAAAAGAGAGGGAAGGAGAGAAAGCGAAAACTGAAAGTCGAAAGTGTTGTGCTACTTTTAAAGCCAAAAACTATGTCAAAATTTTGCTTTCTGCGCATGCCGAACTTTGCAAGCACCTGAGTGAAAAAGCCGCGGAGTGTACAACCTGGAAAAAACGGGTTTGTAGGCAGGTTTAGCTCTTAAACAGCACGACATTGACCAAAAAAACCCCTCAACTAGCTTCAAAACGTGTTTTTCGGCCAAATCTCTGGTAGCCAAAGGGTTAATACGTTTTTTACGAATGCGCATGCGTTCTTTACTAACTCTGCTTACCACATGAACAAGAGCAAGGAATAAAATTCAGAACTATAGACTATCCTTAGTTTTTATTACACTAACAGAAGGAGCTACCGTAGTCAAGGGGTTAATCACAGATGGCTCAGGGACCGATTAATCTCTCCCTCTTTGGATCGAAAGTAGCACGGGGGACCCCAGGCAGAGTTTTTGGAATTTTTTTTTTTTAAACCCTTTGATGACTATCTGGCAAAATACTTCCAGCTATATCCACGGTCCGATCTTGTGACATCATCACTTTTAACGGTCAGGAACAGCTTTGTCCACTAACTTGTGCAGGGAGAAGAGATCTCTCAAACTATACCAGAATGAGCACAATTCAGTCAAGGAAACTGGAGAAACGGCCAAAAAAACCAATGTAACACTGACCTGAAATCTCCATGAAAAGCTTGCTCCTTTACCCACCTACCTTTCTGATCTTCTAATTATAAGATGATGAAATGTTTCTCAGAAACTCTTCGTACCAAAACAAAGCATACCAAATGCCCAGCATTTTGAAAAAAAAAAAAATGAGTCAAGGAAAGCGAAAAGAGAGGGAAGGAGAGAAAGCGAAAACTGAAAGTCGAAAGTGTTGTGCTACTTTTAAAGCCAAAAACTATGTCAAAATTTTGCTTTCTGCGCATGCCGAACTTTGCAAGCACCTGAGTGAAAAAGCCGCGGAGTGTACAACCTGGAAAAAACGGGTTTGTAGGCAGGTTTAGCTCTTAAACAGCACGACATTGACCAAAAAAAACCCCTCAACTAGCTTCAAAACGTGTTTTTCGGCCAAATCTCTGGTAGCCAAAGGGTTAATACGTTTTTTACGAATGCGCATGCGTTCTTTACTAACTCTGCTTACCACATGAACAAGAACAAGGAACAAAATTCAGAACTATAGACTATCCTTAGTTTTTATTACACTAACAGAAGGAGCTACCGTAGTCAAGGGGTTAATCACAGATGGCTCAGGGACCGATTAATCTCTCCCTCTTTGGATCGAAAGTAGCACGGGGGACCCCAGGCAGAGTTTTTGGAATTTTTTTTTTTTAAACCCTTTGATGACTATCTGGCAAAATACTTCCAGCTATATCCACGGTCCGATCTTGTGACATCATCACTTTTAACGGTCAGGAACAGCTTTGTCCACTAACTTGTGCAGGGAGAAGAGATCTCTCAAACTATACCAGAATGAGCACAATTCAGTCAAGGAAACTGGAGAAACGGCCAAAAAAACCAATGTAACACTGACCTGAAATCTCCATGAAAAGCTTGCTCCTTTACCCACCTACCTTTCTGATCTTCTAATTATAAGATGATGAAATGTTTCTCAGAAACTCTTCGTACCAAAACAAAGCATACCAAATGCCCAGCATTTTGAAAAAAAAAAAAAATGAGTCAAGGAAAGCGAAAAGAGAGGGAAGGAGAGAAAGCGAAAACTGAAAGTCGAAAGTGTTGTGCTACTTTTAAAGCCAAAAACTATGTCAAAATTTTGCTTTCTGCGCATGCCGAACTTTGCAAGCACCTGAGTGAAAAAGCCGCGGAGTGTACAACCTGGAAAAAACGGGTTTGTAGGCAGGTTTAGCTCTTAAACAGCACGACATTGACCAAAAAAAACCCCTCAACTAGCTTCAAAACGTGTTTTTCGGCCAAATCTCTGGTAGCCAAAGGGTTAATACGTTTTTTACGAATGCGCATGCGTTCTTTACTAACTCTGCTTACCACATGAACAAGAACAAGGAACAAAATTCAGAACTATAGACTATCCTTAGTTTTTATTACACTAACAGAAGGAGCTACCGTAGTCAAGGGGTTAATCACAGATGGCTCAGGGACCGATTAATCTCTCCCTCTTTGGATCGAAAGTAGCACGGGGGACCCCAGGCAGAGTTTTTGGAATTTTTTTTTTTTAAACCCTTTGATGACTATCTGGCAAAATACTTCCAGCTATATCCACGGTCCGATCTTGTGACATCATCACTTTTAACGGTCAGGAACAGCTTTGTCCACTAACTTGTGCAGGGAGAAGAGATCTCTCAAACTATACCAGAATGAGCACAATTCAGTCAAGGAAACTGGAGAAACGGCCAAAAAAACCAATGTAACACTGACCTGAAATCTCCATGAAAAGCTTGCTCCTTTACCCACCTACCTTTCTGATCTTCTAATTATAAGATGATGAAATGTTTCTCAGAAACTCTTCGTACCAAAACAAAGCATACCAAATGCCCAGCATTTTGAAAAAAAAAAAAATGAGTCAAGGAAAGCGAAAAGAGAGGGAAGGAGAGAAAGCGAAAACTGAAAGTCGAAAGTGTTGTGCTACTTTTAAAGCCAAAAACTATGTCAAAATTTTGCTTTCTGCGCATGCCGAACTTTGCAAGCACCTGAGTGAAAAAGCCGCGGAGTGTACAACCTGGAAAAAACGGGTTTGTAGGCAGGTTTAGCTCTTAAACAGCACGACATTGACCAAAAAAAACCCCTCAACTAGCTTCAAAACGTGTTTTTCGGCCAAATCTCTGGTAGCCAAAGGGTTAATACGTTTTTTACGAATGCGCATGCGTTCTTTACTAACTCTGCTTACCACATGAACAAGAGCAAGGAATAAAATTCAGAACTATAGACTATCCTTAGTTTTTATTACACTAACAGAAGGAGCTACCGTAGTCAAGGGGTTAATCACAGATGGCTCAGGGACCGATTAATCTCTCCCTCTTTGGATCGAAAGTAGCACGGGGGACCCCAGGCAGAGTTTTTGGAATTTTTTTTTTTTAAACCCTTTGATGACTATCTGGCAAAATACTTCCAGCTATATCCACGGTCCGATCTTGTGACATCATCACTTTTAACGGTCAGGAACAGCTTTGTCCACTAACTTGTGCAGGGAGAAGAGATCTCTCAAACTATACCAGAATGAGCACAATTCAGTCAAGGAAACTGGAGAAACGGCCAAAAAAACCAATGTAACACTGACCTGAAATCTCCATGAAAAGCTTGCTCCTTTACCCACCTACCTTTCTGATCTTCTAATTATAAGATGATGAAATGTTTCTCAGAAACTCTTCGTACCAAAACAAAGCATACCAAATGCCCAGCATTTTGAAAAAAAAAAAAAATGAGTCAAGGAAAGCGAAAAGAGAGGGAAGGAGAGAAAGCGAAAACTGAAAGTCGAAAGTGTTGTGCTACTTTTAAAGCCAAAAACTATGTCAAAATTTTGCTTTCTGCGCATGCCGAACTTTGCAAGCACCTGAGTGAAAAAGCCGCGGAGTGTACAACCTGGAAAAAACGGGTTTGTAGGCAGGTTTAGCTCTTAAACAGCACGACATTGACCAAAAAAAACCCCTCAACTAGCTTCAAAACGTGTTTTTCGGCCAAATCTCTGGTAGCCAAAGGGTTAATACGTTTTTTACGAATGCGCATGCGTTCTTTACTAACTCTGCTTACCACATGAACAAGAGCAAGGAATAAAATTCAGAACTATAGACTATCCTTAGTTTTTATTACACTAACAGAAGGAGCTACCGTAGTCAAGGGGTTAATCACAGATGGCTCAGGGACCGATTAATCTCTCCCTCTTTGGATCGAAAGTAGCACGGGGGACCCCAGGCAGAGTTTTTGG
The DNA here is from genome assembly GCF_036669925.1 of Montipora capricornis. Lineage (NCBI taxonomy): Eukaryota > Metazoa > Cnidaria > Anthozoa > Scleractinia > Acroporidae > Montipora > Montipora capricornis. The sequence goes on along the minus strand of NC_090892.1, from coordinate 14,492,267 downwards.
AATTTTTTTTTTTTAAACCCTTTGATGACTATCTGGCAAAATACTTCCAGCTATATCCACGGTCCGATCTTGTGACATCATCACTTTTAACGGTCAGGAACAGCTTTGTCCACTAACTTGTGCAGGGAGAAGAGATCTCTCAAACTATACCAGAATGAGCACAATTCAGTCAAGGAAACTGGAGAAACGGCCAAAAAAACCAATGTAACACTGACCTGAAATCTCCATGAAAAGCTTGCTCCTTTACCCACCTACCTTTCTGATCTTCTAATTATAAGATGATGAAATGTTTCTCAGAAACTCTTCGTACCAAAACAAAGCATACCAAATGCCCAGCATTTTGAAAAAAAAAAAAAATGAGTCAAGGAAAGCGAAAAGAGAGGGAAGGAGAGAAAGCGAAAACTGAAAGTCGAAAGTGTTGTGCTACTTTTAAAGCCAAAAACTATGTCAAAATTTTGCTTTCTGCGCATGCCGAACTTTGCAAGCACCTGAGTGAAAAAGCCGCGGAGTGTACAACCTGGAAAAAACGGGTTTGTAGGCAGGTTTAGCTCTTAAACAGCACGACATTGACCAAAAAAAACCCCTCAACTAGCTTCAAAACGTGTTTTTCGGCCAAATCTCTGGTAGCCAAAGGGTTAATACGTTTTTTACGAATGCGCATGCGTTCTTTACTAACTCTGCTTACCACATGAACAAGAGCAAGGAACAAAATTCAGAACTATAGACTATCCTTAGTTTTTATTACACTAACAGAAGGAGCTACCGTAGTCAAGGGGTTAATCACAGATGGCTCAGGGACCGATTAATCTCTCCCTCTTTGGATCGAAAGTAGCACGGGGGACCCCAGGCAGAGTTTTTGGAATTTTTTTTTTTTAAACCCTTTGATGACTATCTGGCAAAATACTTCCAGCTATATCCACGGTCCGATCTTGTGACATCATCACTTTTAACGGTCAGGAACAGCTTTGTCCACTAACTTGTGCAGGGAGAAGAGATCTCTCAAACTATACCAGAATGAGCACAATTCAGTCAAGGAAACTGGAGAAACGGCCAAAAAAACCAATGTAACACTGACCTGAAATCTCCATGAAAAGCTTGCTCCTTTACCCACCTACCTTTCTGATCTTCTAATTATAAGATGATGAAATGTTTCTCAGAAACTCTTCGTACCAAAACAAAGCATACCAAATGCCCAGCATTTTGAAAAAAAAAAAAAATGAGTCAAGGAAAGCGAAAAGAGAGGGAAGGAGAGAAAGCGAAAACTGAAAGTCGAAAGTGTTGTGCTACTTTTAAAGCCAAAAACTATGTCAAAATTTTGCTTTCTGCGCATGCCGAACTTTGCAAGCACCTGAGTGAAAAAGCCGCGGAGTGTACAACCTGGAAAAAACGGGTTTGTAGGCAGGTTTAGCTCTTAAACAGCACGACATTGACCAAAAAAAACCCCTCAACTAGCTTCAAAACGTGTTTTTCGGCCAAATCTCTGGTAGCCAAAGGGTTAATACGTTTTTTACGAATGCGCATGCGTTCTTTACTAACTCTGCTTACCACATGAACAAGAACAAGGAACAAAATTCAGAACTATAGACTATCCTTAGTTTTTATTACACTAACAGAAGGAGCTACCGTAGTCAAGGGGTTAATCACAGATGGCTCAGGGACCGATTAATCTCTCCCTCTTTGGATCGAAAGTAGCACGGGGGACCCCAGGCAGAGTTTTTGGAATTTTTTTTTTTTAAACCCTTTGATGACTATCTGGCAAAATACTTCCAGCTATATCCACGGTCCGATCTTGTGACATCATCACTTTTAACGGTCAGGAACAGCTTTGTCCACTAACTTGTGCAGGGAGAAGAGATCTCTCAAACTATACCAGAATGAGCACAATTCAGTCAAGGAAACTGGAGAAACGGCCAAAAAAACCAATGTAACACTGACCTGAAATCTCCATGAAAAGCTTGCTCCTTTACCCACCTACCTTTCTGATCTTCTAATTATAAGATGATGAAATGTTTCTCAGAAACTCTTCGTACCAAAACAAAGCATACCAAATGCCCAGCATTTTGAAAAAAAAAAAAATGAGTCAAGGAAAGCGAAAAGAGAGGGAAGGAGAGAAAGCGAAAACTGAAAGTCGAAAGTGTTGTGCTACTTTTAAAGCCAAAAACTATGTCAAAATTTTGCTTTCTGCGCATGCCGAACTTTGCAAGCACCTGAGTGAAAAAGCCGCGGAGTGTACAACCTGGAAAAAACGGGTTTGTAGGCAGGTTTAGCTCTTAAACAGCACGACATTGACCAAAAAAAACCCCTCAACTAGCTTCAAAACGTGTTTTTCGGCCAAATCTCTGGTAGCCAAAGGGTTAATACGTTTTTTACGAATGCGCATGCGTTCTTTACTAACTCTGCTTACCACATGAACAAGAACAAGGAATAAAATTCAGAACTATAGACTATCCTTAGTTTTTATTACACTAACAGAAGGAGCTACCGTAGTCAAGGGGTTAATCACAGATGGCTCAGGGACCGATTAATCTCTCCCTCTTTGGATCGAAAGTAGCACGGGGGACCCCAGGCAGAGTTTTTGGAATTTTTTTTTTTTAAACCCTTTGATGACTATCTGGCAAAATACTTCCAGCTATATCCACGGTCCGATCTTGTGACATCATCACTTTTAACGGTCAGGAACAGCTTTGTCCACTAACTTGTGCAGGGAGAAGAGATCTCTCAAACTATACCAGAATGAGCACAATTCAGTCAAGGAAACTGGAGAAACGGCCAAAAAAACCAATGTAACACTGACCTGAAATCTCCATGAAAAGCTTGCTCCTTTACCCACCTACCTTTCTGATCTTCTAATTATAAGATGATGAAATGTTTCTCAGAAACTCTTCGTACCAAAACAAAGCATACCAAATGCCCAGCATTTTGAAAAAAAAAAAAAATGAGTCAAGGAAAGCGAAAAGAGAGGGAAGGAGAGAAAGCGAAAACTGAAAGTCGAAAGTGTTGTGCTACTTTTAAAGCCAAAAACTATGTCAAAATTTTGCTTTCTGCGCATGCCGAACTTTGCAAGCACCTGAGTGAAAAAGCCGCGGAGTGTACAACCTGGAAAAAACGGGTTTGTAGGCAGGTTTAGCTCTTAAACAGCACGACATTGACCAAAAAAAACCCCTCAACTAGCTTCAAAACGTGTTTTTCGGCCAAATCTCTGGTAGCCAAAGGGTTAATACGTTTTTTACGAATGCGCATGCGTTCTTTACTAACTCTGCTTACCACATGAACAAGAACAAGGAATAAAATTCAGAACTATAGACTATCCTTAGTTTTTATTACACTAACAGAAGGAGCTACCGTAGTCAAGGGGTTAATCACAGATGGCTCAGGGACCGATTAATCTCTCCCTCTTTGGATCGAAAGTAGCACGGGGGACCCCAGGCAGAGTTTTTGGAATTTTTTTTTTTTAAACCCTTTGATGACTATCTGGCAAAATACTTCCAGCTATATCCACGGTCCGATCTTGTGACATCATCACTTTTAACGGTCAGGAACAGCTTTGTCCACTAACTTGTGCAGGGAGAAGAGATCTCTCAAACTATACCAGAATGAGCACAATTCAGTCAAGGAAACTGGAGAAACGGCCAAAAAAACCAATGTAACACTGACCTGAAATCTCCATGAAAAGCTTGCTCCTTTACCCACCTACCTTTCTGATCTTCTAATTATAAGATGATGAAATGTTTCTCAGAAACTCTTCGTACCAAAACAAAGCATACCAAATGCCCAGCATTTTGAAAAAAAAAAAAAATGAGTCAAGGAAAGCGAAAAGAGAGGGAAGGAGAGAAAGCGAAAACTGAAAGTCGAAAGTGTTGTGCTACTTTTAAAGCCAAAAACTATGTCAAAATTTTGCTTTCTGCGCATGCCGAACTTTGCAAGCACCTGAGTGAAAAAGCCGCGGAGTGTACAACCTGGAAAAAACGGGTTTGTAGGCAGGTTTAGCTCTTAAACAGCACGACATTGACCAAAAAAAACCCCTCAACTAGCTTCAAAACGTGTTTTTCGGCCAAATCTCTGGTAGCCAAAGGGTTAATACGTTTTTTACGAATGCGCATGCGTTCTTTACTAACTCTGCTTACCACATGAACAAGAACAAGGAATAAAATTCAGAACTATAGACTATCCTTAGTTTTTATTACACTAACAGAAGGAGCTACCGTAGTCAAGGGGTTAATCACAGATGGCTCAGGGACCGATTAATCTCTCCCTCTTTGGATCGAAAGTAGCACGGGGGACCCCAGGCAGAGTTTTTGGAATTTTTTTTTTTTAAACCCTTTGATGACTATCTGGCAAAATACTTCCAGCTATATCCACGGTCCGATCTTGTGACATCATCACTTTTAACGGTCAGGAACAGCTTTGTCCACTAACTTGTGCAGGGAGAAGAGATCTCTCAAACTATACCAGAATGAGCACAATTCAGTCAAGGAAACTGGAGAAACGGCCAAAAAAACCAATGTAACACTGACCTGAAATCTCCATGAAAAGCTTGCTCCTTTACCCACCTACCTTTCTGATCTTCTAATTATAAGATGATGAAATGTTTCTCAGAAACTCTTCGTACCAAAACAAAGCATACCAAATGCCCAGCATTTTGAAAAAAAAAAAAAATGAGTCAAGGAAAGCGAAAAGAGAGGGAAGGAGAGAAAGCGAAAACTGAAAGTCGAAAGTGTTGTGCTACTTTTAAAGCCAAAAACTATGTCAAAATTTTGCTTTCTGCGCATGCCGAACTTTGCAAGCACCTGAGTGAAAAAGCCGCGGAGTGTACAACCTGGAAAAAACGGGTTTGTAGGCAGGTTTAGCTCTTAAACAGCACGACATTGACCAAAAAAAACCCCTCAACTAGCTTCAAAACGTGTTTTTTCGGCCAAATCTCTGGTAGCCAAAGGGTTAATACGTTTTTTACGAATGCGCATGCGTTCTTTACTAACTCTGCTTACCACATGAACAAGAACAAGGAATAAAATTCAGAACTATAGACTATCCTTAGTTTTTATTACACTAACAGAAGGAGCTACCGTAGTCAAGGGGTTAATCACAGATGGCTCAGGGACCGATTAATCTCTCCCTCTTTGGATCGAAAGTAGCACGGGGGACCCCAGGCAGAGTTTTTGGAATTTTTTTTTTTTTAAACCCTTTGATGACTATCTGGCAAAATACTTCCAGCTATATCCACGGTCCGATCTTGTGACATCATCACTTTTAACGGTCAGGAACAGCTTTGTCCACTAACTTGTGCAGGGAGAAGAGATCTCTCAAACTATACCAGAATGAGCACAATTCAGTCAAGGAAACTGGAGAAACGGCCAAAAAAACCAATGTAACACTGACCTGAAATCTCCATGAAAAGCTTGCTCCTTTACCCACCTACCTTTCTGATCTTCTAATTATAAGATGATGAAATGTTTCTCAGAAACTCTTCGATACCAAAACAAAGCATACCAAATGCCAGCATTTTGAAAAAAAAAAAAATGAGTCAAGGAAAGCGAAAAGAGAGGGAAAGGAGAGAAAGCGAAAACTGAAAGTCGAAAGTTTTGTGCTACTTTTAAAAGCCAAAAACTATGTCAAAATTTTGCTTTCTGCGCATGCCGAACTTGCAAGCACCTGAGTGAAAAAGCCGCGGAGTGTACAACCTGGAAAAAACGGGTTTGTAGGCAGGTTTAGCTCTTAAACAGCACGACATTGACCAAAAAAAAACCCCTCAACTAGCTTCAAAACGTGTTTTTCGGCCAAATCTCTGGTAGCCAAAGGGTTAATACGTTTTTTTACGAATGCGCATGCGTTCTTTACTAACTCTGCTTACCACATGAACAGAACAAGGACAAAATTCAGAACTATAGACTATCCTTAGTTTATTATTACACTAACAGAAGGATCTCTACCGTAGTCAAGGGGTTAATCACAGATGGCTCAGGGACCGATTAATCTCTCCCTCTTTGGATCGAAAGTAGCACGGGGGACCCCAGGCAGAGTTTTTTGGAATTTTTTTTTTTTAAAAACCCTTTGAAGACTATCTGGCAAAATACTTCCAGCTAGTCCACGGTCCGATCTTGTGACATCATTCACTTTTAACGGTCAGGAACAGCTTTGTCCACTA
>NC_090892.1:14480800-14486025 GCF_036669925.1 Montipora capricornis | reverse complement strand
TTTATCTGATCTGATCCAAATTGAGCTGGTCAAAGGACCTTTAAATATCGTATAATTTTTAGACTTTGGCACTGCATGGACCCCCGCTCCGCAATCTCTGCAAACAAAACGTCCTTCAAATGTTTTAAAATGGAAATTAACAGCTAAGTTACTTCCTGCTTTCCTCGCTATTTGTTAATTACTTATTATTCTCATAAACTTAAGGTAAAGGTGAAAATCTCTCTAAATAACAATACAAATACGAAGCGAATTTGGCACGAATAGCGATAAAGCTATAGCACAAACACTAGTCAATTGACGTGTAAGCCTGACCGGTTAGAAGATCATCGCTTTCATTTTGGATAATATGTATCAAGGGAAATTGTACCGTGTGTAACTACTGTCCATAAATAAAACAGAAATGTTGAAGAAGTTATGAAATTCCTCGTGTGGAATAGAATGGTTGGTTTATAACGATTTTTGAGTGGTTTCCGTCATGGGGAAGCCGGATATCTGGCTGATGACTTATTATGTTATGCGATCTCAACGATAGAAGGTAATGTAAAGCGTACAATCGGCGACAAAACTTAGTTGAGACAAAACAGTCCCAAAAGTACTTTTTGCGGGAACCCTTCCCTCCTCCCCCCTACATCAATGCTTGTGGCCGCTGTTGTTAGGGTCGTAGGCAACAGAAGTAACACAACATTGTCCCGGGAGGAGAGGGGGAGGGGGAACTGGCCCCAGAGGGATAAGAGTGTCTCAACAATTGTGACGCCTATTGTAGCTTTGCAATAACCTGTTTCCTCGGATTTTTTGATCAATAAGGTTTGATGGTCCCCTGCCAACGACTCGGTGTTAGTTGGTCAAAACTACACATTTTTGAAACCTTGACTCATTTATTTTATGATCTAAAGAATATGGCATGAAGATTGTGACTGTACCTTCAGCATCGCAACACTCTGCATTCCGCCGTGCCAGCGGCAGGAAATCTTGTCTGATTGGGAGTGGACAGACTGGAAACCGAGCAGCTAATCAGAGCAGCAATTGCTACCGAAGGTTGGGAGAGGAGGTGGGGTATTTCCTCAAGCTAGCTGGAATAAGTGCTACAATCACTGCGTTTCGTGTCTTCTTCTGCGAGAATACCACAACAGGCAGCGTGGATCCGTTGCATGATCATTCTGATGCAAACCGCGATCATATTACATAAAGGTATTTTTCAAAACTGGCAAAGCAAATGCAGTTGTTGGGTTCTCGGATCGGGAAACCCGCTTTACAGCAGGCATCCCATATACTAATGGCAGAGAGGCGGGTTTAGGATACCAACGCACTATGGCCCGTGCCGAGAGTATAGTAAATCACTTCCACATTGTGGTTGTAAACCTCGACCATGTTTTCTGGTGCATAAAGTTAATATTGGCTGGAATGCATCCAAACCTGATAGTCCACTTACTTATATGTACAGTATACTACAAATTAACCTGAACCAACCAAACCGAAGGTTATGGAAGGTCAAAACAGCCGCACTAATCTTCAGACCCAAATCTTTTCTCCCTTACCCAGGCCGCCTTGTAATTACGCTTTGAAAAATGTAATGCGTCTCTAACAAAGCCTATCTCTTTCCACTTAGTTCGTTATCCTATTAAGATTTCACATTTCCCGTGCCTATTTAAATTGTAAGGGCTCCTTCCGTCAAACACTTTTCATGATAATTGTCAAAAACTGGCTCATCCACGTTTTTGGCTTAATTTTTAACTACTCTTCATGAAGATTTACCGCTCTCAGCACACGTGATGGAAATCAAAATGGGAGTCACCTTACGCGTTCAGGTAGAAAATAGCCAATTCATTGAAGGATTAAAATTAAGGTGGCTCAAAACAGTTCCAACGCTTCCAAGGAACGCTCTTTTTACACGGATTGGCACTACTACGCCATAGCATGTATTAGCAATATTGCGGTACCAATGAAACACGAATTTTTGCTGAAGCAGATGTAGTCATTATTGTGACCTCATATGTCACCATGGCAGCCGGCAAGCCCTGTAAAAGCACCCTTTATTTTGTCTTTAGTTGCTTATGTCTCAAAAACGACCTTGGTGAGCCCCACTTTTATTTCTGGAAAGTTATCAAACTTTCGTCAAAGTTAAAAAAAATTCTGAATAGCAGAATCAGAACCACCTTAAAAAAATCACAGAATTAAGGTGGCTCTAAATCCGCTGTGCAGATTTCTTTAAACTTTCTATGCAGAAAGTTTCATCTTGCCCTTTTGATTAATTTTCAAAAGAAGGGTCACTGAGTTCGTTTTTTAGATATGAGCGACTAAATCCATACATATGGTGTTTTTGCCGGGTTTTCCCGTTGCCACGGTGACATTACCTTATAAATAATGACTACACCTTGTTTGGAAATAATCGGTGTTTCATTTGGTATCATAACAGTGCTGGTACGTGATACAATGTTGAAGGGTAATTCGGCTGAGGAGAGTGTCTTTGAAGTGTTAAAACTGTTTTGCGCCACTTTTAGCTTGGCGTCAATAAAAATCCGCCATTTTATCAATGTGCGCGAGTTAACGAGCGCGCCAAAGGCTCAAGAAATTATGCCGCAGTATTCTGCGCCATGCAAAATCAGGAAATCACCTTAAGCTAATTTGTCGTAATCTGATATCAAACCAAACAATCTTGAGCAAAAAAGACCAGAAAACGTCAATCGGTGAATTTCGAAAATCCGACTGTTTTATTATATTCAAAAGTTGTTACATGTACTTTATTTCTGATTTTAGAAAGCGAATTCTAGACATACAACACACACACACAAAAAGGAAGCTAAGAGTCAATTTGACAAACCTGAACACAAAGCTTCCTTTCGGTTTGACACGTTACCATGCAGACAGCTTACAGAGCACCTTAACTATTGAAAAACTCAACCTTTGCAGTAGCACTCGTTTGTGGCGAGGTTTGAGCTCACAGACAAAAACGGCGCAATATTTCAGCAAAGATAGAATACGATTTATATGAAGTTGTGTGTGATCGGCTACTGCAGCAAGATGAAATCAAACAAATGTCTTTTATTGACTTAAAAATTGTAAAAATTGCTGATGATAACATGTTTCCATAACTCAAATTAGCTATAAAAAAGCTGTGAAAGCTAAGCCATCCTATGCCTTGCAAATATCAGCAACTTTATTCATTTAATTCAATGAATGCAAGGATACCAGAGGTCATCCCTATTGAGGGTATTCGCCCCCAGTCGGATAAAATTAACTGACAGTCGATTTTGATGAGGGAGGAAAACTGGAGTACCCGAGAAAAACTCTCAGAATCAGATTAGATCGACTGAAGCTCCAGCCTACATGTGTTACTAGGCCAGGGTTGAACCCGGCTCACACAGGTGGGAGCTCTGACTCCCGAGATGGCATCCTGCACGAGTCTCGTACATCACAGGATTCGGGCATTCGAACAATTTCCAACTTGTTAGAAACACTCATATTTTTGTAAAGTAGTTCCAGTCATCATAGATACATATACATCTTTGTTCATTTACTAGTAGCAGGGCTTAAAATTCACCATCTCCTTCACAATACGTCTATTATTTTATGAAAATGGCATTTTGCAAGTGTCTTGATGTAAGGGATCCTTAAATCGTGCCTGGACGACGGTGAAAAGATTTTGACTCGTCCAAGCAGCCAATGGCAAAACGTTGAACGCAGCAACTAGAATGTGTCTTCTCCACTCCTTTCTCCAGACTGCCATGACGGCCAAATTCTGGTATCGCGTTTCAATCGCCAAGGATATACTTGTAAAAAGCCATTCGATCACCAATGGAACTGCAGTCAACTTGACAAAAGATACCAACAATAACCAGAAGGAGATGTTCTTCATATAAATTAATTGGTACAAATGAAAGAATCCATTTATGGAGACAATTGCGGCGGACTCATAGAGCATGCTCATAATAGCGATATCCGCTGTTACTCTTTCGCTACGCGGAGTTCGGTAAAGGCCCCAAGGAGCTGAGGCTCTGTTCAAGATTCGTTGGCATATGTGATCGATGACAACAACTGTGCTTCGCTCTATGACTTCGGCAGTGCCGTGAATTATTCCAAGATAGGCGATGGCTTCTAAGTTGCCGAGATCCACCTGCAAAACCCGAATATGATCGCTGTGGAACCATACAATGGCGCCATGATAACGTAAGAATAAGCTGGATGTGCTATTCTCCAAAGTCTCTGAACACAATACGAGATATTGTCTTGAGGCCACCCCAAGGAGTGGAGAAAATAGAGCGACTATCAGTTTGCCTTTTTTGTTCTGTTTGTTATACACAGGATAAATAATCGAAGAAATAATGATACACGCTGTTAAAGGTAAACAATAAATGGTTGAAAAAAGAATGAAAACAGTGCGTTTTTTGTCTCTTTGAGTGAAGGCAGAGATGACTTGTTAACAAGTAGTTGTGGCCAAAAATACTCAGGGCAAAGAGAATGTCAAGAGGGATGACTTGTTCCTTGGAAAGCGGCAGAAAACTCTCAGTGAGACCAAAATCCGAAATTTACTACCCTAAGCGAGACGACGAGCATTCCCGCGCCCTTCATATGCGAGTCCACCCCCCAGTGACCCCCCCGGGGAAAACTGAAAACTGAAACACTGGAAATGAAACTCTACTTTCTCACTCTTTGATAATCGACAATGACAAGAAAAATTAGTTTACGCTTAGTCAATGGTCGACAGTATCAAAACAAATCAACAATAAGAACACACATCCTGTAACGTCGTGCTGTCATCATCTGTTTGTCGAAGTCTACGCGAAACTCGAGTTTTTTTTATGCATTACATCCAGCTCTCGTCTCGCCTCACTTATTATCCTGGCTTAGGACGACTAGAAAAACCTTCTGTTTTTTTTTTAACCATATTGTTAGTACCTAAAGAATTAATGGGCGAGTTGCGAGATATTTCCATCCGTTAAACTATATTTCCTGTTGACTGTTAGCTATTCGGACTTATTCTTCAAAACTTCGGCGACGTCTTGAATAAATTCTCTCCGAATCGAAAGGAGGAAACTTCTGAAATTCACATTGAGATCTTCCCTTATCAAATTGAATGTTGTACCCTGATAGAGGGGGACATTGGGATTTTCGGTTTTGCGGTTTTGGCTATTTTTTAGATCGGTTTTTCGGTTTTTGTGCCAAAAGACTTCGGTTTTTTCGGTTTTGTTGTTCACTGCGGTTTGCGGGTTTTTCATTTTTTAGCATCT
>NC_090892.1:14460800-14468300 GCF_036669925.1 Montipora capricornis | reverse complement strand
CAAGAAGAATATGTCATTTTATGAAAACGAGAAACAGAGGAGAGCAGAGTGGTTACAATCTTGATAGTACTCGCTTTACGCCAAAGTGTCCTGGTTCGATTCCGGGACTCGGCGTTGTACGTACACGACGGTGGAGTTTGTTGGTGTTTCTATTCCATCATTTGAGCTTTAATTAACAATTATTCGCCGAAGGCGAAGGCGAAGTTATTATCGGTGAATATTCACCGATAATCACTTCGCCTTCGGCGAATAATTGTTTTAGTATAAATACACAGGTGATTATTTCAAAAAAGAGCAAAAAAAAACATTTCAACGCAAAATCATCTTCACTTACAGTGGCAAAACGACTACTGGCAGCCATTTTGTCCGTCGAGGTGATTATCGGCTGATAATCCGAGATTGCGAGCAAATGAGAGCGCGCGATTTTGTATTTATACTAATTTGATTTAGTTTGATTTCCAGTCTCCTCTATTGATAGAACAACTGTGCGCGGCTACAGAAGCTTGAGGCTTTAATAAAGGTATCATTATTTATAATACATTTGCAGGAGACAACACAACGTGTTCCGCGATTTCACGATTGGGCGTTCATCACCAGTCTGGAGAGTGAGCAATGCTGCAATGAAAGCCTCTCCGAATGAACGTTTGACCCGCTTGTCACAGCCCAAGGGATTTCACGTGGAGTACGAACCCTGTAGACCAGTTCAAACCACTGTTTCCATAGCAGCACAAAAAGCGTCTGCTTCAGGGAGAACAGAAACCCTCTCTCTTCCAAAACAGAGGCCCAATATTGTGGAACGGGAGTGGATTATAAAGAAGGGGGCGCTTTCATCGCGGGCCTCGGAGAGACTGCAGGAACTTGCTCATGCTAAAGGAGTTCCCTTGGGTTATACCCCCGATAAGACTAGAGTATGGGAAGTTTCTAAGGCTGCTTTAAAAGCAAAGGCCTCGAAACGTATAGACGATTTAGCTTTACCAATAAAACGTGAAATAGCAACAAATTTACCAAACCCTGATGCTTTTGAAGTGAAAAAAGCTGCACAAAGAGCGAGGTGTTCAGAGAGAGTTGCTGAATTGGCGCAGCCGATTGTCAGGGGATACTAGAGGAAAAAATTGGACTACTTTGGGCAATCATAAATTAATCTTACTGTTAGTTCCTTTTCACTAATTCATTGACCTGCGCATGTATTTCCTTTTTACCTTGTTGACAAGTTTACCCTTCAATAAAACTTGATTCTTGTACTGATTTTTGCATTACCGGCCCTCTTCTTCTTCTTCTTCACAATCTCGTTCCCTCGTTGAGGCAGTGTGGCCCAGTGGTTAGGGCGCTTGCCTTGAGATCCGGAGATCCCGGGTTCAAGACCCGCTCTGACCACTCGTTGAATTTGTTCCTGGTAGTCCCTGGTTCAACTTCCCGGCTGCACTTGTAAATAGCCAACTGGTTTGCTTCCGGCCAGTTGGGATTCTTAACAGTTGTTGTTGTGTTCTGTTGATTGTGTTTCATTGGCCCTGAAAAGCCCCTATGGGGAGCGGTCAATTAAGTATGTATGTATGTATGTATTTATGTATGTATGTATGTATGTTTGCCAAACCTCCTTCCTGGTTGGCACTTGCTTCCGTCACTCAAAGTGACGGCATTTTAAAGACGGTGCCTACGATTGTTATTGCGCATATGTCATGCGCATTATGCACATCTCGAGATACTCGGATTTCCTATGGGTGGTGCTTATTAATACAGAGATATTTTTGCTCGGTTTAAAACTATGCAAAGAAGGCAGAACTAAACAAGTGATCTTGGAATCCAAAGAGAAAATTGGGGGTAACCACGCATTTTTCAGAGATAATGAAGCTGCGTGGTTACCCCCAATTTTCTTTTTGGATTTCAATAACACTTGTTAAAGTGCAACTATGATAAAAATCATTTCCTTTTTTCCCTCAGATTTTGAAAGCGTGTTCGCTTAACACCTAACTGGCAAAATTTTGAGCTTTGGTTTTGTCCAAAGGCTGTTTACTTTGAGTGTAACTTTTGGATTTCACGGTCCGCCATTACTCACGTTCAAAATTGACCGATTGACCCTCAGAGGGTTGGATCTACGGAAAATGACGTCATTTACTCTCTAGCTTAAAATTTCAGCGTGTAAACGCAATTTATTATATATCCAAAACACGGGTAATGAAAGCGAACCTCCTGTGCTGCATATTAATTCAGCCGCGTACACACGCATTGCACGTCATTGTCTCCTCGACCCAGCTCTCTCAAGATTTTAAAGTTAGTAATGGCGTACCAATCGTGTCTTTTTAAAATCAGAACTTAAAACTTGGGTCACTTAGTGTTTGGTTAACATAGTTTTGAAATCCAAAGAAAAAAAGGAATTGTTTTTTTGGTCGTAGTAGCACTTTAAGATCTGCATTTCCCACATATTCAGTAAACCGCGCAAAAATACCTTTAAATTAGTTGGCACCATCCTTAACTTAACTTACAAGACATACGGTCTGCCTTAAGCGTTACCTTAGTTTGGACAGAAAAGACAAGATTTACCCGGTACGGCGATTCCAACCCAGGTCACCAGCTATCGACCTACTAACGCAGCGAGCGATGGAATTAAGGGCTAAGTACCTCAAGCGGTGATGGGAGGAAGAGGCGCTGGGAAAGAGGGTGTAAATGGACGCGTCCTTCGTTCCTTAACTTGGCTCGATTTTCTTCTTATTTTGTGGCATCATATGGTATGGTAAAAAAAGAGAAGGTCTACGGTTCATCCCCACTCAAGAAGATCAACAATTAGGAACATCTTTATGACTGGAAACTAGCCAGTAGGCTTCTGCAGATTGTGCTACGAAATTGTCCTAAAAAAATCCTTGAAAGTTCCACAAAATTGCTTGAAAATCAAAAAAACTTTGCTTCTAAAAGTTGTACACAAAAGAAACAGCACAAAGCAAGATATAACCTATTTTAAACACTATAGTTTCTAGCAAAATTAAAATTGTCTAACAGTTGCCTATGCCACCTTAATGATTTGAATGACCTCTCAGATGTGACACAAACTCAATAAAAAATTAACAAGCAGTTTTGTTGCATAATTATCCGCTGAAATGATGGATGACTAGCTCAGTTGTTTACCGCTGGGACTTGGGCCGAAATCAAAAATCGCCCAATTTGGTTTCGGTCCGAATTATTCGGGAAAAACAAATTCAAAACACGTTCTTCCCTAGTTTTCAAAAGAAATTTCCGAAAATTATGCTTTTGCCGGAGACAATTACTTGAAGTTGCTGGGCCCATCAAAAGTTGCTCCAAACAACAACAACAATGTTTATTACATACTTTACTATTTTCACATTTCTCCTAATACAATTTGTTTGCCCTCCAAATTTTGCATAAGCCGTTGTCTTCAAATGCTATTGGGACACTGCATATTCCCAAGAGCACTTGATGGTTTATGCAAAATTTGGGGTCATATCAAACAAGTTGTATTATGGGGAATGTGAAAATAGCGAATGGGTACGAGTCCTGACTTTTCACGTGTTGCTTAAATTGTCCAGAGAAGTGCGAGAGGACCACTTCTCCATTTAGTTCGTTTTGTGTTGACTTTTCTTTATTAATTATTATCAAACAATCATGCAATCTACACTCTCGTCTTGTTTTGAATGTTTTGCGAATGCACGACCCTTGCAGGACCCGTTTCTTGCATTTCCCGCGCACCTGTAACCATAGAAACGTAAATAGCCAGAAAGCAAAGAACCGTCACAATATTCAAAGGAGATACACTGAAATTTCTCCGTGTTTTTAATTAAGCACTTGTATCCTGTACTGTTGGGCCTTATTCTAATACACTCCAATGAGTACAGATACCTTTCCTTGTGCTTTCAAGAGGCATGTAGAACAAAGAGCAATCGACGATCTACACTCAATTAGCGAGAAAGTCCCAATTCCGAGCTGGAAAAAGCCAAAACCGCTTGATGGTGACAAGGCTTTCCAGGATAGCGAAGACGATTTAGGTACTCTTATGCACAAGTTGTTTGTTAATGGGAACGATAACATACGCTGTTCAAGCTCCAAGACGCCACTGTGTGCATGGCAAATCTGCATATCGGCGAAACAACACACGGGTGATTATTTCAAACACGAGGAAGCACTTCTCGCGACGAAAAAAAACATTTCCGTTTTTAGCAATGAAGCAGTTCTCTTCACACCACCCCGCTGTTATCGAAGCAACCTGATTACGACAGAAACCTCCCGAAACATAGCCGAGCGTTTCAATGTGAAACAAACAAGAGCTCAGAGTGCGCCGTTGTATGTCGAAAAAAACGAGCATTTTCAAGATGGCGGAAAACAAAAGTCCCCTCTATACTCCTTCAAGTTTTACCACTGTAACCTCAGTAGTTATCACATCAAGAGCTATTGCGAACAAATAACCAACGTTAGTATTAAAAATCACATTTATTCGTGGTTGAGAGAGAACGCAAAGATTCTGAAAGCGAAAAAATCATCGGTAAAGAAAAGTGCAACACAAGCTACATCTACTGCCATCCCTAAGTCCTCAATTCCAATGAACACATTTCGCATTTCAAAGCATAAAAGCGCTAGTTATCCTGGCTACTTAAAAGTAGGACCTTGTCCGAGATTGTCTGAAAAGGAGGAGGTGAAGAGGGCCGATTCTAACAAATGCAGTACCAGCCGACAAAGTGAAAAACAGAAAGACAAACTCAACATGGCGAGACAATTACAACTCGAGCAGAAACGCCGTAGAATGGAAGTAACGACCATCGCGTCTTTGAGATCTCACAATAATCACCCATTTCGTGGAAAAAGCATTTCTCCTGACCCAGGTTGGGATGAACATGCCCAAGCTAACTCAAGAACTGAAAACAATGAGGGGCCGCTTAAAAAAGTTCAGTTGAGATGGTGCAAATGTTCAGATTCACCTCGAGTTGTGCCTAAACCGAGCGGGCGAGTTCATACTACCAAAACAAAGGTACGTTAATCTTTATTCAGGGCCACTCAACGGATACTTTCCGTAGATTGTTTTTTTCAGGAGGGCTTAGAGAAGCTGGAGTTTTCATTCAAAGAACGTTACCGAAAGAAACAAAGACAATAAAATAAGAAATAAAGAATATGAAACAAAAAAACTAACAAACAGCTAAACTGGTATCACAACCATTCACAAGTACCCAAAGCCGAGAGCAGAGCGGGTTTTTAAATTAAAAGGCGATCATCGTTGCCTCACCGCCATAAATATTATCCCAGAATGTTCAGAGA
Source organism: Montipora capricornis (assembly GCF_036669925.1). Taxonomy (NCBI): domain Eukaryota; kingdom Metazoa; phylum Cnidaria; class Anthozoa; order Scleractinia; family Acroporidae; genus Montipora; species Montipora capricornis. The sequence goes on along the minus strand of NC_090892.1, from coordinate 14,463,047 downwards.
AGAGCAACGCTGAAACTACATAAATTAATACTCACTCATATTTTTTGCTTTGAAATAGAGTTGTTTTGTTCCTCCATCAGCTTAGGGCACCTGTGCTAGGATTTTATTTTATTTTATTATTTTTTTAAGAATAAAGCATCTCACACGTCAAAACGTACACTCCAAAGCAGTTCCGCCCGCAAATAGCCAACGCTAATCATGGCAGTCGGCCTAAGGTAATAGCAGTCAGTTAAGTATTTTAAAAACTAAATTACTGTTTACAAGAGGTAAAAGAAAATTACTTAATTTAATAAGTGAGACTTTTTAGGAAAGTAAATTGAATATTGCAAGATAGCAATGTATATATTAGTACACACTGCCGGGTGTCAACAATTTAGCAGTTACAATGGATAAATAAATAAGTAAATAAATAAATAAATAAATAAAATGAAGAAGCATTTTGCTAATAATGTGCAGTTACTAAAACCACGTTTTTTTTTTTGTACATTTTAAAGGCAAGAGCTTTGGGAGTTTGCACAAAGTCCACTATAAAGTCTTCCAAAAGCAGTACTGGAATTCCTGTAAGTAAACTGATATATGTCTTGTTAAAGATGACGCTCATCCTTTGGATTTCTTAAAATGAACGTTTGGATAAGTCTCCTGCCATGGGTAAGCCTTTTGCACATTTGACAAAGAAAGGCTAGTTTGAGTCTTGCAGGTTGGCTGGGGATTGGAAACAGAGTCGGGAAAAAATGTTCTCAAAACCACAAAATCGAACCATATCCTTTGTCAAAAAATTGTAAGAATGCCACCCCTTTTCAGCTCTGGCAGTATACAGAACAACTGTCACCTTAAACTGGTTTCATGGTCTAGCTGCCACAATGATATTGTCCAGAGGCTTAGATCCAACAGAGCGTCTAAATTAGTAAGTAGATGGTTGTAGGTATCACTCCTTTCTTAGCAGTCCAAAACAAAAACATTGCAAGGCCATCCCCTTTTTTTTTCTCCGTTTCCCGTCGAATGCATTTCCTGATATCGGGTCGGTCGGTCGGATTGAAAAAAAAAAAAAAAGCCTAAAAAAAAATCATAAGCATTCTCGGAATCGGAGCCCTGGTACCCCAGTATAATAGCTGTGGAGCCAGGAAAACAACAAGACATGAACCCAAAATCAATATGGCAGAAACGTTGGTGAAGGTTGTTGCAAAATTAAGACAGCGTGAAGAAAAGGGTCAACCACCGAAACTCCTATGCTACATAAAACGGCCTAAAAACGTCGTTAGCTTTTTTTTTCTTTGTTTTGAAAATGCCAAAAATTTGGGTCGGTCGGACGACACGAAACGGAGAAAAAAAGGGGATGGCCCAAGTATAATTCAGATCTTAAAAATTGAATATGTGTGTAACATTGGTAACAATTAAATTTGATATGTGTACGAAAATCTGATTCAGTCCAAACTCTTAGTTACTGATCATGAGAAATTTTTTAATCCAAATACCTACCCTTTCCTTGGAATCGAAACCCATTCCAAAAGATTGAAGCATAAATGAGGCCTCTAATTGGCCCATGACGTCACTGGATGTTTTCATTTCATTTTTTTTTTGTGTGACTGCATGCTAATACTAGAGAGCAACAAGAATGCCAACCCTTGGTGAGAGAGAATTTCTACGCATAACAACCCCAAAGCCCATCATTTGCTACCAGAGTCAAACACCGAGCGATTTTGATGAGTCACCAGGATTTTCTCCAAGCAAGAGTTTTGAAATAAGCCCTGTGAGAAGTCCAGTATCCTCTATCTCAGGTTCAAGCCTTCGAAACCAAGTCGCTGCTGACTTCATTGCAAAGCGAGAACCACAAGCAGTATTTCCAAAGAACAGCAACTTTCAAGCATGTATCACCCCATCAAATTACTCAAACAGCAGTATGGAAACAAATCAAAGTAGAAAAAAAGACGCATCCTCTACGGATCCGGGTCAGAATATAATAGAAGAGAAAACTTTCACTGGGAAGCGTGTCCAGAGGGCAACATCAAAGCCCTCTATTCCAAGAATTGGTCCCTTCATTTCGGGATAACATGAGTGAAATGGAGAGAAAGCTACCCAATAAAGTTTGAGTAATTATCAGTTAAAACTTTTTTTTTTTTACCTGAACTTGTTAATGGTTGAGTTAGAAATGACCCGAAGTTAGGAGGTGTTTACATGAGAAAACTCGCACCGGCGCAAGTTTCACAGAGAGGTGACTTCTTGTTACATGATGCCTAGGTGAATCGTATC
>NC_090892.1:14450800-14455800 GCF_036669925.1 Montipora capricornis | reverse complement strand
CCAAAAAACACATGGCTATCTGCGGCCTTTCCCTACATCTAGGTACGACGGAAAGCCGCAAGAATCTGGAACAAAAATTCATCTTTCAAATCGGCACCCTTAATCCTCACGGTATTAACGAACGCTTTTCATTTAACTAATATATTCCTATTTTTCACGTTGCCATGTTACCACCAATAGCGTAGCTCCTACTCTACTATAAAAACTACACGTAACCCATAATCCCTCGATTCGCTCTGACGAAGGGCTAACGCTCGAAACGTCAGCTTTTAGAATCTCTGTACGGTGGCCAATTTACATTATCAACTCCGTTGATAAAACCAAATTTTTGTATAGATTTTTGCCAAACTTGGCACAATTTATATTTATGCACAGGACATTAAAAAAAATGCAATAAAAAGATGGGGGCACAGTGCTTGTTTTCGCACTGCATGCCCCTTATTCTGTGTTTTTCACTGAATTACACGAGAAGCGCTCAAAACTTGATCAACTGGAAAAATGTTCTTGTATAGCAAAAGCTACTGACTATTACTAAAAACTCGAGCCTACTTGTCTGTCTGGGCTAAAATCATTCAGTAAAGTCAAATTGCTCGATCTTGCAAAGAAATGTAAGCAAATTGGACTGTGACATTATCACCACTCACTCAGTGTCTGGCTCCAAATGCAGTTTTACATCACTATTATTTTATATAATTATAAATACTATGACTTCTACTATACCCAACTTTTTTCTCCATAAAATGCTCTCCGTGTACCTATTACGATTAGTAAGACCATTAAAAGGAAGGGTGGGAGTTACTATGCTCATTCAGGAAAAAATAACCATTTTCCTCAATAAAAATCTGCCACTTCAGCAATGTGCGGGAGCTAATGCGTTTGCCAATGATGCAAAAAAGTACACGCAGTAAAATGTACAATGCAAAACCAGGGTATCACCTTAATTCATTACACTGTACAAGTCAAAAATGAAAAGTAAATATTCTGTAAATTGCGACAGAACTTGACAAAGCTATACCTACAAATAACGTAAGTTGGATATTGGACCAAACAAAGGGCAGTTCTACATGATTCCAGTGACATTTTGCAAATCGAACAGGGTCCTCTAAAGTTGTTGTCTGAAGTCCTGATATCACAGAGGTTATTATGTCTGACAACAATCGTGTTCCCACAAGTGTGGTCCATGAAAATGATCAGTAGACTATATACATGTAATAGCTATTAATTTTATTGTTACTGGAGAGTGCAGTAATCAAAGATTCAACTATCCCAGCAAAATCACAAGTTAAGATTTCATCACAAAGGCATAAGTCAAGATTTCAGAAATTCGTGTATACATATGCATGTACATGTATGTACTGAAACTGAAAAACTGAAAAACTTTATTTAATTAAACATGTGACATTGATGAGCCTAAAAAAGGACTCTTTACAAAAATGTACGTGTAGTACTACCAGTATTTAAAGGTCATCTCTAATGACACACCTTAAAAGTTCCTTGTCTGTTGACCCAAAGTCCTGTTTGTACCAAAGGAATATTTTTGACATGGTAACCTTGAAGTTGAAAAAACAAATTTTTGGGATTTTTCAGGGACTGTTGCATGAAATAATCATGTTGATAAAGATACTATACTGTTTTGATTGAAAAGGGAAAGAAAAACCCAGTGCATTATATTCTTATAAAGATCTATACAATGTAAAACTGTCAGGATGAATAAAATTATATAATTTGCATTGTACATGGGGAATTACAGCAGCCAAAGTACCGTAGTAATCAAGTTGGCTGCTGCTTAATATGTGCAATTACTAAAAGTGCATAGATAAGTAAAAAACATCTTTTACTTGTTTTAAAGACCTTTCAAAATGATGAAGAATGGAGTACTGTCTTTCGGTATAGACTGAGATATTCATGTTTTTGTTAAAAAATTGAAGACATCACAAGCGTTACAGTGACTGCTCCGAAAATATTGAAAAATGTTGGTGTTGTTCAAACTTGGCAGCAGTAATCTACATCAAGTAAGCCACAAAATGATACCCTCTATGCTGTTGCCATGGCAACCATTTTTCCTGCTGGGTGTATTTAACGCAGGATTGATTTTGTTGTTTATTGTCATAATAAGACATGTTCACTCTTGGTATTAGCTTGTACAGAAATGTAAAGTATTATGGGCAGTCCATGTGTTTCAAGTCTGACCATCTGCTTGTACTTATCTGTTCAAAATCTGAGATATTTGGTTCATTGCAGAGACAATGAAATGAGACTGGAAATAAAAGTGTGGCCATGGCAACATCTTAATTGATCTCACTTTGTGCCTCATCTGATGTACATTACTGGTGCCAGGTTTGAATATCATTACTCCGATATTTTTGGAGATATTTTCAATTTTGGGATTTGTTACAGTCATAATTGCATAGTTTGTGACGTAATCAATTTTTGAACAAAAACTTGTAATGAATATCTCTGGAACGGGAGAAGCATTCCAAAATACTTCACATGCACTTTAAAAGGATAAAGAATAAAGGAAAGAAAGGAAAAATATCTTATCTAATAAAAAGAATGAATGTGGGATCACAGAAACTAAAAGCCAGAAACTGCTGTTACAGTACATGAAGAAATGTCCAGATTTTGATTGGCTAAGAGAAACAGTACAGTGTAGAAGAGAGGCAATAATTAGACACAAAAAAGATAACAATCCAAGCATTCTGATTGGTCAATGATCAAATGAAAGAAACTCATAAATAGCCAATCAAATGCAAGCCCTAAATAATTCAATATTTTCGAAGTGTGTTGCTTCTACTATTACAATTTAAGGTATCATGTATATTATTAATAACCAGTGATCATGTAATTTTTTTTGTGCAATTTGGAGTAACCAATTGAAAGCATTTTGCATTTATTTTCAAAGGCTATGAATTGTACTCGCCCAATTTTTTGTCGCTCATTGAAAAACTTTTCTTGTACATGCAGCTATTTTATTCTAAATTGCACTCACAATCATGTGATTACCTGCACTGTATACTAACACAATAACCCTCCACTGCATGAAGGCATTCATTAACTCTTAATTAATTTCAATGGGAATAACAAAGTACATGTAGGATTCCAGTACTGTTCGCTGCAAATGATCAAAAATACCTCATTGTTATCAATGCACACTTCTTGTGAACAAAAACTCCTAGCTGCAGCTTCAAGACCACGTTCCAGATTATCACCAGTGAACACTCTGATTGCTGGACAAGACTAGTGTAGTAAAATTGTCAAAAATATGCAAAATAAGAAAATGTTTTAGTTAGTATTCTTTCAAAACTGAAACAATAACAATTATTGTTATTGCCCCAGTTTTGCATGAATGGTATCCTACCTTAGCTTGCTCAATATTTCATTAACCTGCAATCGTTACATGTATAATCTTGCAGTTTCATTGGCCAAGAATGAAGCTGGACTATGAATGGAAACCAATTAATTAATGACGCAGCCTTTACTTTTCTTTCTCTGTCCCTTCTCTTTTTCATGGGTACGCATGCCAAATAATTTATGGCAACACAAGTAAGAAGAAAACTAAAAAATACATTGAAGTCAACAAGGTTTTGCTAAAAACTAACAGCAGATCCCCTTTTTGACTGACAGTAAGCAGTCGCCAAACACACAATCAAGAAAAAGCCAACATTTGCCCAACAGACAGACGGCCAACAGTTTTATAGTTCTGAAAACCCAATAGCCGTTTTTGGCAAAGATTCCCGGCCACCTCCAGAAAGTGAAGTGGGGCTTTTGTTTAGTTCACAGCCCGAATGCCAATATGATTACTTTCTTGAGGTTCTTCAGTACAAAGATTTGTACAGATTCCATGATTTTCCATCGTAAAGTTCGAATGTACAAATGTACATCACCAAAGATGATTGACTTTGGCATCTGTGGTTTCGGCTCATGGCGGGTGGTGCTTGAAGATGAGATTAGGCAAAATTATTAAACAAATGCCAGGTTGAGAACAAAACTTTTTACATGAAAAAGTAAAACAAGACTGAAAAATGTACCTTTGCACCACACACTAAGGCAAAGTGTATCCTAGGATCTACATCTGATACGATAAACTGGCAACGAGGTTCACCTTCTGCAAATAATGGCTTTCCACCTGAGGGGTGAGGTCTGTTACCTGTGAAATAATAATCTCAAGTTAAATGGCCATCATCTCCTAGCTTGAAGCAACAGGTTTTACAAACATTCAGATGTGTGTAACCGACACGTTTAAAATCACCATGAGTTCATCATCCCTGTCTTATAAAATCTACTTCTCAGAGTTCTCTTCGATATGCTAGAGCAATGTAGTTATGGAACGATTTGGATATTAATGGTCTGCCATTGCTAACTTTAAGATCTTGAGAGAGCTGGAATGAGGAGAAAATGACGTCAAAGGCTCACTAGTTCAAGAATACAATGTGTGTGTACACCGCAGAATTAATATGCTGCAGGGGAGTTTTGGGCTTTCAGACTTTTAAACTCGAGTTTTGCATATGCAATAAATATGGGTTATATGACCAAGCGTGAGGTCAAGATGGCTGGATATTGACCACGTTCTTTTTTGGCGTGTTTATGGACCGAGACGGAGTCAAGGTCCATACACACGCAAAAAAAGAACGAGGCCATTATCCAGCCATCTTGACAGAACAAGCTTGGTCCATAAAGGATTTATTATATGACTTAAAACACCAAAAAAAGACCTTTGATCTTGTGGGACCAAGCGAGAAATCCCAAGCGGGCATTATCCCTCCATCTCGCCTGCTCGGGTAGCCAATCACGGCGCGCGATTTGGTTCATCTTGCCCGCTCACGGAGCTAGTCATATAATAAGCTGCAGATCACACGCTGAAATTTTAAGCTAGTGAGCCTTTGACGTCACTTTTCCCTTGATCCAACCCTCTGAGGTCCAATTGGTCAGTTTTGAACGTGAGTAATCGTGAACTGTGAAATCCAAAACTTACACCCGAAGTAAACGGCCTTTGGATAAAA